>NW_013185625.1:795077-1392911 GCF_000004155.1 Schizosaccharomyces cryophilus OY26 | reverse complement strand
TTTACGTTTACGTTACGTTAGTTAGTAAGTAAAGTAAAGTTAAACGTTTAAACGTTAACGTAACGAAACGAAAACGAAAACGAACGAAGAGAGTAAAAAAAAAAAAAAAAAAAAAAAAAAAAAAAAAAACAAGTTCTTTTGAACAGTTTACTAATATTGTTCATCCAGTTTTCTTGTTGAATTTTTTTTCAATTGTAAGGTCCCTGCTTAGGCATTTGAAACCAACACAACAAACAATTCAAGATACTCTCAACGAGGATCAAATAACCGATTTCTCGCTGATAAGTCAGCAAGGTCTTTAATGATGAATATTTGATCGACATATATAAAATCCTGTTTTGTTTGCTTAAATTTTCGAATTCGCCACTACTTAATTGTGTCTTTGAGGTATTTTTACTTACTTTCATTAGGTCAAGTCAGGGACTACTCATACCGTATCACTTTCATATACTCTTAGTTGATTTGGAGAACAGTGAAAAAGATGAGTGTTCCTAATTCGCCAACTGAAGAAACCGCTTTACTAGGTTCAGACATAGTGAGCAAGGATGATACAAAAAACCATTATAACAAGTGGACGATTTTACCGGCATTGTGGATCGGCGGGTTCTTGTCGGCTTTGGATATGACCATTGTTGCCAGTTTGTATCCAGTGATCGGCAGCGAATTCAAATTAATGAATAATGCTTCTTACATAGCTACTTCCTATTTAATTACGAATACCGCCTTTCAGCCTTTGTACGGACGTTTGAGTGATATATTCGGCCGCCGTGCTGCAGTTGTCTTTGCAAACGTTACTTTTACCATCGGAACCTTTTTATGTGGTACGTCTCGTAGCCTTGTTGGGCTTTGCATTGCTCGTGCAATTGCTGGAATAGGCGGAGGTGGTCTCGGAACTATGTCTTCAATTATTTCTAGCGATATCGTTTCTCTTCGTGAGCGAGGCACTTGGCAGGGAATTACTAACATTGTTTGGGGAATCGGCGGTAGCTTAGGTGGTCCCCTCGGTGGCCTTATTGCTCAAAGATGGGGTTGGAGAATTGCATTTTTTTTCCAAATTCCACTTGGTATTGTCTCGACTATCGTGGTTGCTTGGCGGGTTCGCATCAAACCCGTTATCCGGGGTTCCAATGCCCCATTATTGTCGCGAATTGATTACCTGGGCAGCTTTTTGCTTGTCAGCGGGATTAGTTTACTGATCATCACCTTCAGCTTGGCTGGAGATGCGTATTTCTGGTTGTCTCCGATTATCATTGGATTGTTAACCTCATCTCTGTTACTCCTTTATGCTTTCTATTGGGTAGAGAAAAACGTTGCGTTGGAACCTATTGCTCCTGTCTTCATCTTGAAACAAATCACTCCTTTGAATGTCTGTCTTTGTAATTTCTTTAATGCATTTTGTGGTTTCGTTATCCTTTATGAACTCCCTTTGTTTTTTGAAGCTGTGCTGTTTATGCCATCCTCTGAGGCAGGTGTCCGCATCTTCCCTCATGTTATCTTTACTTCGTTGGGTTCTGTCTTAGGGGGTCTTTACATGAAGAAAACTGGTAGATATCGTCCTTTAATTTTATTTGGATATTTTGGCATGTGGACGAGCATTGTCGCCTTTAGCGTACTTTTATCATTTGGTCAACGCATTCCTTCAATTTACATAACTTTGTTTTTGAGTCTGTCCGGAACCTCTTATGGTATGAACTTGACTTCTACCTTGATTGCTATCATTAGCTCCTTGGCTCCCGAAGAACAAGCAGTGGCTACTGGTCTTTCCTACTTATTCCGTGCCACTGGCAGTGTTATCGGTATTAGTCTTTCTCAAACGGCTACGCTGACTCTTGTACTGAGTAATTTATCAAAGCAACTTGCTGATGTCCCAGGAAAAGACGATCTCATCCGACGTTTGCGTGAAAGCATCAGCATTATTCCTGACCTTCCAGAAAATGTTCGTCGTCTTGTCATCCAATCTTATGTTAAAGCATTCTCGGTTTCCTTTGTAATCGTGTCTGGCTTCGCTCTTGTCGGAATCGTTTGCTCTCTAAAAATCCGTCAATTCTACTTGCACACATCTGTAGACCGCAACTAACCTTTGCTTGTTTCTATAATTTAGATTTAGACTCGATCAGGGAACGAGGAACCGATTATGATTTTTTGAATAATTGGTTTGTTAGTGGTAGAGAAAGTTGATTTTCCTAAGATTGAAAGCTTGTTATATCCTGTAATTAATTAATCACTCTTTTTTATGGAAAAGCTTACACGTTTAAATTCCCTGTTCTTCTATGAAAATGCACTTCTTGGACTTTTTGCTTTTTAGTTTTGTTATTGTTCTATAGGTCATCGGTGTTTTAATATCCATCGTTTATGCTTTTTGAAAGTAGAATGTGAAATGAATAAAATTTGTTATCCGAATACAAACAGGTTCCAATCTTCAACGGCTCAATCGGGTCTTGCAATCTAGGAATATGAATTTACAAGCAAATTTTCTCGATGCCACGGAATCTAAATGCTATTTTTATTACTTTAATACAGCATCAAAACAAGAAAAAAGTAAAAATCAATGAATCTACACAAACAGCAAAGAGCTTTATTTTGCATCTCTTAGTATTGAAAGATCGTAATAAAAATTCCATACAAGACGATATATCATACAAGGGAAGAAACTACCGATTTCAGTTCAATTCCTCTCTGTATGAATATCTTCATTTCGAGGTTTTTTCCATCAATACACTGTAAGAGTTTTCTAGCAAAGATCGTATATTTACATTACATCACTCGGAAAAATTTAGCAGAAAGCGTACATATAAAATAATTCAACACCAAACCAACGAAAAACCAAAGTTCAAAAAATGGCTGCTACAACGGATGCTAAGACTTACAAGTTGAACCACACGATGGTTCGTGTGAAGGATTTGGAAAAAAGTCTCAAGTTTTACACAGAAGTTTTTGGTATGAAATTGATTGACCAATGGGTTTTTGAAGAAAACCAGTTTTCGCTTTCATTTTTGGCTTTTGACGGGCCCTCTGCTCTTCATCACGGTGTTGAACGTTCCAAGCGTGAAGGTATCCTAGAACTCACCCATAACTTTGGCACAGAGAAGGAAGAGGGACCTGTGTATGTCAATGGAAACAATGACCCTCACCGTGGATTTGGTCACATTTGCTTCTCCGTTGATAACATCGAATCCGCTTGTGCATACCTCGAGTCCAAGGGCGTTGCTTTTAAGAAGAAGCTCAGTGATGGCAAAATGAAGAATATTGCTTTTGCTCTTGATCCCGATAACTATTGGATTGAGTTGATTTCTCAAGACGAAAAACGATCTGAGGCTCATACTGAAAACTTCCGCTTCAATCATACGATGGTCCGCGTGAAGGATCCTCAAGCCAGTATTGCTTTCTATGAAAAGCTTGGTATGAAGGTCATTGACAAGTCCGACCATCCTAATGGAGAGTTCACTCTTTACTTCTTAGCTTATCCTGCAGTTCAAACCCGTCATAACCGTGAAGGCATCCTCGAGTTGACTCACAACTGGGGCACTGAGAAGCAAGAAGGTGCTGTTTATCATAACGGTAATGACGGTGAAACTAAGGGATATGGTCACATTTGTATCTCTGTAGACAATATCGAAGCTGCGTGTATTCAGTTTGAAGAAAAAGGATTGCCTTTCAAGAAGAAGTTGACCGACGGCAGAATGAAGGATATTGCCTTCCTTCTCGATCCTGACAACTACTGGGTTGAGGTGATTCAGCAAAAGTAAAGACACGATATCATGATTACATTTTTTTAATGGTAAATAAAATTACGCTGAAAAGAAGACTACATAACTAAAGCCACTAAACTCTTCCTTAAGGTATTGAATAATAGTAGGAGAATTTAATTTAAGTTGCAATTTATTTTGACTGTACACTCATTCTATAGGAAAAAACCATCTAAAAGATTCCCTCCCTCAAACTAGAGTTTTCATTCTAGCAGCTAATTCTTCAATGTGAAGTGACAAAGAAAACTCTCATAATTTTTCAAGTCCCTTTGCCAAAGCTGCACCACTTTGATCATGTTTTATCCTTTAAAGTTTCATACACCCGCTACGGAATAAGCTTACACAACAATAGTGAGAGAAATGCATCATCAAATCGATTAAAAGGTCTTAGTAAACGTCGAGCCAAAGGAGTGAGACCTATTACTAAAAGGTTTCGGAGGTATTAATTAAAAAGAAAAAAAGGCAACAGTTGCTAAAAAAAGCATCGGATCGTGAGTGGATAGTAATAGAATATCGTTCAACATGGCTAAATGCATGGACGTTAAAACACTTAGATCGTATTATTCCCGCTCGAAAGTTTCAATGTCAAACAAGCATGCCATATACAAAAAATAAATTAAAACCATTACTTGATCATAGACATAAATTTTTTTTGAAATAGAATAGAGATACCGCAGGATACACCTGGCTTGTCTATTATTCCACGGTCACAGACTTTGCAAGATTTCGAGGTTGATCAACATTATGTCCACGCAAAACCGCTAACCAATAACTCAATAACTGAAACGGAATGACGTTTAGTATACCCTGCAAACAGTCGACTGTCTTGGGAACTACAAAAGTGGGTAAACCTTTGAACATATCTGAATTTTTTGTCGTAATCACAACCGGCTTTCCACCTCGAGCTCTAACCTGCTCAAAAGCATTTACCGCTTTCGGGTATTGAAAATCATCAGGAACAAGCATAATAATGGGAAGGCCTTCTTCGACTAAAGCTAAGACACCGTGCTTGAGTTCACCCGCAAGAATACCTTCAGCATGAGTGTAGGAAATTTCTTTCACCTTGAGAGCACCCTCCATCGCAGTCGCATATTGGTAGCCTCTGCCAATTATTAGCATGTTCCCTTTTTCCAATAGATGTTGGGAAGCATATTCTTTTAGTTGGGAATTAAGTTGAAGAGTTTCTTGTACTTTTTCTCCAATTTTTGCTAAGCCGTCGATGATTTCGATACGGCGATTTGCCTTTGAAACAGAATCTCGAGACAAGTATAAAGCCATCAGCGTTAATGCAATGTATTGGGAGGTATAAGCCTTTGTTGAAGCAACGCATATCTCAGGTCCTGCATTTATATGGACACCACAATGTGTTTTTCTCGATATGCTAGAACCGACACAATTAACAATACCAATCGTTAAAGCACCACGTTCCATACAAAAACTGAGTGCCATCAGGGAATCAGCTGTTTCGCCGGATTGTGAGACGAAAACAACCGTGTCGTCACGAAATATGTTTGGGCATCGATCCATGAAATCAGATGCCAGCTCTATTACTACTGGAATGCCAGTGAGCTCTTCGAAAACAGGACGAACAGCAATACAGGAATGGTAAGAAGTACCGCAAGCAAGAAAAACCAAACGTCGACTTTGGCGAATAATGTCGTAATAGCTTTCTAGTCCACCTAAAGTAACGACTCTATCAGCGAAATTAACTCGACCACGCATGGTGTTGAGTAAACTATCGGGCTGCTCACAAATTTCCTTAATCATATAGTGATCGTAATTGCCTTTCATGGTGCTCATAATCTCCATCTCAAGCGTCTCGATTGTACGCGTAGTACTCATTCCCTCCTCACGGCGAAGTCGATGAACATGTAACTCGCCGTCGCTTACATGAGCTATATCGTCGTCTTCAAGAAACATGACACGCTTAGTGTATTCTATGATGGGAGTAGCATCAGATGCAAAAAAGTATTCTATAGGGCCCGGTATCCCTTCTTCAGTGACAAAGGCGCGACTTTGGGCACGGTGTAGCAAATCTGGTTTATCACCACGGAGCATACCGCTTGTGCCCGGAGGCTTCGTGAACCGGGGATGTAAAGTGGATGGTGCTGCCCCGGAAAGGCCATCGGAAGATTCAGGAAACTCTACATCGACAAAATCAACCTTCAGGTTTTGAGAACTTTTGACACCTACAATAAGAGGAGAACCACGTCGAGTTGCAACTATTTCACCGGGATAGTGACTGCTCTTTATAAGAAGAGCGTAGGCCCCTTCTAATTCGCGAAAAAGAAGTTTAGCGAGAGAAGTAAAATCGATGCCAGGTGTAGTGTCGTAGATGAGTTTTGCGAGCTTGGCGACGCACTCCGTATCGGTCTCGCTTTCGAAGACCATGCCTCTGGACTCAAGGACGGTTTTCAGTTCTCGGTAATTCGTAAGAATGCCATTGTGAACAACAATAAATTCGCTATGAGGATCTGAGCGCTGAGGGTGACAATTGATGGGGGAAGGTTGACCATGAGTTGCCCATCGAGTATGGCTAATAGCACAATGATTGATGAATTTGGTGTCCTTGTTAACGTTGGATCGGTTGATAGTGTTTTCTAATTGACTGACGTTACCAACCTCTTTGAACATCAATGCATCTTGACCCTCATCTCCATCGACGGCACAACCTGCAGAATCATAACCACGATATTCCAGTCGCTTCAAGCCTAGAGTGAAGTGTTAATTATGCGGTTTCAATCCTACAAAAAAAGCTCATAACGGAAGCAGAACTGAGTCCTGCCGGGGAAGAAGAGTTCTAAACAGACATGTAACGAGGACAGTCATCCATTAAATGTACGCAGATGGAACCAGCTCATACTTTTTTTAGATTTTCTTTTCCTCTTCCAAGACAATTGTTTCTTACCTTTGACAAGCGTATCAAGGATGTAACCGCGGTCTCTTTCGACTAAATAGTTGATGTAACCAAAAATACCGCTATATAGCATTTAGCAACTTCATTCGTAGTAAAAATTTTCATAAACCATACCACATCCAGAAAAGAAAGAACGAAAGCAAACGCTTATACGATATTGGAGAAGTACAGGTTAATTTGGGGATAATGGTGTGTCTATTTGGTTAAGGAGTCTAAACAATATCTTACCTTGATATTATAATACTGAGTACAACGTACGCAAGGAAAGTGGAAGGAATAATCGCTGGTTTTGAGACGTTTTTTAGCGATGTGCAATCATAATTAAACTGTTTACAATTTATATTAATTTGGATTTAGGTCATTTTTACAAAAACTGACTGTATAAGACCCTGTGTAGTACTGTTTGTTGATTTTAGTGATACAGTAATATTATACTGTAGTGGTTTCTTAAGTAATAAGTAAAGCAAAAACAAGGTACGTTTTACAATTTTTATAATCAACTGCAGCGTATTTAAAGAAATGCGTTTATAATAAAGCTGAATAGATAAGAAGCCTTGTTGTGAAAACTCCTTTTCCTGAATATGACTTTCCTCTTTAATTTGTATGCATCGTTCGAAATTTGACCTATTAGTAAATAAGTAAATAAACAAATTGTACATCAAAAATAACACACATAGCCCATACACTGGATGGCTTACTCTTTTATTTTTTTATATATTATATTATATGATTTATTTTTTCTTTCTCCGTCTTTTGTTTGAATTGTCAGTTCCATTTTCCATCGACTCGTTCCATCATCATTCCTCTTCGCTCAAATATGGACAATATTTCAGTTTATGCTTTTGCTGGATTTTCAATTCGACAAAATCCGACCCTGTGGATGATTTTCGCCGACGGTTTTTTCCTTATTCATACCAAGTAACCCAAATACCTCAAGTAAAAAAAAAAAAACCAATAACCAAAGTTGTGCCTTGTATACAAGGTAAAACTATTTCAAAGTAACAAAAATTCTTGAAACGGCCTTTTTTCTTGTATTTGAGCCTCCTTCTTTCTTTTTTCTTTTCTTTTTTTTTTCAGCAAATTTGCTTTCGGCATTGTTTATTGTTTGCTAACTGCTACCTTGGGATCAAAATTTAAATTACCGTGAAGTCAACTATAGCAAATCACTACTTGAGCTGTGGAAAATGTTCCTTCGTTTATTTCGCTTACTTCGGTTATGAACAACCACCAAGTTACGTGGTGTTCATGAACATGTACAATACCAACAACACTGGGATGGCAAAAGACTGGCAAGATGCGCATTTGGGTCAATGTCAGAGGATCGAAGAATATCCAAATGTAGCTATTAATTATCCAGGACCTTATGTAACTCATTCTGGAACCATGGCATATCATCCTACAAATAGTACGTAAATCCTAGTAGTCCCTGTTATGCATCACCAAAATGAGAATAAAATTCTTTTATTTGGTTGACCTTAATATTTTTTTATTGAAATAAAACTTATTAACACGTTCAGCTTCCTTTTATGCTCAAGTACCTACCCATACTAGTCCTCAAGGTACCCTTTACCCAGTATATAATTCTGTAAGCCCAGTATATGATCCTACTACTGGACGTGTTCTTTATCGAAATTTAGGACCTCCTCCAACGACTTCGATACCTGCAACTCGACCTGGACTAGCTGTTTATGGTCCGTCGCAGCATTTGCAAGCTCCCCCTGCTCCTTCGACCCATCCAGGCGAGCGTGCTTCTTCTGCAGTAGCAGCTGGAAGCTCAATTGCAACAAACGGAGATTATCCATCACAATCTGTGATGGCTCCTTCAGGAGACTCTAATATCTCCCGGCCCACAAATATACGGTCATCTACTTCTCCCTTTGTTGCTAATCAAAACATTCCTCTCCCAGCCGGCCCCTCGAGTCAACCATCGCCGGCTAATAATGAGTTTAGACAATTAAATGTAACTGATGCTCTGTCCTATCTGGATTTGGTAAAGTTACAGTTTCACCACGAACCTGAAGTCTATAATGAATTTCTTGATATCATGAAAGAGTTTAAATCGCAGGCGTATGTGTCTTTGTTTTGCTTTAGCTACAAATATTCCAACTCCAACTACAAGCAAAAGTTTTTTTTTTTTTTAATTTTTTTTTTCTTTATTTTTTACTAACTTCAATAGGATTGAAACTCCCGAGGTCATTACCCGAGTATCTACTTTATTTGCTGGTTATCCCGCACTGATTCAAGGATTTAATACGTTCCTACCACCTGGCTACGGTATTGAACTAGGTCCTGCTGAACCTGGTAAACCTCCCGCTGTGCATATCACAACTCCACAAGGACCACTAGTAATTGCAGACTGGAACCGTCCTCATGCTTCTGCCCAACCAACTTCAGGTTTTCCAAATGTAGCTCCTTATCCAACAGCCAACTCGCAGCCTGACCTCCCATCCCCTGGTGTAATCCCCCCTTCTGCTCATTCTTCCACTTCTGTTCCATACAAATCATCTCCTTCTCCGATGACTCCTTCATTTCCCTCGGCAGATGCATCTGTAAAGCAAGCCGCTGACTTAGATCATGCTATTAATTTTGTAAATAACGTGAAAAATAGGTTTTCTCACAAACCTGAAGCTTACAATGCTTTTTTGGACATATTAAAATCATATCAACATGATCAACGTCCTATTCAACTCGTTTATTATCAAGTTTCTCAACTGTTTGCGGAGGCACCTGACTTATTGGAAGAGTTTAAACGATTTTTACCAGATGTATCTCTTAAAACTACTTCAGAAAACCAAGAGAAGCCTATTGCTGCCATTTCAGAGCCTGTGATACAAGCTTCTAAAGTGTCTCCTGCCGCAACAACTTCTTCTCTTCCTCCCATTGGCAAATTTGCTCCTCCAGCTCCAACGAAACCTTCCCAACCAGTAGAGAAACGCCGTGTAGAGCCAGCCGTATATACCAGAAGTCACGCAAAACGCACGAGAACTGCAACTACAGCCGCCGAAGAAGCTACTCCAAGAGCCTTCAATGTTCCAATTGCCCAAAACAAAAACCCGACAGAACTTGCTTTTCTTGATGCTGTACGTCAGTATTTGGTCAATGAGTCTAAATATAACGAGTTCATTAAGCTCCTTGAATTATACTCTCAGGAAGTATTTGACAAAAATGCACTGGTCGAACGTTGCCAGACATTCCTTCATGATAATGAGCAATTAATGAATTGGCTCAAAGATTTAGTAAAGTGGGATCCTAATGATTGTATTCCCGTTCCAAGACCAAGGGTTGACTTAACCCAGTGTAAAAGTTATGGTCCAAGCTATCGTCTTCTCCCTAAAATTGAACTCTTATTGCCTTGTTCAGGAAGAGATGATGTATGTTGGACAATTTTAAATGATACTTGGGTAAGCCATCCAACTTTGGCTTCCGAAGACTCGGGTTTTATTGCTCATCGAAAAAATCAGTTTGAGGAATCTTTACACAAATTAGAAGAAGAAAGATACAAATATGATCGTCACATCGGAGCAAATGTGAGAGCCATTGAACTTCTTGAAATGAACTACCGAAAAAGTCAAAAAATGACTGAAGTAGAGAAGGAAAACTGGACTCTTCCCGTTGGCCTTGGTGGTAAGTCTCCCAGTATTTATCAGAAAGTCATAAAGAAAGTTTATGGAAAAGAGGCAGCGCAAGAAATAACGGAAAATTTACAGAAACATCCTGCCATCACTATCCCAATTGTGCTGAATCGATTGAAGCAAAAAGATCGTGAATGGAGGGCTTTGCAAAAGCATTGGAATGAGCTTTGGCATGATGTTGAAGAAAGGAACTTTTACCGTAGTCTTGATCATCAAGGCATATCATTCAAATCCACTGACAAGAAAAACACCACTCCTAAGTTTTTGATTGGAGAACTTCGGAATTTATCTAAGCAGCAAAAAACCGAAGTAGAGGAAGGAAAAACGACACCATCCTATCAATATTTACTTGAATACAAGGATAAGTCGATTATTATTGATATGGCTCGGCTATTTGGTGTTTTTTTAGTCCATGTTTCAACGCATTCGATAGAAGACCGAGAAAAGCTTTCTAGCTTTTTGCGTTCCTTCTTATCACTTTTCTTTGATATCCCTTATGAGTCATTTGAAGAGTACTTACCTAGTCATTTTAATGACGAGGATTCAGAAACTGAATCTCAGCTTAGCAGTCATGATAAGACGAAGCGTTCAAATACCCCCAGTTCTCATGGAGTCAACAATGGCTTGGGGTTGCTAAAGGATATTTTTAAAAAGTCACAAAAAGGCCCCCGGGAAAGTAGAAGCGTGAAATCTGAATCTGTTCCCGAATCCGCCGAAGAAACCCCCGATCCCAATGATGTGGATGAGTACCCTACTGATGCTGAAGAACCTAATGATTTGGCAGCCACGTCTATATTTTCAAGTGGTGAAGTTTGGGTCAACTGTAAATTTACCGATTCGGACGGAACCCTGTTGGATGATGGAACTAAGTTATCTGATCGTAATGTATACAATTTGTTTGGGAATATGGGACTTTATTGTTTTTTTAGATTATTTCATATTTTATATGTTCGTTTAGAACAACTGAAAGGACTCGAGGAAAAAGCATATCAGAAACAGCATGGTATCAAGCCTAACCCTGTTGCGCTTGAATTAGGGCTTATACGAAATCCTTCCGAGCGTTTGGGATTTCCACTTCCTTCTGCTGATACCGTATATGGTCAAGCTTTAGAATTATGCGAGCGTATAATTGAAGGAGAAATAGATCAAAATGGATTTGAAGATGCCTTGCGGTGTTTATATGGAACACATGCTTTTAGGATGTACACCGTTGAGAAAATCATTGGCTCTTTGATGAAACAATTGCATACAATAACTACCAACCGCCGGATAGCACAAGTATTTATGTTTTTTGAGAAAGATCGAGTGCAACGAAAAACTAGTCCTCGACAGCAAATTATGTATCGTGTACAAACAGAAACCATTATTGGACCTGATGAAGACTTATGTTGTATAGATTGGAATTCGGAAACTCAACAGTCAGCTATTCGTTTAATGGGAAGAGAAGATTTAACTATGGCAAATCTAAAGACCGATGCAGAGAAATGGTGTTACTACATCGGCAGCTATATAATGTCTAGTCCAACCGAGGGCATTTTGCCAGAACAAGTTCGGATTCCTTTTTTGCATCGAAATTTACCAATTGATGATGTTAATGAAGAAGACGAGAACAATTATGTAGTGCGCAATGCTCATGCAATACTCACGAATTTCCTAAAATGTGATTTGGCGCTCACAATACCTATAAATACGGTGAAAATAGTTTATGAACCAAACACGGAAGATGTTTTTGCTCGTAACTCTAAGCTTGTTTATCCTGGACCATTTGAAAAAATAAGAAGCTATAGACTGTCCCGATGGCATGAATGGTTAGAAAGTGAAGATGGATGGTCTAGAGGGTTGACCAAAGAGAAATTGAAAGAGATTAAAGCAGCTACTCTTGATACCTTATTTACAGAGGATAATTTGCGTGCCTCGAAACCGGAAAAAATGACAGTCTCAGAAGGCAAAAGGAAAAACGGATTGAACGGTGGAACTGGTAATGGTAGGAAATCCGAAAAGAATAGTTTACAAAAGTCTGGATACAGGGCTAGAGGGCTTAAATCTGATGGTATTGCCGAAGCAGAACGGATAAAGCCAAGAATTGATATAAACGACGATAATACGTCTGAAGAAACAAGTCAAATTGACGGAGAAGATGATGCCAATACTATTCAAGATGAGGATGAAGCAGAGTTGTCTAAGGGTCAGCAACCAGTTAAAGAATATGATGAAGAGACTAGTGAAGTTGCTGACAATATAAGTCCGAAAAAGAAGCCGTTAACGAAAAACGTGGAAGGTGAACAAGAAAAGCCAGAATCTGATAACCAATTCGGTGAAGATACGTCTGCCACTAGTTTAAATAAGTTAGATGCTGATATGGAGGACGACAAAACAGATATGGAAGAGCAAGCTGATGAGTCTTTTGATGGCGACAATACGATGGAAGATGATCAGTTGAAAGAATAATATATTACTCCACAAGCCATTTACTTACAACAATGGCTTATAAAAAGTTGGTTCACTTTTGTTTTTCATTTATGCACGTTATATCATGTATATTCTGTACGTTTAGTTCTTACCTTTTGATTATTATAATTTGCATTATTTAATAGAAATCTTTTTTTGTACACATGTTTCTTCATTTTGTTACATAAGTTACTTTACTGTTCAGTCTAGTCTGCGTTTACAAATCCTTTTCAGTTTTGTTTTCGGATTGTTTATTCTTTTCTTTTTTATTCGTCAAAGTAAAGTATAACGTGGCACATACACGAAGAAAAGAAAGATCGTCTCAAATAACAAGGAAATCATTGATCCACCCTACTTCATTTGAAGGTGCATATTTGTTTTAGAACTTACCGATCAAAATATCAGTACACTATAAAATCGTTTCATTTTAGTATTGCTTTTTTTTTTTTCTTATTTTTTTTTTCAATTCTAACAAATCACTTTTTACTTGTATTTAATAAAGGATACCTAAATAGCTTTCCTTTTTTAGGTGATCTGAACATTACACATTTGGTAAGTAAAACTGTAAAAGAAAACAAAACAAAGGAAATATCATTTTCAAAAACACCAAAAAATCATTGTTTGGTATCTTTTAGCAAAATTAAAGCTCAAGATGGATGATTTACTAATGTCTAATACTGTTCAGTTGCTCAATTATTTCCATGGGTCTGCTTTTATATACGACAGTCTTTCAAGGTTGAAGTGATTTATTCTATTTTTCGAAGGATTCCAAAGTTTGATTATCTACGTTGCGAAGTTACTATATTATGTGTAACTCGAAGGTTCGAAGAAGCAACAGTGCAATTTCACATTTGAAAGAAAAGTGTGAACTGGATGATCCAAACGTTGTTCAAACGAACGAAGTGAGGATTGAGAAGTCTGCGATTCCTTTTCAAAACTCAAAACTCCTCTTTTGGGATGAAATAGAGCCCTGGCAACAGGATAACCATTACATTATTTCAGCATACCGGCCAGCTACTTTCTCTTTTACAAAAAGCTTCAAGACTATTCTCTATTTACACAATGAATCTATAAACATTTGGTCGCACCTCTTCGGAGCAATCATGTTTCTTTTCTTCATTACACGTTCAGAAAGGATACTTGTAAGAGAAACCACAACGTCTCAGGATGTCTACGTTTTTATGGTATTTTTTATAAGCGCTCTCACAATGCTTCTGTGTTCTAGTTTTTACCATACCATATCGAACCATTCAAGTCACGTTTCGAAATATGGAAATAAGCTTGATTATTTGGGTATTGTTATTATGATCGTTGGTTCTTTCGTGCCTTGCCTTCATTACGGTTTCGCTTGCCATGCCAGCTTTCGAACACTTTATATTGGGACAATCTTTTCTATAGGTGTAGTTGTCGCATTTACTTGTATGCTGGATCGCTTTAGACAACCAGAATGGAGAAGCTTCCGAGCTATTCTATTTGTAATCATGGGTTTATTTGGTATATTTCCAGTATTGCATGCTCTTTTCCTATACACAATTAACGATCTACTCATGCGAATGGGTCTAGGATGGCTACTTCTTCAAGGGGTATTTTACATTGTAGGTGCCACGATTTACGCCAAAAGGATACCAGAAAAGTGGTACCCAGGTAAGTACGACATATTTGGAAGTAGCCATCAATGGTTTCACGTGTGTGTGATCATTGCTGCTCTTTGCCATTTTCGAGGCATTTTTGTAGCATATGACTTCTTCCATGAAGCGGCTAAATGTTAAAAAGGTTTTATACTTACATATTTGATTTATCGTTCATTTATTTTTTAAGAAGCTCAACAAAGACTGAATTTCCCGAATAAAAGGTACCTTGTTTAAAAACAGGATCTTTGGGAAAATGATTTTGAAGTTACCTATTTGAAGGCTAGCACGAGAGGAGGAGTGTAAAAAATATATCATCATTCATTTATATAGTAATCAACCTTCGTTACATACAGCTTCAAACGAGGGTAAAGAATTCATCAAAAGACATTAGATATCATTTTGTTAGCCTGCGTATAAACAGAAAGCAAGCGTTCATTCTTTTCACGTTCACTTTTAATATTTTCATCCTCAATCAAAAGAGAATCAAAAAGCTCTTCACGATAAAGGCTGCTTACAAGCCGATTCTGTACAGCATCTTTCGATGCATTAACAAGCAGGTGCATGATAACCTTAGGAACCTGATCGACGATTATCTTCCTAGTTAATATAAAATAAGACGTTATTAATTCTTGAATCAACTCAACTTCAAGTTCTTCACGCTCTGTCATTTCTTCTAATGCCATAGATTCAACCTCGCTAGAAAGATCAGTCATTTTAACAGGAAAGTTATCAGCGAAAGTTGATCGTGGTTGTGTGTTGGTTTGATCACTGAGCAAATTGACAGGCTCATTCATAGAAAAGCTGTTCGACAATGCTCTGTTATGCATGGGTGCTCGCTTCACCGAATTGTTGGCACCAAAGACGTAACTAAGGAATGTCTTTCTTTCAAGGTTGTCCGAACCCATATTTTGTAGCTTCCTATGAGGCGTAATAGCTGCAACGTCATCTGAGTTTGCAATGTCTGTGATAGAACCATCAGGGTTCTCATTCTTTGTAGCATCTATTGCTTGATTTGAAGAAGTAGCCGAACGACGACGTGTAGTAAGCTGCTGATTTTTTCTATCAAGCACATTTGACATGGCCCCCTGAACACCTAGGAAATCAGGGTGGTTAGTATTGATGTAAGCCATTTGTATTGAAATCAAACTTTCCACGAACGAAAACGTAGGACTTAGGTTTTCACGAAGTAAATCGCTCACAGTCTCAATTAAGGCAGTTTGAAGCTTTGGAAATCTAGACATATCAGAGTCACCAGAGTAATGACATATTTTCATCAATTCTTCGTAAACAAGCTCAACGCATTCATGGCAAGGTGGAGCAAGAAGAGCTAATTGAGGCTTTACAAGTATATCAAAAGCCATTTCTGAAAGAAACAAAGTAGCTCTAGAACCAGTGCTGTTGAGAATAGCTGTCCGAATATCCGTTATAGACAAGTTTTGTAAAGGATCAATGGAGTTTAAAGTTGTGGAAAACACATTGTTAAAAATGGAATATAAACGAGCACCTCCAGAAAGCTCCTTTGTAGGTATGCTGGAAGAATTACCATCTATACTGGCAATAAATGAATTGGCAAACCTGTTCATAGCCTGTAAAAGTATAATTCCACGCTGACTTTTATCAGAAATTTTAAAGACACCATAATTTTCCAACTGGGACTGGGTTTGAGAAATTAATGTACTCAAACGTGCTTTGATGTCGGGTAAACGATCTCTTATATGGGCAATAAGTAAATTGCTTAATGTTTTAGCAAGATAGAAGGTCCCGCATCGATTTACGATAGCTCGATAGGCAGGATGATTTGCAAAGAAGCTATTTTCGGATTGCAAAGCATCACTCAAAGACTTGTGGGAAATGATATCAGATTGAGAACGATTAACTGTTGGTATAAATCCTAATTTCAGAGGATATACGCGCCCACTTAAAATATCCATTGCATTGGTTCCTTGGTCCATCAAGTCAAGTTTAGTTAAAACACCAATTGTCCTTTTGCCTTTCGGATCAACGAGTCGGGCAAGTTTTAATCCTTCACTATTGACGATATCAAAATTTGCCGGAGAAACAGCTAATACGATTGAATTAGGTTTACTGATATACTCCATAATCAACGAACGAGTTTGAGCTTCAATGTCTGTAGGTTGATCGCCAACAGGGATTTTCGTGAGACCAGGGAGATCAATTAGAGTGAGATTTAGAACGTGTTTTGAGTAAATTTTGAGGTTAATCGGTAATTTATTAATTCCTTTATTAGCACCAGCGACTCGCAAAGTTTCATTTTCGATTTCAGCACGAACTTTTCCGAAATCTGTGAAACGGACATTGGGTAAATGGAGAAACTCAGCATATCCTTCCCGGTCGCTTTCTTTTTCCAAGGAAGCAGAGGAAATGTTGGCATTAGAGATAGAAGAATCTTGCTGGGCATCTTCACCAGGGGCATTCATATTTGAATCTTCTTTCAAGTTGATAAGTTGTAAGATTAACGGTCTTCTGGTAACGATTCCTGTTCCACGGGGTAGAAAATCTTTGCCGACTAGATATTTGTTAGTTTAAAGTGAAGGGTTCATCCGAACAAGCAGAGTTACTTACCTATATTTTCCAAGACGGACGATTTTCCGCACGATTGAGAACCGACCACGACAATGGAGGGTAAATCCAAAAAGTCAGAACCGATGGTATTATACACCAGATCCTGAAGTTGATTGACTAAGGGAATCAATTTTTCCATATTAGTAACCCGTAGTAATTTCTCAGAGAAACGCGCTCAACAATAAATAACAAATAAAAACTGCTAGAATGAGATTCTAAAGAATAATTCGAAATGAAAATGGAAAAACCAAGACGTCCACAGAGATTGGATCGATTTTCGTTTCGACGTTTAAAGGATCAAAAAAGATCAACGAAATTAGATACGTAGAAGAGAAAAAGACTTAAATCAAAGGTAACAGTCTTTTTAGGATCCTTCAAGTCAAAGAAAAAGAAGTTTCGACGCACCAACGAGGGAAAGAGTAGCGAGAGATACAGAGGAGTACTAGGTAGAGAAAGCAAGGCGTCAGTTGGTATAGTATATCAACACCACTAAGGAAGTATACAAAGTCTTAGAAAGCAGTTATTTTATAATCCAAAGTAGAAAGAAAAAGGAAGTTGCATTTAATAATTAGAATTCACGATTCCTTTTTGAGCCAAAATCTTTTGCTTCATGTAGCAACAATTCGTATCATGCATTCTTTCGTGCAAGAAGGAAAATAATAAGCAACAGCAGCAAGTAGAAAGGATTTGAATGGAGGTAGCTTTCTCCTTATTTCTTCCTCTCTACGATATCTGTTTTCTTTCAGTCATGAAGCAACCATTCGTTCATATAATTATCTCTCCATCCAAGAGGTTGTATCAAGCACAATAAATTGCAATTTCTTAAAGGGTACCAAAGCTCCCTGTTTTAGAAGCTACCGTTCTTCTCATCCTTTGTTTACATAGGCTTTTGTTTACATCGTAGTAAACACTTTGAATAACATGGGAACCGTTTGACTGTTCCTTAGCTTCAGAGGAAAAGCAAATGGCTTTTTCACTCGCAAGATCTTTTTTCATTCTATATCTGGTTCCTTTTTCTCCTTTCTATGCCTTTTGAATTTGTTCCCTACGAAGTGACAAACTACTGTTCATACTGATTTATAGTTTACTTTAAGATTTCATCAGGCTTTTCGGTACCAACTTTCTTTTTATATTTTTCTACTCTTATTCTTTGTTAAATACATCCGAATCGCGGGCCCTTTTCATCATTCCTATTCTACTTTCGTTCCTGCTCTGAAAAGTAAACAAAACAAACAACGAACCACGCTACATATTCCTATTCAAAAAAAAGACAATTAGGTCGATTCCGAAAGAGCTCCCATACTGGAAATTCCACTTTTATTCTTCTACGCTTTCTATGAAATAGTCATTCTTCAAATTCTAAATCCTCGACATATCCTTTGTAATGAATCACCTACCGTCGATTTACTGACAAGCTTAGGTTAGGGCAAACAACAGTCACAATTTTTCACCTTGCAATAGAAACTTCGTACATCTTTTTTTGCAACACCTTTAACCAGCATCATTCAAAATGGCATCTGTGGTTACCAAGAAGGGAAAAAAGAGCGGAGATACTATCAACTCCAAGCTTGCCCTCACTATGAAGAGTGGCAAGTACGTCTTGGGCTACAAGTCTACCTTGAAGGTTCTCCGCTCTGGTAAGGCCAAGCTCATCTTGATTGCCGGCAACTGCCCTCCTCTCCGCAAGTCTGAGCTTGAATACTATGCTATGCTTTCCAAGGCCAATGTTCACCACTACTCTGGTTCCAAGTAAGTTTTTCCTATTCAAGTATTCAGTTATAGAAGCAATACTAACCTGTACAGCATTGATCTCGGTACCGCTTGCGGTAGACTCTTTAGAGTCGGTGTTTTGGCTATTACTGACGCTGGTGACTCCGACATTTTGGAAGCTTAGACAAAATGAATAAGCCAATAAATTTCCATAATTTATGTTGCTGTGGTTTCTTATATATTTTATGTAATATTGTAACTGATTAGTTTTTCATCTTGAAGCAGACCTCGTAAGCTAAATAGTACCCAGAAACAAGAACTCTTGGCTTATTGTTTAATATCAGCTAAAAGTATGGTAAAAACCCGTAGTAGTATTTATGGCTGAATGTCGGCATTTACAAAGCGGGTTTTTATGGAAATATCCAGACTTATACCAAACGAATCTTATATTCATATTTCTGACCTAAAGTGTCGTATCGTACAGCTAACATTATCACATGTGCAAATAGTATCCTATTTAATACCTATAAACAGAACAATAATCTGAAAATAAATTAAATATATAATTTACCAACATTGTATTAAGTCCAATTAGTTTCGTTGGTTTACGCATACACATAAACATTTAGTCACTCATTACCGAATTCATAAAAAACTCGTAAACCGAATTCGAATAGTTTATAGATTTCAAATATAATCCCAAGGTTACAATCAAAAAAGTGATTCTGAATCAGACAAAGGTGATCTTTGACATTCATCTTCCATTTTGACCACATTCAATCTGTCCACGACATCATCCAGAAAATAGGAAGGTATTGGCGGGATATCATTTTCAACAATCTTCATGTTCTCATCGTCATTCGTTGCTATTAAGCCATCCAGTTTTTTTTTACGTTCATTTTCCAATATCAGTTCATTATGCTTTTCTATAAGCTCCTGCATCTCAGTAGAAGGTCCAACTCCTACCTTCTCACGCAATTTGGTTACCCAAGGATGTAGGTACAGTTCAATAGCAGTGGGACGTCTCTCTGGATCACAATCAAAACAGCGTTCTAAAAAGTCCCTAGCAAGACTTGTAATTTGATAACTCGAAGGGATTGTGGGGGTATGCATAACCGCAATATGATACATAATTGCCCATTCATTGTCCATCTGATTCCAAGGAGTGCATCCAGCCAGCATTTCTAAGATTACACATCCAAGTCCCCATATATCCATAGAACCAAACCTTCCTTTTTTAGTTCCTATGATGATCTCTGGGGATGTATACATAGGTGTTCCAGCTAAGTTGTGCATCTCAAGCTGGATATCCTCAACGTGAGACGCCTGATCTTCCGGAGGAGGTACATAAAGGGCGGACCCAAAATCGCTATACTTAATATTCCCATTTCTATCCAACAATAGATTTGCTGGCTTTATATCACGATGTAAAACGTGTCGTGAGTGCATATAACACAAACCTTCTAATAACTGCAAAACGTACATGCCAACGACCATCTCATCTTCTATACGGCCATAGGAAAGCAAATCGGACAAAGATCCACCTTGGCATAATTCCATAAATATATATACCTTTTCTCTATGAACCTCGACACCATAATAAGAAACTATGTTTGGATGATTAAGTTTCTCCAACACCGTCATCTCGTTATGAATCTGATCAACAGCACTTTTAAGAGAGCGACTGTCTTGAATTCTTATTTCCTTAACGGCCAAAAGATCACCTGTTTCAAGATTCACACCGCTATACACATCTCCAAACATTCCACTTTTAACAAATTGTCCTTGCTGCCAACGAATCGTAATATTGGATAGAGAAGAAGCAAGTTTAATAAAGTCTCTATTTCGATATACTGAAACATCGAGCACATGTCCAATTGCTAACCGCTCATGCAACATTGCATTTCTTTCAGCTTCAATCTCTTCAATTCGTTGCATCATTTCCTTTTGCAAAACTGTAATTGTTTCATCCTCCTCGATAGTATCATAATTCAGGTAATTTCTCGAAGCCTCATCCATGTTTACTACTTCCAATTCATCAATTGTTTTAGATTTAGCACCAAGAATGTCAAAATGATTTAGGAGCAAAGACATTGTTTTGCCCACCTTATCTCGTAATTTCTCAAAATTGGCGTCGTCAAGCAGCAATATATTTGTTCCATGGAGTACAACCATTAAAAACTCTAAAGCACTTACCGCCCAACGAAACGTTTTTCTGTCAAGAGGATCACATTCTTCACAAAGGAAAGCAACCCAATCAATCGCTAAAACCATAATTTTTTTCTGAAGATGACTATCCAAGTAGGAATCAAAATTCAAAAATCGCATAATTCGTTGACTAAATTCTGCTGCGAAAGTAAACGCACTATATATTAAATCTGAGCAATTAAACCCTTTACATGCCTCTCGGACGTAAGTGGTGCTATCAACAACAGTAGAAGCGATACGAATGCAAAGTTTGTTAAATCGAATATAGTCCCTATAGACGCGCGCGATATTAGACCGACAGTTTACGTGAGCGCTCACCAAACCCGTGTTTAAATCTTGAAATACAGCCTTTGCATCTTGTAAATGAGCAGCGTCACTAGAAGTAACAATCCGTATATGATTGTCTTTTAAGTCGGAGTGAAAATCTGGAATATCAACTTTAATTATCCTTCCTTTCCAAAGCAATGGTTGTTTGGTACAAATAATTAGGACATAAGAATTATTCTCCTTAGTGTATTCTATATCATTATTCGCAGTGCTTGCGATTAAAGATTTGATTGCATCCGGTCTTTCTCCCAAAGATGCATCCGCAATAACGAAAACACCATCACGTTCTAAATTGGCAGTATACGTTAAAAAATGGCCCGTTGAAGACAGGCGGTCGACCACTTCATTTAAACAATTATTGTGGACGACGTATTCAGCAGCATTTTGGAATCGAGAGTTATACACATCGGAAAAGCGTAAGATCTTACGGAATCGAATTTGGGTGTTCTTAAGAAGCGTTGTGAACCAGTTTGTTAGAGACATTATTGAACGCTCTTCAGGCCCTTTCAAATGAGATTCAAGGTGACGATGTACATTAATTAAAAGACGATTCAATAAGTAACCGAAATGGCTAGCCATTTGGTATTCTCCTCCATCTATCCAACCCACATACTTGTCAAGGAAAGCCCATTCGTTCTCTAGAAAATCTATTTCTTTAAAATAAAGGTTTCTGTTACTAGAACTCAATTTTATAGCGAGCAACTTGAAATAAAATTTTAAAGATTCTAATAAGATGTCATTGTAATAGGCATCAACATCTTGAGGTAAATCCCAACCTGGATAAGGCCTTGCTATGTCAATGTATTCTAATTTAACACGCACAGCAACCGATAAAGTTATTTTGAAATCATCTAGTAAAGAATCAACCATGAATGAGTTTGACCCTTTTACTTTTTTGGCATACATTAACCGAAGACGCAATGCTTCATCCACTAATTTGATAGGAAAATCGACCAACGCATTTAGTTCATCACCATATGTCGGAAGCTTCATATCCTCAAAAGCTTTAGCATTCTCTATAATTGTTTGTTTTGCCTGGTGAATAAGACGATTTAGAGTAGTCAATGTTCTCTGCTCAAATGTTTTCTGTAAACCAAACTGCCGGAATATACGTTCCACAAAGGACGGCGAATTAGTGATTTGGCTTGTCAAATCAAATGTGTCATTTCCAATCCACCTTCGAAGGATTACAGTTTCCGTATGAACATTCTCCTTCACATTACTCCATGATACCAGGGCATTCAACTTGTCATTAAATTCTTTGGAAGCATATAAAGGAGCGTCTTCTCTCATTTCGCGACTAGAAATATAATAGCTTTCACATTCTTCGACTTTATCAAGGAGTTCAGCAACCTGCTCAAACGCGGATTTTTGACAACGTTCTTTAGGTTGAACTTCAAAATTGATAACCTCTTGTAAGACGAATTCAACCTTCTCCCGATTACTTCGGATGACATTGGCTTGGTCTGCTGCAAGACGGCCGTGAAGCCAAGCCTGAAGTCCCAACCAGATATCTGTGATGGTTTGTTTACTATAGCCACTTTGTTTCGTGTCACGCATCCTCCTCTTTTCCGACTGCATGACATCGCCCTTTAACACCGAAGAAAGCATTAAGTGCCATTCAAGTCGCTCTCGCTTTTCGGGATTCTGGAGATCAACTTCGCTAAATAAAATGCTTGGGACGTTGTAAAAAGCGTCAATATCAAATTCTGGATAAGCAGACTCAGAAAAATCAGTATCGTTATCACTTTCTTCTTCAGAATGATGAATGGATGCCATAGAATGCGACGAATTGTCATTTACTGCAGCTAAGTCAAGATCCACATTATTGTAATACGAATTTTCCTGCACACCGTAAATGTCTGAAGGTTTCTTATGGTGGTTACGGACGAATTCGGTACTTTCGCGGGGTCGAGTGATATGAGGATAAATGTTTATATTGGAATCGGACCGATGGCTTCTATTTCCGACATTATGCGGAGAGCGGAGCATGGATGAATAGTGTTGGTAGGTATTATATGAAGTGCGAGGAAGAGTTGAAGGGCTCGTAGTAAGGGAATGAGCTGTGATCAAAGAAGGGTGATATGAATTATTGCAGCTCTTAGAATGGCCAAATCGCTCCCCCGTTCTTCCTGAAGAAGAGGAAGGAAAGGAAGAACTATTCATAATTCGTTTTGAAGACTCATAATCGTCTGCAGATTTTGAACCAGAGATGTTGACGGTAGATGAAATTTGAGCATTATCAAGATACAATTGCTGTAATCCTAAATCGACCGGATCATTAGAAGTATACTGAGTGCTCTCAAACCCCATTAGTATCAATCATATACCGGAAAGATTGGCAAAGGCGACTCAGTCTTTGAGTTACCGTGTGTATCCAACTTTAATGATGTATAGGTACAAAATAATTTGCAAAGTTATTAACTGATTCCTTGGCTTCCAACGAAACAAAAAGCAATTCTAACTTACAAAGCTCAAATCCGCTTCGTATAAATCAAATCTGGAGTTCAATGCAATCTTCAATTTTGATATAAATAAAAATATTAAGAAAATTCCTTAAATAAGGATTTGTAAAAACAAAGTTTTTGGAGGCGTTCACAAAGGTTTTGGCTGTTGAAACAGGATACTGCAGAGGAAGAATAATGGCACACTACCAAGGAACAACGTCGTAAACGCGTGGAGGAACATAGGAACATCAGAAAGTTCGCTTACAATGAGCTTATATGTTGTAAGTTGGTTTCTATTATATTGCAGTATGCCAAAAGAGAATATTTTTATCTCCTTATTATGAGGCAGAGCCTATGCTCCTGAAACGTATATTTAGTTTATTTTTTTAAAGTTATTTCCTAAAGCAATACACGTTTTAACTTTTCATAGAAATAACACAATCTTCCAAACAGTTTTCATTTTGCTACTATTATAATGAACATCTTTAAGAGAAGCATAGATCATTGGAATTGGGTTTTTTTACTCAGAATGACAATTGTTTACACCAACGAAGTAAGCGGTTGTCTAAGTGCGTATTGCGTGGTCCAATAACTTACAAAGCTTTTTAAATATAAGTACAAACAATTACTCTAGGTCTGTTGCATAATAATAAAATCGGTTAGTTTGGTCACATAGCAGTAAGTATCTTTTGATTTATTCCATATGATCGTCTTCCATTTAAATCATTTAAAAAATAGTGAAATCTTCATTCATTTTTTTCAAATGCAAAAAGAACTGTTCACAGCTCATTAAAGATAAGTCATAATGCATCCTGTATCATACAGAGTATCGTAAATTAAAGAAGTCATGAGTGGAAGTATTTGTAGGATGGGAAACGAATAGCAATAGACTGAAAAGGAAAAAGAAAAGATAATCGTACTCGTATTCGTATTCGTACTCGTCTTACTTATTGGAAACGAAAGGATGAAGCGGACTCAAAACCAGCATTTGTTTGTTCACAAATTCCCAGAAGCCTCTGTGTGTTTTTCAGAAAGACACCAAAGATCGGGACAAGTCACTACTAATTACAAACGTCTGATGGTCCAGAGTTTGTGCAAGGAAAGGAAAAGAGAGAAAATGAGAAACTCGACGACTATAAAAGGAAAAGGTATAGGTTATGAGATAAAAATATCAAATGAATAGATTTTCTTCATCAATCTTAAATAGAAAGCAGAAGGTCAATGCAGAAATGAAAGGAAAAATGAGACATATTTCAAAAAGTTTTATGTTTCTGCTCGTATGCACAAGTTGTCGTAAAATCATTGAAATTCTAAAATAGGAAATGTCCCATCAACCACAGGATCCAATTCCAGATACTGAAAATGATCAAATTTGTAATGATAATAGTATCCGGTGATTCGTCCAGTCCGTTGGGAAAATGCAATATAATAGAATCCTTCAAAACTGACGTCGGACGAAGAGTTTCTGCTTCGAAATTGAAAATCATTCACTTTGTCCAGCATCGCCAATTCCTTCCACCGCATATAGACAGTGCCTTTCCTCCAAGGGTTGAATGGCTTAATCTTGCGCAGAGGTACTTTCCGCTTTGCATATTGAAAAGCTCCTAGCCGTTTCCAATGTTTATAGTCTGTTGATTCCGAAGCACCCCATTCCGGCCACCGTGTCAGGAACCCATACTTGTCTCCGATGATTTCCGCCTCAAAATATGTCGTGAGTGAAGAATTGTTTCCACTCAGGCCACTAATCTTAAAAAACCCACAGAGCATTGATTGCTCAGGATTCACATGTAATATTGTCACGGCTACATCAAATGTCTTGTTGCCATCGGATTTTTGAATTCCATGAAATTGAGCACCGTTTCTCATGAACGACGATATAAACATCCTGTTCTACTTTATCTTCTTTGCAATTCCTAAAAGAACCTCAATTTGTCTTCCAGTTGGCAATGCTAGACTTCAAACTTTTCTTAAAACCAAGCTAAATATCCAAACTATCAGATTTAAAACGCGGAGACACGAAATAACAAGAAAAATGATGATAACTATAAGCAATTATTCTGCTAATAAATGAAAAACATAGGCACTTTCAACAACTGTCCTTTGTCTAATGTTTACTTGTAGGATGGTTAATGCTGCTACTACTATTACTACTACTACACCTTTCTGTCCCTTTGTAGTGTACACCCACGAGCTCCATTACCCGCAAACCTAGTTTTTCGAGTTTTTTGGGAAAAAGATTTAGATATTCTTAATAAATACTTTTGCTTTTATTTTCATGGATAACTGGCAGATTCAAATCTGACTTTAACCCCATTTCTATCGAGTGTTTTCAAGCTGAACACATAGGCAATGTAAATTCGTCAGTGATGAATGAGTTTTTGTCATTCTTGTTCCAACAAGGTCGTATTAACGTCGCTTGAATGCTGAAAAAGTTTTTGGCCAAACATGAATTTCTGAGGCGAATTTACAAAGTTCATCCATGTATATACAATCAATTCATAGAAGGTATTTTATAAATATTACGATTCCTTAGCTATTATTGTATGAAATCAAAGAAAACATGAATTTTCTAATATCTATCCAAATAGATTCCGTAACCGCCAAACGATACTTTGTATATTAACCGTTCATTATTCCTTTAATGGCATGGATTAAATCATCTGCATATGGACGTTGTTCAGGATTCAACTGTAGGCATGCACAGACTAAATTAGACAGCCTCGGTTCGTAGGGATTTTCGGATGGAAAAGAGTATTGTGCGTTACAAACAGCTAAAGCCAAAGAACCTCCCTGACTGACTTGCTTTTCAAAAGGAGTGTAGCCAAACATGATTGTATACAAAGTGCAACCAAAACTCTATATTTGTTAGCTTACGTTCCTTCCTTGCGTTGCTTTTTTTTCTTTCTTTGATTACCCATATATCTGCCTTCTCTGTAATTATAGAACCTGGTCTTACATGGAAAAGCTCGGGAGCTCGATAAGGCATAGTACAGTTTTCTGAGGCTTTATCCTCAAAACTTATAGCCTCTGAGTTATTTGAAATAATAGAAGGAATCCTACAGATGCTTCCAAAATCTGTAAGAACGGCATTTCTCATATCGTCGCTCAAAAGTAAGTTTTCTAATTTTAATTCTGTTAGTTTTCTCCTCTGCTTGCGACGTACCAGGTTTCACATCTCCATGAAGATAGCTATTGGTTCTCTTTTTTTTCATGGGCTTGTTTTCTAATTGTAAATCAATTAGGTTTGTTGTATCCACTGCATCTTCAGAAGCAGAGTCCTCACCCCCGTTATGGAGATATTTCAAAGCCTGTAAAAGACATAGGGACCAGCTCAAGATAATTCGTTTGGGAATAAAAGTATTCTTTTTATGTTGACTCTGAACAATCTGCGCAACAGTGCCTTTTTGAAAAAAGGGAAACATAATATAAACATATTGAACACCATCGACCTCCTTTTGCAATTGAACATGTATGCTTTTTAGTAAATTGGCATGGTTGAATTCTTCATGAAACTTTGCTTCTATTAATGCTTTTTGAACACCTTCTCGACCTGAATGGCATTTAATCTTTTTCAACGCAAACTTTTCACCACTGTTCACATTCTCAACAAGATACACAAACGCATATCCTCTATACATATATTAATTTCCTTTTTCTTCTTTTTCTGTATTATTGGCATACCCTTCACCGAGTAGTTGAAGCACTTTATACTGCTCATCTTTTAAAACGATCAGTTCATTGTTGAGTAGCGAAGAAATTAACGGATTGATAGAATTCCATGTATTCTTTAAAAAGGATTGCATTTTCTTGTATTCCAAGGGTGTTCCAAATTTACCCTCGTTTAAGTGGCATCTAGTTAAGTACTCAATGAAGGCCACTTTACAAAGTGCCATCTACCGCCATGCATGCACAAGAAAAAAGCCGTGAACAGAGTATGAAAACGGATGAGAAACTGCAGAAACATGGCATTAGAAGATTGGTTATTAAACGATTAAAAAATAGCATTACCATAGCTTACGTGACGCCGGAAAATCAGCAGAAAAGAACAAATAAAAGATTTGTCCTTCCAGAGCAGGTAAGGACAAAAATTCAACACAGTCCGGGAGTCTTTGAGTTGGAACCTTTACCTAGAAATGGAATTGTGTACTGTACACTATTGAATGGCGAACGAATTCAACCCAATGACTTTGTGTTTGTGTCCTCGCCGTTTGCTGGCGAACCATTTCAAATAGCTCGAATTATGTCTTTTGAAAAATCCGAATCTTGTCTTGGGACTAACTTGTATGACTCTGTCCGTTTGAATTGGTTTTTTCGGCCACGTGATATTCAACGAAATTCTTCTGATACGCGTCTTTTGTACGCTAGTATGCACAGCGATATATACAATATTGGATTCATCCAAGAACTCGTAAGCGTGAAACACAAAACAGAAATTCACAATTTTGATGAATATACAAGACAGCCGAAATCATTTCATTATGACCGCCTGTTTGATCAAAATATCAATAAGGTCTTCGACTTACTACCTGTCCATAATATAACAAATCTACCTAAACACACTCTTTTCCAACTACAAAATAACTATGATTTCGCTATTGTAGAGTTAGGGAAAGGACGAGCCTTGATGGAAGCACCCCGACTTTGCAACGTCTGCGACGAATGGTGTTCTTTAGATTTTTCGGTACAATGTGCAGACTGCAAGAGACATTAT
The DNA here is from genome assembly GCF_000004155.1 of Schizosaccharomyces cryophilus OY26. NCBI lineage: Eukaryota > Fungi > Ascomycota > Schizosaccharomycetes > Schizosaccharomycetales > Schizosaccharomycetaceae > Schizosaccharomyces > Schizosaccharomyces cryophilus. The sequence continues at coordinate 1,364,551 of NW_013185625.1, read as the reverse complement.
CATATGAAATGTGTGCATCCGCCGTTGGTAAAAAAGCCGCCTCATGGTTTTGGCTGGACTTGTGCATTATGTTCTGTTTCACATCGACAAAAAAAATCTTCCCTACGAAACTCCGCTACATTGATGACGCCTAGTGAATCCCAACCAATAGAAACATCAGTCTCTTCGGTAAAAGAAGATACTGATACTAATGATGAAACTAATAACTCTGACATGCATACACCCTCAAACTTTTCTTCCATGGCGACTCCTGATAATCATATAGAAAAAGATGATACTTTGAGCTCTTCTACTGAAGTGGTCGTATCACCCTTAGAATCAGTACCAGGCAGTTCCTTTTCAAAGCTTCGCCGCCTCCCGTGGAACATGCGTTACATAGATTTACGAAGTGACTTTGATGATGAAAGTGAATCTGACTTGTATCCTTCCCGCGTCCGCTCTGCCACATCTCCAGGGTTTTCTTCTACGGTTGAACTTCATTCAAAAGCTCCTAGATTACTGACTACTGCGGATGAAGAGATTGATCAAAACGTGCGTTCTTTAGAAAATGCCAAATCAGACCTGCCCTCTTTTTTTGCCAAATGGCCATTCTTAAAAAACATACATTTAAAGGGATTTCTATTCCCTTTTTTTGAACCATCCCTACGCGGAGGAATGCTTTTAGTTCCTCTAGAGCTTGATGATTCGGATTTAGATGACTATTTACGAAAAAGTTGGAATCAATGGAAGAACTTAAAGATTGCGATTTCTCCATTCGTGCTTTTAGATGTCTCCATGGCATTCTTATACCAAAATGAGCTGAATATGACGAATGCTCTTGACAATTTGCAGAGACTCATAACAGGAAGTGATTTTCCAAACGTGGAGTCCCTACAAATTGATGAAAAGAGATTCGGGGAGCTTGTGAAAGCCTATGGAGGGTCTTTGCACGTTATACATCGTTCTTTGGAGGCCCGCTGCTCTTTAAAAGAACTTTTACAATTTTATTTGGCGTGGAGTATATCTGCGAAGGGGACTGCAATTCTGAAGGATTTTGCTGCAACGAAGGAAAGAGAAGGAAGTTGGGAAGAAAAGTTCACACTGTTTTCTAACTATGAGCTTTATGATCCTTCTAAATTACTAAGATATAAAAAGCCTATGGTCTGCCGCAATTGCCAAAGTCGCAAAAGCTCTGAATGGTTTGTCGGTCCAGGGACGGATAACACTAATAAAGATAAGAATAAACTTGTTATATTCTGTGAAAGGTGTGGTATTATATGGAAGTACTATGCAACCACCTCGCAAAAAGCATTAGGTGTTGAGTTTGGTCGTTCGACTGAGAAAGTTGTCAAAAGAAGAATATTAGAATGGGAGCAATTGTTTGCTAATATCCATAATATAGGCAACAGTCACCATACTCGTGACGATAGCCCAGGTGTATCGCCATCACTGACTATTGATAGTCATAAGGCTAACAATGTTAAATCAGCAAGCGAAAGTTCTCCGCGTCTTCAAAGCCCACTTAATAGAAATCCGAGAAATGGTACTTCAAAGATCAAAGTCGAAGCTTCATTACCGGCATTGATAACAAAGAAAGAATGCAATTTATGCGGAGGAAACAACTACGACGATTTAATTGGATGTCACCGATGTGGATTAATTGTTCACACATCGTGCCAGGGCTTAAAAAAGGGGGCAGACGATCAACCGAAATTGATGTCCATGATATCTACTAGTCGATCAACTAGAAGTGCGGCGAACAATAACACCAAATCTCATCATTCTATAGAAAGTACTCAGTGGTTATGTGAAAGTTGTACCTTTGTTACGAAGTTTGGACTTGATAGTACCCCTGAGTGTTTATTATGCTGTCAAACGGATCCGCAATTATCAATGAAAAGGACTGTAGAAGGAAATTGGGTTCATATGTTGTGTGCTGCTTGGACACCTGGTGTTATAATTTCAAACGATGAATCTGAGCCCGTTCTAGGAATTGGTAGTTTACCATCGGATGTTTGGGCTAATACTTGTGAAATATGTCAACTTGGCCGTGGCGTGGTTGTGTCTTGCCATAATAATAACGCATCGCTTGCTCATATAAGCTGTGCGTTAAAATCTGGATGGAACCTCTGTTTTGATTTAATTCGAAGAGATACGCCTAAATACAATATTGAAATTGGGATGTCGACATTGTCGTTTTTTAACAGCTACTCGGTCACCAGCAATGAAGCGGATTTATCTCCTTACCTTTCTTTGAAGCCAGTCGTGTTTCGCGGCCATGCTAATATCCCTCGTAATCTTATACCTCGCACAAGCACAATACCGTCGCTGGGTAAAAATTCCTGGAAGGCTTATTTAGAAAGTATGAACAGCAAACACGCATTCTATTTCTTACAAGCAGCTCAAACTTATACACCCTTGGAAGAGCAACAATTATTTGAAGAAAGTTGTAGCAAATGTTCGACGACAATGAGTCCATATTGGTGGCCGGGAGGCCTTTGTCATATGTGTTATTTCCACCGTTCCCCGGAAAGTGAGTTACCCATTACGAATGTTTAATTTTTTTGGTATTTTACGGGATATATTTATTTAATTTATTTTGGGATGGGATATGATTATTTCTAATGTGCATAAATGTATGAGTGATGTTTCGCATTCTCTTTCACTTTTTCGTTTTCGTTTTCTTTATTTAGTACTGTGATTGAGTTAATAAAAGTTTTTGGTATATGGGCATTGTTTTTTAAAGACTAATATGTGTTGGCTACTGTCCACTCATAGAGAATCAAAAGGTATAGGAATGAAATACTGTAAAAACATTTATCATATTTAAAGTAATAGACACTTTTAAAATTAAAATTAAAATAATACAAGTTGGAACAATTAATTACGTCCTGGTAAAATAGTTATCAAGCTTTAATAAATAACCACGTTCTCTAGTATAATAATAATCCACCCTATGGTACACATCCACAACAAAGGGTATATGACATGGTTTTGTTCTATTTTTATAAATATTTTTACATAGTACTGAAATTATAGTCATCATTCATACCAACTGGTAAATTATTAGGAGCAGTAATAGGAAGTTGCACGATTGGCATAGTGCTGTTATTAGCACCCTGATACGCCACGGGCGTTTTAGGATCAGCAGAAGAATACATTGGGAACAAGGAGACCTTAGGGAGTAGGACAGGATGATGCTCGCTTAAAAGAGACTTGTTTAACATCGGATCCTTCACAGACATTGGCACGGAGGTTGGGGCAATGGAGGATGCAGGGGGTAAAATAGGAGACAAATTACTATTCTTTAAGGACCGAGTAAAATAAGAGCCAGAATTGGCATGCATTCTCTCATGTTGCCGTAAATTATCTCTTCGTGAAAAGCGTTTCCCGCAAAAACAAACAAAGGGCTTATCGGTAGTGTGAAGGGAATGAATATGCCTACGTAAATGCTCGGATCGCTTAAATTTTTTCTGACAGATATGGCAAACAAAAGAAGTGCCGCCTGGTGAACGAGGGGCTTGTATTTTGGAACGCGACGATCTTCTTGTTTTGTTTGGGCTCTGTTTTTTACTTAACACTGACTTTTGTGCATCGTCTAGCAGTACGGGGTCCCGCAGAGACGGTAAGGAAGGAACATTTTCTACGTCTGGTTTTTCAGAGGCAGCCCTTGGTGAAGGAGTGCCGAAGAAGAACGTGGAGGAAGTACCTGGCAGTTTCTCTTTCCTCTCCCGGGTATCCACAGAAGAATCAGGAGAGACGATGGGCAAACTGATATTAACAGGGGTCAGATTGGGTGAAGGAGGTAAGTGCGAAACCAGCGTGCTATAAGAAGGTACACTTGCAGCAACAGAGTCACTGGAAGGTTGTGCCATAACGAGAGAGGGCTCCGAAGAAGGACAATAATCTCTGGGAAAAGAAGGAAGGGTAAAAGAATCCGAGGAAGTCAAGTAAGAACGCTGCCTACGCAGGTCGTTGGTATGAGGAAGATGGTAAGCTTCGGAATCAACGTGAGGTGACTTATAATTGGGGTTTAAAGAACCAGATGAATAACGTTTATATAGAGGTCTGTCAGTATAGGCAGGTGCTGGATGAGAGAGAGGGAGTTGATGACCCTCCATGTCGGGACACCAATCATTAGCAGGGTCTTTGCCAAATGCATAGTATGAAGAAGTTCCGGGATATGTATTGGAGTAGTAGGGAGATGAGGCATAGGATTGTTTGTGTGCATCAAAAGTATTTGAGTCTATGTGAGTGCTGATAGGGGCTGAGGTAGAAGGCTGTGGTGGAGAGATGTTTGATTTGGGAGATCCCTGAGAGAATGCAGGGAGAAAAGAGGTAAGCGGTTCGGATAAGGGAATATCGTTGGAGGGCTGGGCAGGATTGACGGCAGACGAGAGGGATGAAAGAGAAAAGGAAGAAGTAATGGCAGGAAGGGAATGGGGATGGTTGGGAGCGGAAAAAGAAGAGTGTGGAGGAGGGACATTGATGGAAGTAGCAGAGGAGTTTGAAGAAGAAGGATATGTAACAGGAGCAGAAGGATATGAATACAAAGGATTCGAAGAAGAAGGAAGAGCGACTTGTTGGGAAGGTGCGGTCGAAGAGGGATTGGAGGGATAGGTGTAGGGGAAAGAGTAGTTTGGGTTAGGTGGGGCAGACAAAAACGATACGTTGTTAGACATAAAAGGGAATGGACGACTGGTAGTAGAGAAGGAAAACAATAAAAGAATAACAAGGATTTTAATGAATAAGAGACGAAATGAAAAACACAGATGTTAGACCCTGGTCATGCAAACGAGCTAAGAAGAGAGAGAGAGGGAGAAAGAGAGCTCAAGTAGATAAGTAAAAAAATTAACAATAAAGTGAACAAAGGCGGCGACAGAACCAGTGACAGAATTCAGCCCGTATGAAACCCAAGAAGGAAGAATGAAACAAGGTTACCGATAACGAATCTTTTAGAAAACCAGAGATCGACAGGATTGACCAAACGAAAAGACAGAAAACGAACACCAAAACCAAGGCAGAGACAAGAGACAAGAGAAAAACAATTCAACCCAGAAGAAGAAGGAAATACACAAAGGATACAGTAAATACACAACCAAAGGATGTGCTAGGAGTTCTTTCTAAAGCAAATAGACAGATGCAAAGTCTGAATATAAACAAAAATAAAAAGACGAGAAGAATGATAGAAACTTGACAAGTCAAAAAAGTAGAAAGAACAATGCAAATGAAAAAGAAGAAAACGAGCCTAGACCCCAAGAAAAAAAGTAAACAAACTAACTCTAGGGAAACAAGAGAGAGCTACCACAGTAAGAGATTGAGAAAGTGGACACAGGAAAGGAAAGACAAAAAATAATAGCGGGTAAAGGCTCGGCGGGCAAAGGAAGGGTATACAAAAAGGAAATAATAATAAACCCAATTATTATATATGAGACGAAACACCCAATAAAAAAAAGAAAGAAACAAACGAAATAAGAGGACCTACCAATAAAGTGTGTAAATAAATGAAATATAAACACAAACGAAACGATAATAGGTAGGTAAGAATCCTAATGAAACGAGATAATAGTTTGGCTCTGCAACAAAGAGAGACCAACACCAGTATATAAACGATGGTTTCACGATCATTCAACTAACAACCCCTGAAATGTGCGGAATTCGCTAATTGGCTCGGAAGAAACAAGAAACGAAACATCAATAGGATAGGCTAAACAGTATATCTCCTCCCTTTTCGTCATGTATGGTATAAACTGGGCGGGACCTTTATAAAGTTTCCCCAGATAAAGCTAAGAAAACGATGACGTAGGCGACTTATAATAAGAGGGGAAAAAGAGGGGGTTCATATTACGAAACAAGGTCCAGAAACCCCTTACGGAAACCATCGTAGTGTATCCGAAGAAAAGAAGGGCAAACCCAAGGACACAAGGTAAAAGAAAGTTGAAAAGTTTTTTTTTCTTTCATGCAAGTAAAAAGAAGGCTTTTTACTTGCCACTGGATACGTGTCAAATTTAACCATGTCGATTTCATTCTGTACGGGTTCAAAACTTTGGATCTTCTCGCTAAATTTGAGTGTCTGTCATGGCTCGGAGTACACGCATCTAGACAACTTAAATTGACTGCGTGCTTGCAGGAAGAATTGCAACATACAACCAAGTCATGAATTAACAAGACATTCTAGCTTTTTTGGAGATGCATAAACAATATGTTTAAATGTTCTTTATGCAATTGTCAATACACGGCTGGATTGATTCATCTCTTTCTTCAACATTCCTTTTCAAAATTTTTCTTTTATTTCTCGTCATCGTTATCCGAAAGCAGCGGGGTTCTGCTCGGTTGTTTTTCAAGCTTATTGGGCAAGAAGTCAGATAGTAACCTCCTCCCTGACGTATTCCTATGCTGATTATGGGGAATAATCTCCAATAATAGGGTTAGTATGTACCCCAGTTGAAAGGTACTGAAACAAAAAATAAAAAAGGATAAAAATTACCTGGGGCTTTTGGGATTTCTTTGTTATATTCTGGGGCAGGAGAAAAGGCAAACTTTTTGCATACCCTTAGGGAAGCGTTGGTTTCAATAAGGAGAATTAAATTTTATCTTCTTCCATTTTAGAGTTTGATAGCCAACCTCCTTATCCTTAGATTTGGTCTATTTCGGGAAAACAACTTGCTAAAGAAGGGATGGGGATGATGACTTCGCAATGAGCAATTAAATTTCGGCCGTTATAGTTCAATAGGAATTAAAGACCGAATAGAATATGCCCTTTCACCTTTTGTCATTGCTATTATATTCTTAGTTCGCATCCTTACTCCCAATCTAAGCGGGCCTGGTCTAGTCTAGTCTCTCGTCCGTCACATACTCGCTACCTCATACGTTCACCTTGCTCGTTATCAAACATTAATCGCTTTGTTTTCGTCCCTAAGTATCTCGACGCATCCAGACAATAGGAAAACAAAGAAATAAAGAAAATCGAGAGAAAACACTTCTGTTGATCGGATGATTATTGGTTTGTTGATTGTTGATTCGTTAAAATAGTACGCTATCCAGTCGTTCCCCCTTTGTCTCCTTCTTTATCCGGGTTGCTTATGCTTACAAAGGATCATTACTCCTCTTTTTAACGGAAAGTTGTTGATCACGTATGTTGCTGTGCTCTCGCTTCCTTCTTCTGGGTTAGCAACAGACGACGGGATCTTCGATGTTTACGGGGTGAATTCTTTGTTGCTATTTGGAAACTCTGGTTTATTCACTTCCCAAAATCAGGAGTATCCGTTAAGCTTCTTCTCGTTTATGTTGCTGCTCGTGTTCCAATGAACTTTGTCATTGTGTATCTATAAGAAAAAGTACCTCAGAAAAAATCAACAATTATATGTTAAAAAAAAAGCTTCTGGTTAACAAATGATTCTTTGCACCAGTTGCATAAACTAGCGTATTCATTTTCTCTCCAACGTGTATGTTTTTTTTTCGCTAAAATTCCCAAAAGGTTAGATCCTCGGCTTTCGGTCAGGAGTATGCTCGTTTCATTTAACCTTTTTGTCATTAGTTCCTCCTCCGAATTCTTAATCGAACCGTTTCCCTAATTGCTATGAACCTTACCCCAGGGAACCGTCCACTCGTAGTCCCCTTCAATTCACTCGCTTTCCACTCTAAGGATCCTACTCCTTCGTCTTTCCTATGCGGGTTCAAGTGATATCGTATAAACACAGTACAATATGTCAAACCAATATTTCAGCAATGACCCTATGTTCAAAAGTCTACTGTCGTACAGTTTCTTGATTGCTTGTCACAGGGTAGAGAGTGCTTCTTGTTTGTACTCATCCATATACACACTTTGGTTAACATCCTTTAATGATGATAAATTGTCTTCATTACGTGGTCCGTCTTGCGCGTTGTCGGTTTGATTAACCCTAAAAACCGTAATTCTTCGAGCCCAAACAGAAATCGAGACTGTAATTCAACGCTTTCCTTGTTTGAATTCTCATCCACTTCCATTGGTACGTATTGCCTGTCTGGTTTGGCGTTCATTTCATCTTTGGGTAAGTCGGCTTCGCTTTCCTCTGTGAACCTTCGTTTTGTGGGCAGCCGCTCCTCCGTAGCCAACACTTGTAAGTTTTCTGAAAATGCCATGTACCAATCATACAAATTCAAAAATGCTCCTGACTCACTATACAGCTTGTATAGAATAGATAGGTCCGGCAGCCATGGTTTATTCTGTTTTAAATTCGCTTCATTTTTCTCTTCTGTGTCACTTATCCTCTGCATACCAATGTAATACTCTGGATTCATGCACGAGCTATGAATTACGCTTCGTTGGTGTCCAGACAAAAACCCTTGTTCTAGCGGTCGCCGATAGTCAAAGAAGAAAACCTCATAAAACGGATATGCATCCATACCTTGCGTTCCCAACATCCCATGCTCAATCTCTTCATCCAACAATTGCACTAATTCTTTTAACCACCTTGAGTACCGAAGAATGCTCTTGTCAAATCCTGTTTCCATAACTTTTCGAGTATGTTCCGTTCCGCTATAATTCTTCATTCGCATCTCCACCGTTTCTAGATACTTATTTTTGGAAGAATCCACAAGATGTTCAAGCTCATCCGCAAGGTTGAGTCCTTTACCCACTCTCGGTCCAGAAAACATATGCTTATTCAGGTGTTCCATACAAGCCAGTGCTTGATGAGAATTTAATCGCAATATATCTTTCCGAAAAGTTTCATATTGTTCGCTTTCAAACCATAGCCCTTCAAGAAAAACCTCCATATACTCTCCAAATGCTAGCTTTGTTGGCCTACTCATATGTGTTTCCAGCTCCTGCCAGCATTTCACATGCTTACGCAGAAAGCTTTCTCGCCTTGCCAGTTCCTGGAATGTGCTTTTAATGTACTCCAAAAACACATCGTCATTTTCCAATAAATCTTGAATAATTTTTTTCCCAGATGTTCCCATTTCCCGTAACATCTGTTCTATCCGATGCTGAAAGCTTGGAACAGTGCGTAATATAGATACGTAAAAGGTAGAGACAGCACCTGTTTGGTTATTCTGAATTAAATAAGGTAAAGGACTAAGAGCATTTCCATAGAAATGTGTAAGTATACCGTAGCGTAAACAACCAACAACTTTTTCAACGCTCCAGGATCTTTCGTAAAACATCGACCGAAAAAGCTTCCTAGTTCTCCATCCAAACTTTAAACTTAGATTTTCCTCGACGAGAGTAAATATACTTTCAAGGATATCTGTCGTGGCTTTCATGTTAAATACTTCGGGCTGGACATGGCTAAAAAAGACAGAGTCAAGTGATGCATCAAAAAGTTCCAGAGGTACTTTTAAATTGAATATCAGATAAACATGATGATCCTTGGACTTTTGCGAAATCATATTGAGGGCTTCCATCAAAGCATTTAGTAATCGCCTATCACAGTCCTCTACATTCTGTAAAACCAAAGTAATACTTTCCCCTAACTCTTCCATATCATAAGATAGAATTCCAAGGCCCAAAGACCCGCCTTTGATTTGTCGAAAGCAGGATTTTAGATCTCTGTGGTTCTTGAGATCCAGCACAACGAATCTCTTTAATCCAAGCTGATAAAGCTTTAATTTAAGCTGTTCAAAAAACCGAAGATGAAATGTGTTTCTGCTTCCATCACACAATATCGCGGCCTTTAGTTTTTGTCCTTCTGGATTACTCTTCAGTGCATGCTCTGTTAGTTGTTGAATCACTTTGGCATTGCTCTCTGAAGTTGCTTGATGAACAACACTGCTTAATTCTTGCATGACGCTCTTGCAAAGTTTCTTTCGTAAATTGACCCATTCCAGAGGTTCTTGATTCCCTATCAAAGGAACAAATAGGTTGTCTAGCTGAAGAGGCTGTTTTTCTTCTTTCCTACGCGGTTTTACATAATAACATCCCTATGGTTCAACCATTAGTTTCAGAAACACTTCTCTTACTACTCATCCTAAAATACCTTGCTAACGGTGTCGTGTTTTAAAACAGACGCCATTTTTTAAAGATTTTTGTTTTAGGTTAAATACTAACAAGCGACACTTAATAATTTTCCATTTAAAAACTGAAGTCAATAGGTTTTTCGTTTAGAGCCGCGACTGAAACAGCAGCTCGCATCGCTACTATAATTATCTTATAAGAATAAGCTACGCTTAACCCCACAAACATCTGTAAAAAGAACTCAATATCCTAAATTTATTCTGTAAAATATATTCGATAAATGAATAAATAAACATTTTTTATTTTTGATTACTTCAGAGAAACATAGCCATCAAGACAGAATATACATATTTATTTCTCTTCATCAGAAGATGCAGACATAGTCTCAGCATCATCTTCAGATTCTTCATCTTCAGAACTAGGGTCTAAACCTTGAACTTCATGAATACTTTTCACCGTAACATCAAATCCTTCAGATTGGAACTCAGAAACGGTCTGGTCTAGTCTTGAGAGTGAAGAGGTGATAACAGCGAAATCGTTGTTTGGAGAAAAGAAAGGCAAACAGTACTTTTTAAGGTTTTCCATAAATTCATCAATCGTAACAGCGGCAATCCTTTCCAAGAATAGGCGATCCCATTCTTTTCCTAAATCTTTAATCGAAAGCAAAGTAAATGAGTTTTTAGCGGAGTAAAAGGCATTATTTTCAAGTTCTGAAACTGTACTGTATGCCATACACTTTGCCGACTCCAAGTCAAAGCTGTTAACTGATACCTTTCCAGAAATGATTGAATTTAATAGATCTTTGCTTGATGACCAAGCTCTGTAAACATCAGAAGAAGTCAAAATAGAGTAAAATAATAACCCTCCGTCAATGTCTATTCCCATATTGAATCCGTATGCTAAACCAGAACCACGGATTCTGTTCCAAAAAGGACCGTCCATTAAACCCAAGTAATTTGCAATCAAAACTATGATGGGGAGATCCGGATCATTCCAGCTTTTTATACCAGGAATGGCAACAACTAAATCACTGCTTTCATTAGAAGGCATAGGTATAATAGTGAGAGAGCTTGGAGATTTAAATTCATTCTCTTGTAAATAGAGTCTAGAAAAGGAAGGAGAAGAAGACAACTGAGAGTCGAAGGGTTTGTTTCGAAGAATCTGAGATACAAAGTTGGTCCATGAAGAGGCAGCATCGTTCGTTCCTAGTATATCACCTATCACATGAACGCGAGGGCACATAGATTGCAACAAATGGTTTCTCAAATCATCAAAAGCAGAAAAAACTTCGGAAGCATTATCGCTGAGCTTTTGACGGAGTTCACGGAGAACTTTTTCTTGGCTTAATGTATTCAAAGAATACTTCAAAGAGTTCTCATTGTACAACCTAATGTCAACATAGGAAGGCAGAACATACTCAGCATCCCTCTTTTGATACGGAATATCGGCCAACAATTGATTTATAATAGAAAGTAACCTATTCTTGTCCCATACAGTAGCAGTCAATAATGTTCCAATCCAATAAATACCCTTTTGGTAATTCTCTCTAGTTACCCGACATTCTAAATAAAATAACTCTCGCTTCGTCTCATAGTAAGAATATGAACAAGAAGCTTTATCATAGAGCAAAGATGCATCAAAAAGCACGACATCCCGTTCAAGTCGCTTTACAACTTCTTCGTGAGAAATGAAACCTACATTTTCTAGTTCTGCAGGAGCTGCTTGTATGTATTTAGCAAACACGGAAAGATATTGCTTTAAAGCAGGTGGGATATCAGCGGTGTCGAAATATGTAACTATGCTAATAAACGATGAATCTATATGATCAAACTGTACATATAGAGGAAGCTCTTTTCCGTCGGAATCAATATATTTTTGAACGTCATTTTCAAAAGATTGTCCTGACCATTTCGTTTTAGCAGTTGTGGAATTGTAAAAGCATATTTGACTAGGATCTGTTATTTTGAAAGAGGAGACCAAATTATAGGGAAGTTTTTGCTCATTCTTCGCCTTTGCACAGGCAAGATTACGCCCTAAAGCCTCCAAACCTTCTTTACCAAGAGAGTTCACCCTGTCGGTCAAGGTTTTGTTTGTTTCCTGTTTTACTCTTTCAGCCATTTCATATGACGGCAACGCCAAGACCGAAATTGAATGGTTTTCGATAAAAGTAGACCGGATGAGATCTACCCAATCCTTTTCAGACCATTTCTTCAATTCTTCATTATAGGATAAACCTTCCATAAATTTTGAAATATCTGATCCATCCCTGCTACCATAAACATGATCAAGGGTAAGGATCTTGGTAAATAAAATGCGAGGAGACACCTCTAGGGCGGTTAGGTATTGATTTTTTTGAGTATCTAGGTAGTCACGAAGTCTATCCATGTCAATGGTTTCGATGCTTGATAAAAGGGATAGAACCTTCTCAACCAAACCATCGATCTTCTCAACAGGAACGCTGTCAAGAAATAACTGAATCGAGCAAGGGTCTTTAGGGAAAACGTAAAAGTATATAAAAGAGCAGAATGGATCCTCTATTTCGACAAAAGCCTGTTTAAGGGGAGACACCGCTGATTCGCTGAGAAAATCACTAATTGTCTGTATAGCGAAGATTTTGAATTGATCCATTAAAGGAGGACCGTTCCACGCAATTGAGAGGGAACCTGTAGATTCATCTTCTGAAGAAAAGTTCACGCTTTTGACTATGGAATTGGTGATTCGAGTATTATCGTCTTTTTGAGACCAAGGTCGCGTCCAGTCCTCAGGCGTCTTTAAGTCATTATCAATGATATCTCTAACAATTGATGAAGAAATCTCAAGAAGGCGATTTTCCTCGATGGAGCCAGCAACTACGAGACAGATATTGCTAGGAACATACATTGCTTTGTGGTAATCACGAATTTGTTGAATAGATAGCTTACGAAGTTCATCGGGGTGTCCTCCTGTCTCGTAAAAATAGCCGCTGGAGGGAGGATACTGATTCGTTCGGATACAGTCAAACATAACATCAACTTCAGAAGTTTGCGAATCCTGCATTTCGGAATACACAACTCCTGATTCCTCTCCAAACTGATTCGTATGATACACTTCTGTGCAGAATGCCTCCTCGCTAAGCAAAGGAAATAACACATGATCAGCAAAAACTGGAAGTAGTCTTAAAAACCCGTCTTGCTCAGCTGATGATAATTCATAAACGGTACAGTCAACATCGGTATATGCATTTATATCACCACAGGCTCTTCCAGCAAAATTTGTTAGGATGCCATTCATAGGATACTTTTTACTACCCATGAAACACAGATGCTCTAGAGTGTGAGGACATCCAGAATTGTCGTGAGCTTCGGTAGCTACAACAAACGAACCATTGACTCTTGTAGTGGGAGTATTGACACACGCGACTGTAAAGCCAGTGGCATCGTTGACCCATTTTTTCACTTCATAGTTTAAGAGCCGCTCAGAAGCAATTTGTCGAAATTTCAAATCAAATTTCTCTGAAACCATTTGTACGATAATTAGCCCTGTTCAACGGATATTATAAACGAACTTTCTCCAGTTACCAAACCAAAACGATAGCAGTTGTTGATCCTCTGGAAGAAATACCTTAGAAACAAAAACAAAAAACAATTAGAAGAAGCGTCTATAAGATCTATCCTACTTATATTGTTTTAAACAAATCTGTTTAAAACAAGTAGGCGTCCTAAAGGTGGCTCTTGGATTTTTCCATACTTTTGTTGGTTAGGCCTGAAAAACCAAAAGTAACGATGTTACTTTAATGGTCGGTTTGTTTATTTACATGAATGAAAATAAATTCAAAAAAATGTATTACAGTCTCTATATATTTAATTGGGATATTTTGGATATTGGAATACTGTTTTTTTTGGCACATTACTTTCATGTCGGTAGCTTCAATAGCAAAAGCTTTGGTTGAAGTTGTTTCACATGATTATCGACATTAGGGACAGTCATGAAACGCTATTTGTTGTGTCTTAAATATAGATCAATGATAAAAAGGAAAAGAAAAGTAAGAATATTTGGGTAGGAATTCGTATTCATTGAATTGTTAAAGTAATGTGCTAACGAGACAAAGTTGAATAAAATCTCGACGAAACAGATTTGATAGATGGAATTGAAGTCCTATTCATAAATTTTATATACTTATATATATATGCAAATATATTTATTCGTTTACACTACCTAAGAGAATTGACGATTTTATGATGGAGGTACTTTGGTTCATGAAAATCGATAAAGCGGTTGGCATTAACTTGATAATTTCAAATTACGTTTCAAGCGATTAATAGCTTTGATATACTTGGTTCAAAAGAAACCGAGTTTGTATTTTGGCTAAGTTTTTTAGACTCGATAAAAAACTCCACCAAAAGGAGAGCATGCTATGCAACTTGGTGGAAAACAAGTAAAAGAATTCATATATTTATCTTTGCAGTAAAAAGTAAGTATGTCACTAGTAAATTACGAATCAGACGAGGAGAAAGAAGCACAAGATTTCGAGAAAGAGGAATCTTTATGGGTCCCATCTAAAACGAATAATTGGGAAATACCATCATCGCCTGAAGGAAATGCCGATAGCCTTTTGGAGAAGAAGATTGAACAATTTTTAGCATTAAAAAGGAATAATGTCCACTTTCATGCTCGTCTTGTAGACAATGAAAATTTCTTAAATCCCCAATTATTAGATACTTTGCAAGAATATGCAGGTATATCTGAACCGACGGCATCTATGATGCCTTCAGCATCTTGGACTCCTCATGCTCTTCCCAGCGAAGCTTATGCAAAGTCTTTACGAGCGGCTCAGGATGACTTAATCAAAAAACGAGAGCAAAGTCAGAGAAATCGGACAGAAATTGCGTTCCAAAAATCGTCATCATAAAAATTACCAAAACGCCTGTGCTACAACGATTTATTCATTACATGATTGATGAACGTCTCTCTTTTAGACAACCCACTTTACTACTCTTACTTTCTATATTAGAGGACTCAATGAATACCGGACTACCCATTTCTTTTCTTTTTTTTTCTTATAATCATCCACCAAGGAGCGTACAAAAGTGATCGTAATCCGGTAGAATATAATCTCCACATACAGAGCAAAGGTTATCATGGATATGAATAATAAATAAGATTGATCAAAAAACTAGAAAACAAAATTATTATATAACATACAGAATGAAAACCTCAAGAAGGAGATTCGTATTTCCTCTAAAAACTCTTCTTGAGGTTTCTGTTAGGCAATCTTTTTCATCATTAAATGCCCCTACATTCGTAATGTCATACAGCTAAGAGGTATTTGATAAAGGGGCTGGACTAGGAGCTAATTCCTGCAAAGATAATAGGATGAGATGTAGGATACGTTGTAAACTCCAGTATCCAACTTTTCGAATTCTTTTCCTGCGAAGTTCCTGGTTTACCACGTCTTCTGCAAACGAATCATATACCTAGCAAAGAGTTAGTATATTCGTACTTTAACTGGCCAATACCAACCTCCAATGTCCTATGAACTCCTTGGGAACAATTTTGTCTTAACAGACACAAATAGGGTCAAACTTACCTGCGAAGATATTTCTTGCAGTACACCACTATCATAAATGGTCCAGCTTCCATCAAAGTCTGACAACGGTTTTGATAAATGACACATGATAGGAATAAAAGTACGGGTAGAATTAATGTAAGCGACAATTGGTCGAAGTAAAGCATTATTTACATAACCCATTTGATTCGTGAAAATGGGTATAGCCGCTTTCGGATTATGCAATTGAACATCAACATCAAAATGTACATCTGGAACTGGATCTTCTTTCTTCTCTGTTAATTTCGCATTCATTAAAACCTGATGGAAATAACGCTTAATTATGCTTTTCGCAGGCTCTTGAGGACAAGAAATATTTACTGAAAAGTCAACTGATCCATCATTAATCCACCCGAAAGCTCCTGAAACCCCTCGATTCAAATGATCAATAGCTAGATTATCAATTCGAAGCCTGCTATGTCGCATGTCTGGCGATTGTTCGTACGGCTTCATATAAGGTGAATACGGCTTGAGCTGCAATCTGTGTACCGTAAACATGCTGTTGTCAAAGCTTCCCGTTAAATTCGTAGCATTCATTACATCATAAAACAAC
Source organism: Schizosaccharomyces cryophilus OY26 (assembly GCF_000004155.1). Taxonomy (NCBI): domain Eukaryota; kingdom Fungi; phylum Ascomycota; class Schizosaccharomycetes; order Schizosaccharomycetales; family Schizosaccharomycetaceae; genus Schizosaccharomyces; species Schizosaccharomyces cryophilus. Next base: position 1,348,498 of record NW_013185625.1, on the reverse strand, counting down.
CATTGCTTCCTGAGCTTGGGAAGCTCGCAAAAGAAAACGCTGACAGGAAACTGCCTAAAATTGTCAGGTTGCATAAGCGTAACTCGTAAATCTTCCAACTTGAAGCGTTCAATTTCAAAATCTCCCCAATTATGTTGTCTTCGGTATGATCTGGGGTCTATAGAAACATCTGATTGCACAAACCTTCGATCAACGACGCCGCGGACTCCACTTAGGACGAGCTCCTTGACGATTCCTTTTCCATTCAGGAACCTTGCAAAACTAAAAGAAACATCTGCCTTATCTATGGATAAATCAAATTGGGTATAGTTTCCTTGCTTCAATAAAGCAATGTCTTCAGTGACCGAGGACGTGGAATCGTAGCTCTGGCGCAAGGCCATAAATTCTTTTTCGTAGTTTGGCTTATCTGATGGATTGTGTAAATTCTTGGATGAAGCCTCTGGCCTCCTTCGTACTTGAATTTTGTTAAATGTGATAAGACCCTTTCTCCAATTAGGAACAATAGCGTTCTCAAAGACAACCTCAAAACCCGTGTTTTTTGTCATTAATTGTCCAATCCATTTCCCAAAATACTCTTGAGCCGACACTGTATTGAGTGTGTATAACAATAAAGAAAAGAAAGTAGTCGTTCCAAGGATAATCCAAACAATGTGGCTGACGAGCCACCAGCTGAAGAAAGCTGTAACATTATCAATTGTTAGAAATTTGTTTTGCCTAAAAAGAACATTCTTTATCTTAAGAAAAGCCCGTGAAAGCAATGGTTTCTTTGGTGGTTTCAATGAGGCAGCAGGTGACGGAGGAGGTAAACGCTGTTCTGAAGGGATTTTTGTGGAGTACAAACGAAAGCATCCTTGTAATTTTTGACAGCCCTTCTGCAAACGTATGGTACCGAGAGCCTGGTCGGTAGGAAGAAACTTTCGGTCATTCTTTACATATCGAACGGAATGAGTTGCGTTAGACGTAGACAGCTGGCGACAATTTCTGTTGACTCCTAATCCATATAAAGTTGACGAATAAGTAATAACAGGAGCTAACCAATGTCCGTGAGATTGCACAAGTCTCGCAGATGACTTTACAATAGGTATAAGCATCAACTAGAATTTATCAGATAAAATTAGCTATCTGGATATGTTTCGATCATAAGAAGACTGTTTTCCTCGGTTAATAACAGAAAAACTCAAGAATAGAGTAGATGAGATGACTCTTGGAGAAAAACGTATACGGAGTGGTAAAGGATGTCAATTACAGATTTGCAAGTTAACATGCAAATGAATGATCAATTCAATTGTAAAAAGAATGAAAAATGTAATTTTTCACTTTTTCCAGCAGAAAAACGCGCGAGGTAAACGATAACTTTAGTAGCAAGTTTATGTAGAGGTTTCAAAAAGGAGCTTGATTCTATACTACTAGTTTTGTCTTTGAAACCGGGTTTCAGCAAGTTCGTTCAATGACAAGTTTTGGAGAGCCCTGATTCACGGTAAATATATTCTGGATGTGTTGTAGAAATAGGAAACCAATTTTTCAATCCTTTCAAAAAATATAAAAAAGGAATATATTTAAAAAAAAGTTAAGAAAAAAGAATTTTGTAGCAATTACTTTGGGTTATTATCTAAAAACCCCACTGCAAGTACTTGTACTTTACCAACAACCACGCTTTGCTAGCATCCCAAATTATTTCTCTATCTTTTACAGAAAGAATGGGACTTGTTCAGGTATGCTTTTACAGGTTGAAGATGGAAAGATCAATTCAGTTTCGAGTCTTTTTGTTCGTTTTGCAGAAGTAGGATGAATTGTAAAAACGGTAGTCATACCAGACATGAAAGTCATTGATGATTTCGCTTTTGTAAAGATTTTGTTCTTTTACTAACTGACGGCTGTAGCAAATAATGCATGTCCTGGACTTTCCAGGGTTTCCTTGGAAAACAGTGATTGCCAGTTTCTCTATTGGAAAATATGTGTGGGATCTGTACCTGCAACGCAGACAGGCTCCTTACTTATTGAAAGAGAGTCCTCCTACGGTTTTAGCGGAACATGTTGACGAAGAGAAATATCAGAAAGCTTTAGCTTACGCTAGAGACAAAACTTTTATGAGCACGATTGTTTCTACTTTTGCATTAGTGACTGACCTATTGTTGATTAAATTCAACGGCCTTTCTTACTTGTGGAATGCTACAAAGTTTTCTTGGATGGATCGTTTGGCGGCCTCTGCTTCTAAGTTTAGTTTGTCAGTTCCTATTTCCCACTCATGTGTGTTTTTATTCGCACTTACTGTCTACTCTTGTATCATCCAGCTTCCCTTTTCTTTGTACTCTACCTTTGGAATTGAGGAAAAGTACGGATTTAACAAATCCACCCCAAAAATTTTCTTTATGGACATGTTCAAAGAGCTCACCATTGGCGGTGTTTTAATGAGTTTGCTGGTTTCTACCTTTGTAAAGATTACTATGAATTTTGGTGACAACTTTGTTCTCTACGCTTGGGGTGCCTACATTCTCTTTGGTTTGGTTTTACAGTCCATTGCGCCTTCCCTAATTATGCCCCTTTTCTTCAAGTTCACCCCATTAGAACAGGGTTCTTTGCGTACAAAAATCGAAAAACTTGCTGCTTCCATCAAATTTCCCTTGAAGAAGCTTTATGTGGTTGATGCTAGTCGCCGTTCGGCTCACTCCAACGCATTTTTCTATGGTCTTCCCTGGAATAAGGGTATTGTTTTATTCGATACCTTAGTAAAGAACCACACTGAAGAGGAATTGCTTGCTATTTTGGGTCATGAACTCGGCCACTGGTACTTGTCACACAACTTGATCCATACTTTGGTAGATTACGGTATGAGCCTTGCACAGTTATTTATGTTTGCAGCATTCTTGCGCAACAACAGTCTTTATGAAGCATTTGACTTTACGAAAGAGAAGCCTGTTATTATTGGCCTTTTACTGTTTTCCGATGCCCTTGGACCCGTGTCCTCGCTTTTGACTTTCGGTTCCAATAAAATTTCCCGCTTCTGTGAGTATCAAGCAGATGCCTATGCCAAGAAGCTTGGTCTTGCTAAGGACTTGGGAGATGGTTTGATTCGTATTCACAACGATAACCTTTCGCCCTTGGAGTACGATTCCCTTTATACCTCTTATCATCACAGTCATCCAATTTTGACCGACCGCTTGGATGCTATTGACTATATGAACTTGAAAAAGAACAATTGAACATTAAAGAATTTCTACATGCTTCTAAAAGTGAAATGAGTATAGTTATGATTTCCAATGCAATAGATTTTTTTATCCATAAAGCGTTTGAACTTTTTGATTCGCCTTATTTCCAAGCGAAGGAGCATAGTTATAACGAGTAGACACCAGGAAAAGGAACTATACTAAACTGTAGATTCAAATAAATTCAATTCAACCAATTACCACATCAAATTCCTATAGCAGCTTGTTTCTCTTATTTTTTCGAACAATCATCGCTTCATTTATTAATATACTCTTGCTTCCAATGAATGCTCACAGACTTATCAGATTAGCATCTTTATTTCCTCGTTGGATACTAGAAACCCAGGAAGTTCCGCAGCCAGCATTTGATTGATTCGTAAGCGAATCTCTAAAGTAAGCTCGTAACTCAATAATGATTCGTCGCTACCATCAGATAAAATTTCAAAGCTCCGTAAAACCCCGAATTATAAGTGCGAAAAAAAATAAAATTGAATGAACGGATGTAAAGAACCAATAGAAAAAACAGTCTTCAACCTTCATAAAAGGCATTGTCAACCCTCCTTTATACTTTGATTCTGACTGACCTCCTTAACCTTTGTACTCGAGAATCGTCTCATTTCCATCAACCAGCTATAGAACGTCGTAGGTCCTGTAAATAAACAAAGGAAAAAGAACCCACGATCAATTTTGAAAAAATAAAAAATTTGAATTTTCTTTCAGGGTAAAGTTTATTCTATTGGAAAAAGAAACATACACAATGGAGCCTCATCGTCCAGCAATGCTTAACAAGTTCATTCAAACCAACCAGGTTTCTATCCTTAACTTGCCCTTTTCCGGTGGTCAACCCAAGAAAGGCACTGAGGTCGCTCCTGAATTGATTGAACAGGCCGGTGTGCAAGAGGATTTGGAAAATTTGGGCTACTCTGTTCGTTACATCCAAAACCCTTCCTTCAAGACCCCTCCTAAGATTGAGGGTCCCAGCAAGGACTTGATCAAGAACCCTCAGTATGTTAGCGATGTGTGCCGTCAAGTTCGTGATACCGTTAAGAAGGAATTGAGCGAGGAACGTCTTGTCGTCAACGTTGGCGGTGACCACTCTTTGGGCATGGGTACCATTGAGGGTGTTCAAGCTGTTTATGATGATGCTTGTGTCCTTTGGATCGATGCGCACGCTGACATTAACACCCCAGAATCCTCTCCCTCCAAGAATCTTCATGGCTGTCCCTTGGCCTTCTCTCTTGGCTATGCCAACCCTGTTCCTCCCGAGTTCGCTTGGACCAAACGTGTCATCGACGAAAAGCGCCTTGCCTTTATTGGTCTGCGTGATTTGGATCCCCAGGAACGTGCCTTCCTTCGTGACCACAACATTGCTGCCTTTACCATGCATCATGTTGATAAGTACGGCATTTCCAAGGTTGTCGAAATGGCTTTGGAACATATCAATCCCGGCAACCGTCACCCTGTTCACTTGTCTTTTGACGTTGATTCTTGCGATCCCATGGTTGCTCCTTCTACCGGCACTCGTGTCCCAGGTGGTTTGACTTTCCGCGAAGCCATGTATATCTGTGAAGCCACTGCTGAAACCAGTACCTTGGTTGCCGTCGACGTTATGGAAGTCAACCCTTGCTTAGGCAATGAGGAGGATACCAAAAACACTGTCAACTTGGCTCGATCCATCATCCGTACAAGCTTGGGTCAGACCTTGCTTTAACTTTCTGATTCTTTCTATGGCTATTATGATGTTTCAAAAATATAATATATGATAAATTATTTTTATTCTAGCAATAAGACTAGGCTTTTGGGGGTTTCGTTTCATAAAAAAATAGAGTATATCAATAAATCTTCTTGCGTGCTAAAGTACAGGTACTTCAATTAAAAGTAAAATAAAATTGCAAGTAGAACCGATGACAGAATTCCCAAAAATCCCATAAACCACTGATTAGTTTGAACCTTCATGCTCTTGATTTCATCAGCTAATAGCTCTACTTCCTTATATATCTTTTGCTCCGTGTCATAAACCGAATTGTTTCTCTTAATCCCTGTATCTTTCATTCGTCCTTTTTCCAAGTTAAGAGTTAATCGTACTTCTGCTAGTGATGTCTTGACATCGTCCCGGACAGACGATTTCATTTTTTCAACTTCCCCTACGAGCGATTGCGAGTTCCTCCTAACTTTGTCAAACTCTTGCTCTTCAATGGCTTCTAAATACTTTCTGATTTGAATAAACGTCTTTTTCTGCTGAAAAGACACAGACTCTTGCTTCGTCTTAAATCCAATGTTTTTTTCCAACTCAGTCAATCTAAACCGTCGTGTTAGTAATTTCATTCCACTAGATTTCCATTGATAAACATACGCTTCTGCAGTAATTCTTTGCATTAATTTTGTGAATGCTCTCGCTTTTTCAGGCGCATATCCAGCTTGCATCAATCGAGCTTTGGATTCCTGTACAACAGATTGACTTGGCTCGTAAGAAGCAGAAAATCTTTTTAGAGACATTATATCTGATTTGTATACATTTGGACGAAGTCCACCAAATCCACAAAAGATTTCCTTTCTTAGTATCCTTGACATGATTTGTACGACCGAGAATTGGACCAAAACAATGCTTTATATTTATTCAACTTCTTTTAAAGCAATATATCCTTAATTAAAACATACTTGGAGTTTTGAATACAAATTCGTCAAAAGTCAGTCAGTAATCAGAATGGTGTAAGGAGAAAGTCAACATAATATTCTTCATATTTTGAACATGAGGAATATACATACTCTTTATAATAGAACTCGAGAATAAAGCTTTAAGTACTAAACTTTTTTATTTTCTGCTTTTCCTTTGCTTTTTGCTTTGCATAGTGAATGAATGTAAATTATATACGTCTTACATTATGAGACGTTATGCATGATTCTTAAAGACCAAGATGAGTTTCATTAATTATTATAATTAAAATAGAATGCTTATAACCAAGAATAATCCTTTGTCATCATCATTCGGATGAATAGCAAAAAAGACCAATCTAATAGAAAACGAAATAGAAAATCTCAAAAAACTTAGCAAATTTTGGTCTATCTTCTAATCTCATAAATTAATAAACAAGGTAATATTTCCAATGAACTAAAGTAAAGTCATATATGCCGTAAAGATCATAGAAACAAAGCCAATAATCCACATGGCAACGTCGAGGGTACGAAGCTTCCAAGTCGTCGCACAAGCTTTATAATGTAGCATAGGAGGATACATATAAATCAATGGTATACAACATACACTACCAACCATACTGACAAATTGGTCTAAACGAGAGGAGCCACTATTTAATTAGTTAGTAATATCCGAAATAAAAAATTGATCAAAACTTACGCCCAAGAAACAAGTATAGCGAAAATGACAATGAATACACGCAAAGTGTTTTTCCTCCACTTCACTTTACGATTGCGTTTACCGCTTCGCGTAAATATTCCTTGTTCAATAATAGCTATTGCAGGGAATAATTGTAACGGCGTACTAAGCAAGATGGCTACAGCATAAAGAAACTGAACAACAACTGTGAAGGAACTTTGAGGCATATTTAAAATGACAACTGTTTGTACTTTGGAGCCAAAAGCAGCATACGATAGAAAACCAATTGAAATAAATAAAAGGGAAATAGCCAGCATAACTCCTGTCAATAATTTAGGAAGATTTTTAGGACTTGCCATTTGTTCTTGAATAGGAAGAATTAAACAAATACCTTCATATGTAAAAATAGCAACGCCAATAAAAAGGCTGAAGTCCGTTTTGTTGAACAAAACAACATCAGCAACTCCTTTTGTTGCTAAAGTGAAAACATCCCAAAAGTAGAGGTATAAGATGCCAAGAAGAATAAAAGCATCGGCGATCAATGCAGTAGCTGAGAGTTTCGATATTTTTCGAATTAATGACAAAGGAACAAAGACTAGAAATTGCAGAAATATGAAGATGGCAACATGGTACTCTTTATGTGATGCGATAACAGCCCGAACACATGCTTGTAAGGTACTGGCCACAAATGATATATATGCACTAGCAAATCCAATCTAGAGTGGTTAGTATAAATTACGTTGTCAAAGGGACTTACTTGAGAAACGACAATGGAGGTTAAAATTGCTAATCGCATTTTGGGGCCATATAAAACCCCACCAATGTCACCAAAACTTCCAGGAATTTTGGACCGCGTTTCAATGAGCAAAAGAAAACAGATATGGGATAGGAGTCCTACTACCAGCAAACATACACTGGAAAAGACAAGACCACCCAGCAAAAACCTATGTAAATATTAGCAAAGTTCTCGGTTTTTTTTGGAAGAAACGATATTAAAACGTACGCTTTAGGAAGAAAAAGCACACCAGTTCCGACGAATGACTTCAGTAAAAGAAGGACAGCCTTCCCATTGGAAGCACTCCCTTTTGGCATTGCTTTATGGCGAGCTTGTTGGCCATCAAGCAGGGGTTCTTGCTCATACAAATCAGAATATTGAATCATCGATGGAGTAACGCGTCTGGGCATCGCAAAATCTTCTTCGTCTTCCTCATCTTCTTCACTCAATTCTTCACCTGCAAAGTGTCCATAAACAGACAGAAACTCAAGAAAATTTCGATTTAAGAAATTGGGTTTAACGGAAAAGTTACTAGGACTTCCCAAGGAAATGCTACTAGGTCGATTACGAAGGAAATCTCTTCGCATACCGCCTGCTTGTTTCAGGTCTTGGATATTCCTACTCGCATCGCTGGAATTGGGATTCAAAGCTGAAAAAGACCGAGAGCGTCCACGGCGTATAACTTGATTTTGATCTATTTCTTCTTGCCAACGATACACTTGTCGGTGGACATCACCGCCCTGCAAATATAAGGACGAAAACTCATCGTCTTTTGGACCCTTTTTGTTTAAGTGGCGACGAACGATATTTGGGTCTTCTGTGGTTAGGATATCGTCAGAAGCCAGTCCTAAACGGTGTGGCATTCTTTCCTCACGCGCAAGCGAGCCATAATTCGGGTGGATGGGCCTGTCATACTCAGGTGGGCGACTCGACAGCCAATTCGATTGAGAAGAAGGTGTATCAACAGTTATATAAGAATCTTTCTGTGGAGGAACAAATTCTTCCTGTAGAGGCGAATGGGATAACCGATGAATCTGCTGAGATCGTCTACTTGAATATGAGCCAACGATATTGAAATTATTGCTTTCGCTGCTTCGTCTTTTGATATTTATTGACCTGGGAGCACTCATATCAGTACGTTTTTTTGAAAGAGAACGTCGATTGTTATGATTAAGTTGCCAGATTGAGACAGATTTGCGATTCCTTTCAAGTTGTATTCCTTGGTAAAGGTTAAAAGCGCTAAATCATTGGGGTTTCAATAAATAATACAACACCACTTCTAAGGGAACATATATAGACGTATCTAAGTAAAATGCACACAAACTATGTGAGCTCAATGTGCAAGGGCACATTGTCACCTAAGTTTAGTCAAACCAATTTCTATGTCAGCCAACTTGCCAAATGCATAATTCTTTTTTAAAATTAGACATATTTATTCTTCCTTAATTTTCTAAAAAATAGAAAGGTACCCATATTAATTTGTACTTACAATTTTGCCGAACGCAATTTAGAGGAATTCAAAAGAGTAGACCAACAGGAACGTTTTCTCAAGGCAGATAAAGATTGTTTTGGTGAGTTTATAAAAGGTGAATATAATAAGGCCAAAGTATTTCTTAAAAAAGCATCTAAAAATAGCCTCTCAGATTCAATTGATTCCCTATTCTTCATAATTGCTCTACTGGAGGTACAAGAAACATTTCTTTTTTTTCTCTATCTTAGACTCTTTGGTTTCCACTTTGAAGTTTGCATGAGTTTTTTACGGCAAACAATACGAAGCTTTGTAACGTCCTCAAAAGTCACCACTACTATGCCAAATATAGTAAAGGAAAGATTGACTACACCTGTTCGGCCACCTGTGTTCAATAATAAAACTTTTTATAAAAGAACACTTCCGTCTCAGTGCTTGGCGTTTGACTCACATGAGGGTAAACAGGTTTTCTTGAGAGCACTTCAAGAAGGTCATATGGAAAATTACTTTTCTTTGGCCCAGCAAATGGTTACTCAGAATGAACCAGCCTTTTGCGGACTAGGTACTTTATGTATGATCCTTAACTCACTAAAGGTAGACCCGGGTCGCTTATGGAAGGGGTCTTGGCGTTGGTATGATCAAAACATGCTAGATTGTTGTCGTTCACTAACGGACATTGAACGAGACGGAGTTACTCTTGAAGAGTTTTCATGTTTAGCAAACTGCAATGGCTTGCAAACTGTGACGAAATGTGTGAAAGACGTTTCCTTTGAAGAGTTCACCAGAGACCTTATCACCTGTTCTACACAAGAGGACAAGATCATGGCAATTTCTTTCTGCCGTAAAGTTCTAGGACAAACTGGAGATGGCCATTTCAGTCCTGTTGGAGGGTTTAGTGAAAAAGACAGCAAAATTCTGATTTTAGACGTTGCCAGATTCAAATATCCCAGCTATTGGGTAGATTTGGAAATGATGTACAAAAGTATGTTTCCTCTAGATGCTACGAACCATCAGCCAAGGGGATATGTGATATTGGAACCTATGCAGCATCCAGTAGGCGTGTTTACGGTTGGTCTAAATAAGTACAGCTGGAAAAACGTTTCGAACCACCTTTATCATGGAATTGATGCTGCAAAATCCGTACAGGATCTAATTTCTCGCTTAGATTCTTTAAATCAATCATCCATACCGCTCATACAGCATCGATCCAACAGTTCCTTGTCTGCTGAGTTTCAGCATTTCTGTGATGTCCTTGAAAATACAGAAACCTATAAATTAGTCTCCAAGATTACACATTCAGATGCAAAGTATTTAACTCTGGCTTTTTGGTCTATTTTTTCTCTTTCCGTCTTTCAAAAGCACTGCAATCCTTCCCTCTTAAATCAACTCATTCCATACTTGAAGGAAATCGACATCAACGAGATTCAAACACAGATATATGTATTAAAAGAACAGCTAGAAAGTCTTACGCATTGTTGTAAAGCCGACAAGCCTTGTTCGGCTTCCGACTGTTGTAAGAGTTTGTAATACCCTTTTTTCTCTTTTTTTTTTGTTCTAGAGTTTAGCATTTTTTAGATTTGGTAATTATATCTATTTATTCATTCTTCTATTCTATTATTCATCTAAAACTTGGTTCCTTCGTGTTATGAATCATTATCAATTCTTAATAAATCAAGTGAAATAAAAATAAAGAGGCAAGACATAATCAAGTTGCAAAGGAAAAAACTTCGCCGTAATGACCTGCAAAACCAAGTAACGCACATGGGCTAAATAAGTAACAAGCGACATGGCTTGCATCATGGAAGCAAAGCTACTCTTAACGATATTCCTTGTCAAAAGCATTTGTTAAATCTTCCACGGTTTTTAAGAATCATGTCTCCTGATCAGATTGGTTTAGTTATGGCTGGCCTCTTGTCCCTTGGTGGAGCTAAGGGTTACTTCAGCAAGGGAAGCAAAGCTTCTCTCATCGCAGGTGTTGGTCTTGGCGGTCTTTATATGTATTCCTCAAGACTCATGAACACCAATTCTCCTAATGGTGTTCCTCTTGCCTTGGCTGCATCAGCCTTATTGCTTGCGTCTAGTGTTCCTCGTTTAGCGAAGACTAGAAAGCCTCTTCCTTTAATGCTCACTGTTCTCGGTGCTGCCTCTACAGCCTACTACTATAGACAATGGGTATAAATGTTATTGTTCACATTTCTTATATCAATATATGTATGTTGATGCAATAAAAGGCTTGTTTGATATTTCTATTTTCTACGGTTCATTTCATCAGTTCAAGTTAGTAATATCATTCAGCGCATAAAAAGTACAGTGTAAAAATATAAAAGTATCATAACAATTTCGTAATTTCGAGCATATACTTGCTGCTCTGTCTCAGCATTGGCTAATGAGTAAACTCGAACGGTGTCTAAAGTGATCAATATGAATCCGAAACACTACAGCCTAAATGCTGATTAGAAAACCTAGCACTTGTATTGTAGTAAAGAAGTCCTTTTTCTTCCATCACCAGTATGTTTCTTTAAAAGCTTGAAATTGGGGCCATGTTTGATGAAAGCAATCGCTGGTTTCCAACTTTCCTTTCGCTTCCGGAAGCCATTCTTGGATTTTACGAATCCGCTTTTCGCTTGAAGGATGAGTGCTAGCAAAAGCAAGTGCACCGCCCATACTTGATTCTGCAGCAGACATTCGCTCCCACATGCCCCTTGCAGCTTCAGGATCGAAACATGCCTGACTCATCAGCATCAATCCGATGTAATCAGCTTCGCCCTCCATCTTTCGGGAAAACGGTAAAAGTAGTCCAAAGTTTAATAAGAGATGAGAAAGCTGTCCCGACAAATCCAACGAAGCTGCTATTAAGTAAAAAATACAGCTAATAGCTCTAGTAAAAGCGATTTTTTCTGAAGAGTGCCTTGCAACTTGATGTGCCGTTTCGTGTCCCAATACAGCGGCTAGTCCATCTTCGTTTTGGCATATGGGTAATATTCCTTCAAAGACAAATACTTTACCACCAGGAAGCACAAAAGCATTGGCTGAAGGATCTCGGATCACATGCAACTCCCACTTCAAATCTGAAATCCCTGAAACAGCGATGATCCTCTTTAAAACACGAGAAACGTACAACGTTGTAGGATGATAACTTGGCAGCATACGATCTCCATACTGGGACATGATTTCTTTGTAAGCACTTTGAGCCATCTTTCGCTCAAAGTCTAACGATACATCATTAAAACGTCTACGGTTGCTTATGGGAACATATTCTAGATGCGTAAAGTAGTAGACTCCGCCTGTTGCAATAAGAGCACCGACGATTAATTGGAAACGCTTGTCTCTTGGATTTGGGCTAAATTCCCGATATTTCCTGGTGCCGGTCCCGTTGGAAGACCAATTGGGAAAGGAAGCATAATGTCTGGCTTTCGTCACTTGTTGAAAAGTAGGAGTAGGTCTCTTCAATAAGAAGGGAGATTGTTGTCTGAGCGACTGAGTAAGAGTAGAAAAGAGGGTTTTTCCTTTACTCCGGATCATGCTTGAAATTGAAGGGAAATTCTACTTTTTCGCGATCTTACAGTATATACAATACAATGGTGGTGTAAATAAATACGAGGTTTGTAATATTATAATATCGAAGTTCTGAGGGCTACGCTAACAATTATTAAAATTGAAGACTATATACACGAAAAAGGAAGGAAATAGAAATATAGAAAATATGCTGCCCAAAATCTGATTCATCCTCGCTTTTACTATTCATTTTTCCAGGAAGAAGTCGTTGAAGACCGATCGTTTGAACAGATATCATGAGAAATACGTTTGTCCTGACGAGCAGTTAAGACAGAAGAACACTGTAAGCAGAAGAGTAGTTCATTATGACAGGCCATGCTTTGAAAAAGGATAGAGATGGTGAAAAATCCGTTATGGTCGAAGAACGAGTGTTCTCAATAAAGGTTTGAAAGAAAACTCCAAGGAGGATTTCAAATTTGCGGTAGCACATGATTCGTTGTATGTTTAGTAAAAAAGTTGTCATACCCATAGAGAAGTTTTCTTTAGGGGTTCAGCGTAACCATCGAACAATTAAATAAAAACACAGAAAGACAAAAGCTGCACCCAAATAAAATATGACTTTGTCTTGCCTTGAACGCCTGTTGATAGCTGAGAGCGTCGTCCGTGTTATGCCCAACGTATTTGCTACATCAAGTATCTTCTTCTTTGTCGACTTTAAAATTGTTTTTTGTTCAACCAAGTCACCAAGTAGCAAACGGCCGCGTTCTAAATACTCGTCAATCTGGGTTTCTGCCCTTCCTAAGAAATCATTTTCACGTAAAAGCCCTTCCTGCCTGGTGATGTTGGGCAAGCCATTCTCAACGACTTCAGCATCCGTCATTGCATTTTCGCCGTAAGGGTTGTCGGGAGCTGCATTCGCATATCCTCTTCTTCCAAACAAATCCCTTCTATTTTTTGCATGGGCAGCCTCGCGAACTTGGACCTTTAGTTGCTCAAAATGCTCCGATAATTGGGAATGTTTTTGACGAAACTCTTGAACACGCACAGTGGCTTTATTTTTCTTCGCAGGTATCAATTCTCGCTTCACCATGCTATTGTAATCCTCGATAGAGCGAGTTAGAGAAAGAAAAGATGCCGATATTTGGCCTAGTTTCGTTAGTCATAATGAATTGACCGTTCTTCAAGGAAAGTTTCGCTTCTTGAACAGAAGAAAAGAAAGAAACATCTTTTCCATATGAATTTCTTTTTACCTTGGATACCAGCCAGTGATATAGCGTTGCTTTCATCTTCAACACCACGCTCAAATTCGTCCAGATCCTTTTGTATCGACTGAATTAACTTGGTACACTAACGATCACAGTTAATTTTTCTTTCAGTAATATATCATACATGGTTATAGAGGGTATTACTCATTATTTACCAGGAAAGGTTCCAAGACAAATATTCATTACGTCCTCTCTACATACATGGTGTAGTAGATGATTTATCGGCAAGTAACGATGTTACTCGTTATAAAACGACATAATGGGAATGTAAACAAAAGATATATTCATATAGAGACAAAATGGGCGTTGATTCATAAAAAGACATAATGGGTAATGGACCATAATAAGACATAATGGGATGGTAAACCAAAGGACAAATACTATAAATATGGCTAAGCAAGCTGATCAGGGGAATTTACTTTTAACCTTGTACTTAATTGATTTATGAAGAGTATCAGTATCGTTGCAACAATTCATTAATCATTATTACTTTCTATGAAGAAAAAGAAATATATCAAAAAGGGAATGAAAAATTAAAAAGAAACAAAAAACCTACATTTATCCAATTATCGTAAGTACCTAACACATTTGAAAAATAATTAATGACAAAAATGTTTGCCAGCAAACATTTGGCTTATGCCAAACGGCGTTTTCTAGAGGAGTTATTAGACGAGCGTACGCGCGAACGAGGCTTTTTCCAAAAATATTGCTTGTGAACTCGACGAGAAGAACGCACAGGACGCATAATCGGTGCATAACGCTGGCGACGTTCATCATCATCATCTTCTTCAGGGTTGTAAAACCACTCACTCCAGAGAGGATCACCATTGGCATCTGTTCCGTATCGTCGAACCTCCTTCAGGTATGGGTATTGCTTAGCAAGCTCGCGTAAATGGTCCTGGACGGCAGCCAAAGGCATACCACTTGGAAACAAGTGAGCAAGCACTGTCAATGCCGTTGTAGAAGTAGTAGAAAAAACCAACTCATCCAAAATGAGTCCCATTAATAAGCTTTCGGGAGCAGAATTTTCCTTTGAGGACTCAACATAATTATCAGAAGACTCAGTAGAATCGCCGTTTTCGTGCACACAAGTAGAAAAATTAGCATTTTGTTCGTCATTAGTGTTAGGAGTCATGGTCTTTGCATTTTCATCATTAACGTATGGTGAAACATGTAAAATGGCAGTAGGAGGTTCTTGATTGTCCTCCATTTCCGCGTTTGCAATAAGGTTCTTTACGTTTTCTCTGTTCGCCAAACATTCACCGCTTTCATCCATGCTATCATGGCGAACAACAATAGGTTCTTCTGGTGTTGGCACTATGCTATTGTAGAACTCATTGTCATGCTCTTCTTCGTCTTGATATACCTGGATGTCTTGGTGTGCATGGTTTGATTCAGAGCTAAAGAATTCGGTGTTGGGGTTAGCGTCGAGATGAGGCACTTCATTTTCCGTCTCGGCTATTGATTCATTCATCATAGACATGTCAACTTGTTCGTGAGTGGCATGTGGATTGACTTTTCCGTCTTCCATTCCAACCTGAATAAGTCTTTCCAGCATATTTCTTTTCCGTGTAGACTCACTTTCTTCGATAGGAGTGCTTGGAAAATTTTTGGAATTTGCTTTGGTCAATGCCTGAGCAGCAAAAAGTTCAGGATCAGCAACGAACTCTTGAGGAGGAGAAGAAGGCAACAGAGGAAGGTGTCCGCGAGTCGATGGGGACATCGGTGCTTCATTTTCATTTGCGTAGTCATAATCCGAGTTTTCTCCTTCGGTATCGAAAGGGTCTTCGGGCCAGCCCAGTAGCATTCGATACCCAAACACATCCAGTATGGGACAACTATCAAGTCCTGGACGAAACAAAACGACGCGGTCATTCTTTTTCATATGATATACGGCTTTACGAAGAGAGTCGGTAAGGATCATACCGTTCCAGCCCACACACTCAACGATCATACGGTCGAGCGTGCATATAACGATTGCATGAACACGTGAAATAGCCTTGTCAGCTGTGGAAAGGACATGGTCGCATTGTTGGGAAGAGCGTCCGATCTTGATAACGCGAGACACGCTCATTTTCACATAAGACATGGGCGTCAAAGGTTCCCTTTTCACGGCGGAGATGGGTGACGATGGTTGATAGAATGTATTACTGGAAGGCTCCGGAGTCAAAACGAATTGACCTAAAATAGATTAGTAAGATGTTTTCTGAAAACTGTTCCAGCTACGCTGATAGACAAGCTTGAAGGTTGTAGATCTAATCAATTACAGACATTGTGTAGAATGAAGTTGAAAATTACTACCCTTCTTGAGAGACAAGGCACCTACCTATAGGAGGATTCCCTACGTTAAGAGAGCCATTGGGATGCTTCGACATCCAGCTTTTCTTATGAAAAGTACTAGGAGACGAGGCGAGTGGAGAAGGAAGTGAGAACTCATTCTCTGTAACTGAAGCCATTGGAGAAAATGAAAGATATTAAAATTATAGAAACGATTGGAAAGAGGAAGAGAGTAAAAACAAAACAGAGTCCTTCTTGGAAACGCACCAAAATTTAGATAAGGAAATGTAATGTTAGGACGAACTAACAAAGAAAGATGCGGGGGAGTGAAACAAAGGAATGAAATTTAACTTAAAACACTTCAATGAATTACCTTAAATACCTAATGTTTAAAGAAATCGCTCAAATACGTTTCATACGTTTGGCATAATCCGGGCGGAAGGATGTCAACAAACAAAGGGAACAGCGTACACTTGACGAAGTTTCTTTAGTGGATTTGCAAGTGCTGTTGAAGCAACTGACGCAAAGTCTGCTGAAGAAAGACCCTGAAACGCCCCTTGCAATGTTTATATATATGAAGTACCGCGTTCGTGTCGCGACGCGTCGCGGCTGAAATTGAAGGAGCAATAAGCGTGAACGCGTTTTCTTTTTTCGTGTCCAGTGGATTCCAACGATTTCATTAAAACGCGACGCGTTGCTAAATGATATAGAATTATGTTATTTGTAATTGTTGTTTATCATGCGCAAGCGTAGAAAAACATGCGTTGTAAAAAAAAAAAGAAAAAGGAGTGTCTGTAACAAGGCGAAAGGTAGTTTATATAGAGGGTGAAATCATACCTGGAAACAAGGGATAGGAGTTTTCTTTTACGAAGGGTTGTCATTGTCATAGATCTGTTTTACTTTCCAACCCTGAAAAAACAACGTGTCGCAACTGCATCACAAAGAAGAAGTGGGATACTTAATCATGTTGGATATTTTTTAAAGATATAAACAATATGAAATGATCACAACCGATTCATATTTGAGTTTGAAAATCTGCTGCGGTGTATGTACGCTGTGAAATTGTTATGAAAGCACCACTTTCTGGAGGTTTCTTCTTTCCTCGTAGGAAGCTTGATGTAGAGGATAGGAATGGGTTCTATTTGAGTTTGATTCTAGTTTTAGTCATTCGATTTTCTTTCTTTGGAGGAAGGACGCGTTGTTTATTAAGGTAATTTAGCGTATCCATACAATTGTCATACTTTTCTTTCAACTCAATGGAAAGTAAATTCTGTATGATAAGCCTAAGAAATATATATCGTAGTACTGAATCGTTTCACAAAACCTTTAGTAAAAATCACACCAATTATATTTTACTTCCTACTGTGATTTGTGTGCGAATTCGTTGCATCCAATTGCTGTTTTCCGCTTTCTTTCTTAAAGAATCAGGCTGACATTAAAAGCGTTCCAACCACTTTCTTCCTTCGGAAAGAACTTTTGTTACGAAACACAGATCTACGTTTTCAATTTTGTTTTGTTTGTAAACATTCGAATTACGAGCTTTTCGACTTCTATACGCGTTAATTTTTTTACCAATTTTTAAAAATCTGTATACTCTATTACACATACCGCTCCCTGTAATACTGCGGTAAAAAGGCTCCAATACATGGAAGAAAGAAGTTTCGAGTTCAATCAAGAAACAGTTAGATTCCTTATGTAGAATCAAGCAAATAAATATATAAATTGACTTTATTATTTTTTTTGGATGTACTTACTGTATTTATAAGCATTAAATCCAAAAACACCAGAAATCGCTCTCTCATTTATTACCGCACTAACAGTCTGTCTTCAACCAATTCGCACCAGGACGTGAAGAAGTGTTTAATTCTTCTTTTTTGTGAAATACTTGTTGTAAAGGCTCTTGCGTTTTTTTCCAGAGCTTAATTAAATTACACATCTAGGTATTTCTATATCCTATAATAGGTATGTGAATTGTGAAAAATTTTGCATCAGGAGATGTGCTGGCATGTCTGCTGCTAGACTTGAGAAAAAATATAGGCTTTTCCAAAGCTTCCTGAAACATATGTTCTTAAATTGTTGATGTGTGGATTTCCAGTAGGTTTTTCCTAAAAATCGAGTCTTGTTTCAGTTTGCAGAAGCACAGCACAGTATAACGTTCATTGAATACTAATCAATCTTTGTAGAATCATGTCTTCCAGGACGAACGTTGTTGGTATCGATTTCGGTAACAGCAAAACTGTTATTGCTGTTGCTCGTAATCGTGCTATCGATGTCATTGTTAACGAAGTTTCCAACCGTGCTACTCCTTCCTTGGTCTCTTATGGCGAGCGTTGCCGTTTCCTTGGTGAAGGTGCCAAGTCTCAAGAGGCTTCTAACTACAATAACACTGTTGGAAGCTTAAAGCGCTTGGCCGGTCGTACTCTCGATGACCCCGAGATTCAACAAATTGAGTCTGCTTTCATTTCCGCTCCTCTCACCGAGGTTGATGGTTTGGTCGGTGCCAAAGTGCGTTATCTCAATGAAGAAAATGCTTTGTCTAATATCCAACTCATTGCTGCCTACTTCACCAAAATTAAGGCTATTGCTGAGGCTGAGTTGATTGGCTCCGTCAGTGACGTCGTCATTTCTATTCCTGCTTGGTTCACCGACATTCAACGTCGTGCCATTTTGGAAGCTGCCAACGTTGCCGGCCTCAATCCTTTGCGTTTGATGAACGACAACGCTGCTGCTGCCTTGACTTATGGTATTACCAAGACTGACTTGCCTGAGCCTGAGGACCCTCGTCGTGTTGCTATCGTTGACCTTGGTCACTCCAACTACTCCGTTTCTATCATTGAATTCAGCCGTGGCCAATTCCACATCAAGTCCACTGTTTGCGATCGCAACCTTGGTAGCCGTAACATGGACAAGGCTCTTATTGACCATTTCGCTGCCGAATTCAAGCAAAAATACAACATTGATGTCCTATCTAACTCTAAGGCCACCTTCCGTTTGGCCGCTGCTGTTGAGCGTCTCAAGAAGGTTCTTTCCGCTAATGCATCCGCTCACATTAATGTCGAAATGATCATGAACGACATTGATGCCAGCTCTTTCTTGAAGAGAGACGAATTTGAAGAACTCATTCGCCCTCTTTTGGAGCGTCTTACAGGACCTCTTCAAGAAGCCCTTTCCCAAGCCGGCCTCAAGAAGGAGGATCTTTTCAGCATTGAAATGGTTGGTGGTTGCACTCGTGTTCCCAGCGTCAAGGAGACTGTTTCTAAATTCTTTGGTAAGCCCCTTTCCTTCACCTTAAATCAAGATGAAGCCGTTGCTCGTGGTTGTGCCCTCTCTTGTGCTATCTTGTCTCCTGTTTTCCGTGTTCGTGACTTCAGCGTTCATGATATTACTCCTTATCCCATCACTTTCAGCTGGGAACCTATTCCTGAAAACCCTGAAGAAGATACCAACTTGGAGGTTTTCTCTCGTAACAACCCTATCCCCTCTACTAAGATTCTTACTTTTTACCGTAAGGCTCCCTTTACCCTTGATGCTTTCTACTCTCAAAAGGAATTGTTGCCTGGCAATATCCGCCCCAACATTTCTCGTTACTTGATCAATGACGTTAAGCCTAACGCTCAGGGCGATTTGAGCATTGTTAAGATTAAGGCTCGTCTTGATTTGCACGGAATTTTGATTGTTGAGCAAGCTTACATTGTTGAGGAGCAAGAAGTTGAAGAGCCTGTCGAGACTCCTGCTAAGGAAGGTGAAGAAGAAAAGGATGAACCTGTTAAGATGCGCAAGGTTAAGAAGTTGGTGAAGACTGCTGATCTTAGTGTTTCTGTTGAGGAAGAACGTCTTCCTGAAAAGGTTTTGCAGAAGTATTCTGAAGTGGAGCATCAAATGATTGCTGCCGATAAGCTTGTTGCGGAGACTGTTGATCGCAAGAATGCTTTAGAAGAATATATCTATGATACTCGCTCCAAACTTGAGGACATTTATGCCCCTTTCACTAATGAAGAGGAAAGCTCTAAGTTTAAAGAAATGCTTACTGCTTACGAAGACTGGTTGTACGAAGAAGGCGAAGACACTACCAAGGCTGTCTATACTGCCAAGCTTGAAGATCTTATGCGTATCGGAGGTCCCATCCGTCAGCGTTATTTAGACTCTGAAGAGGAGAAACGTCAAAAGGCTCAAGCTGAGCGGGACGCCGCCGCTTCTGCTTCCAAAGCTGAAGCTGAGAAGAATAAAAATCAACAGGAAGTACCCTCTGGTAAATTTGAAGCTGGTACTGGTGGTCGTGCTCCTCCTCCTCCTCCTGCTGAGCCAGTTGCTGAGGAAAACGGCGATCAGCAAAATCAAAATGAACAAATGGAAATTGATGAACAGAAACAATAAAGAAATTTAGGTACCGTTTGCTTATGATGTTTTAATATAGTTTTGTTCATCTTCGGGAGGAAGATTTTTAAAAGCTTTATTTTATCTTCGGAGATAATTAGGATTTATTAAAAGTAGTTATTGTTCTATAAAGTTTTACATTTATGAAAGCATGTATGCAGCATAGAAGTAAGCGTTTTCAACATAATTATCTGTGGATACTACATGGTCACCGTAATTCGATAATATATGTAAAGAGTGCATAATTCCAATTATAGAATTAAATTAAGAAGTTTATACTCTAAGATTATCACTGTTCACCACGCTGTTAATCAATATAAACAACGTGCAGGTGTAATTGCAGCAAAAGAGTATACAACAGACAAAGGTCAAACTAAAGATAACAGGTAAAACGGAAAAGAAAAATGCCCAGTTAAACATATACAGGGAAACCAAAGAAGTTATAAGATAGGAAGACGGAGAAAAAGGATGTAGATGTCAGAAATGGCTAGCATAGAATGCTATATAAGAGGGATAGTTAATTAAAGCTTACTTTAAAGTACCAGCAAATTTTGTAGATGTCGACATAAATGAGGGCCAAGATACTAAATTACATAATAAGGCATTTCGTTTTTTTCTTGTGAGGAACAGGAGGATCGAGTGCTGCCACGATAGCTTCATCGAACACGTTCTTTAAACCTTTTTGTGTTAAAGCAGAACATTCGACGTATTTAACAGCCCCTAATTCACGAGCTAAACGTTCGCCTTGCTCGTGTGTGAGTGTGTGTTTATGTTGGCGAGCTAACTTTTGCTGAACAGAAGGATCGTCACGTAAATCAATTTGAGTACCAACAATCAAGCAGGGAACACCAGGGCAATGATGATGAACCTCGGGAAACCACTTTTCTTTGACGTTTTCAAAGCTGGCAGGAGATGTGACGCTGAAGCAAACCAAGAACACATCAGTTTGAGGATACGATAAAGGACGCAAGCGATCATAATCCTCTTGACCAGCTGTATCAAATAACCCAAGAGTATAAGGCTCATCGCCAATCATGACGGTAACAGCATACTATAACAGGGTTAACTTCTTGCACGCTACACTCTGCAACATTATGAATCGAAATCAATTTTAACGCGAAAATAAACAAACTGAAAGATATCCTCTTTCATATAGTTTATTTCCAAGTCAATTATCATATACATTGAGGGCTCAACAGGCTCAATACAATTGAGCCTGTATCCCGTCAAGTGCACTTTTTCGTGAATCCATAACATTTTATCTGGTAAAGCTTCCACATACATTGTCAAAGACTGTAGGAACATAGTCACTTGGGAATTTATTTGTTGTGTAAGAAATCAGCAAGCAGGTCTATCATGTGTGTCAGTAAATAAAAGCCCCATTTTCTCTCACAAGAGCCTATTGCAAAGGTATTTATTGGTTTATTCTTTAACTTCAGTGATTTAAATTATGTTATACTCATCTTAACCATTCACAACCTTTGAGGATTCTTTCAAGAATAGGCTCAGTGCATATGACATGAACTACGTACCTTACCAACAGCACCGTCACCGACAACAACGCACTTAATAGTTGGCATGTTGCTTAATATTGACTCCTAAACACCTTCGTAAAAGCAAATTCTAACGAAACTGGTAACCTTAAGTCCGTCTGCAGACACGGTGTTGGTTGTAGGTAAGAAGCAAAGCCAGTATGACCGTCATATCCAGTTATTAACGATACAGGCTGATATTGCAATTTACAATAAAGAGATTTAACGCGAGTTTATGAAAATTTGTGAAGCTTGTTGAATTAAAAAATCCTTTCGTGACTACTGTACGGTCGTTCAGATTCGTTAACGTGTAGTTTAAAAATAAGCGAAAGGCTTGAAGTCATTTGATTATTTACAATATGAAAATTATAAACATTGCGGAAATAGTCCTGGTATTAAGCTCAATGAAATGAATGTTTTCCTAGAGTAAAAGTAGAATAGTATAGATGGACGAAACTATAAATTCAATGAGAGTTTAAGATTCCTTTCCTGGTTTACAATATCAGATACTAAAAAAAAAAAAAGGAACATAAAATTAAGTGATCTTCTACAGGAAACTGATGATGGATATTCCAAACCAGATACATTCTAAATAGATCTAAAACATCTAAATGACGCAAAAATCGTAGTTTATAATGAAAGGCTTTATTCCTTTCAAAAACGATGGATTCCTCTAAAGCATAATCAACATAAAATAAACCGTTGCAGGAAAACAAACCATTTTGTAAACATGCTAATAAATATGAATCAAAGGATTAAGCAATATAATATATCTTGCTTATAAAATTCATGAAGCACAGACCCTTCATAACACATATTAAATAAATACTCTCAAATACAAGTTGCTAAAATCAATTGTAACATATCCTGTTACTCGTCGTCCTCAAAATCCTCAGAGGCTTCAGAACTTTCTGAAGCTCCGCTAGACTCTGCTTCCGCATAATTCACCTGCTTTGTAGAAACTCTAGTACTCGCTCTACGAGGTAGATGAACCTGATTTTTATCTTTTATGTTTTGCTTTTTCGCTTTTGGTTGTCTTGTTCCGGTGCGCTTCCTTTTTATTTTTTCACGGTTCCCGTTCCTCGTCGAGTTTGTTTGGCTAAGTAGTTTTGCAGTACTAATCGTGGAAGTTCGGACCATGTGTTCTATGGCGGATTCTATCTCAGGTGTAAGGAAATTCTTTGCAAAGAATTTTTGCTTCTCTTCAGAAGTTGGTAGAGGCTTGAAAATAGTAGATGGTAGTTTCACTTGCTTCGGGTAAGTAGTTAAACTCCATCCCATGCTTTGCGCCTTAGTTTGAACAATTTTCTGTGCAAAATCACTCAGCATATAGACGTACTTTCTTTCCGGTTCAATAGCATCATAATTCTGCTTTACCCGTTGCACCAGATGGAAAATAATCGGAATATTTTCACTGGAAGCCACATTTTCAACATAGAATTGTATATACTTAACAAAGTCAAAGACATTTTCATTATCAGACAATGAGATGTCTGGATGATGAGAGAGTAAATGAAGCAAATAAGTGATAACATACTCCATAGTATAATTGCGCACTTTACGAAAGTATATCACTTGCGAGCATATCCACAAAGACATTTTCGATATTATCTCTTCTTCGGGGTCATGAACAACAAGGAATACAATTGCATAGAACTGCATAGGAAGCTTTCGATACTGCAATCTTTTTTGTAAGTTTTGTATATAGGCGTTTCGGACATCAAAAAGAGGATCTTGGCATAATAATGAAGTTCGTAAATAGGTATTAAAATCCAAATATTCAGCGTAAATTGGGATACTGGCTAATTTTAACAAAGATTTTCCTGTAATCAATCGTAGATGAGCTTTACCCAATCGCGAGGTATTTTTATGAGGACTAAGCTCACCTTCCGTTAACAATATTACATTTAATAATTTCAGAACGGGCGCGGCTATCTCCAATGCTTCTGGAGAGCGATATCCAGCTCGTAACCGATTAACTAAAACTTTTATTGCAAGTACTTTGCAACGATATAGGTGATCCAAGGATTGAAACTCACACCATTCATCGTTTTCGACATCATCTTCATTCGTTTGTGGAACCATTTGAATTATTTCCTTAACCAAGCATTCAGTGATAAAATCAGCATGCTTTTCAACAGCATCTAAACGATATAAAAACAGTTGCGTTAAGGCCGACAGACGGGTTGACAGAGAATTATCGTAATGTAATCCGTCAACGATTTTTGATACGAATGAATCCATATCAAAGAAATTATCAGCAAGCGCTAACACAGTAGCTGCTTGCTTTGCTTGACCATCTGTTCCTTGAA
The DNA here is from genome assembly GCF_000004155.1 of Schizosaccharomyces cryophilus OY26. Classification (NCBI taxonomy): domain Eukaryota; kingdom Fungi; phylum Ascomycota; class Schizosaccharomycetes; order Schizosaccharomycetales; family Schizosaccharomycetaceae; genus Schizosaccharomyces; species Schizosaccharomyces cryophilus. The sequence continues at coordinate 1,324,466 of NW_013185625.1, read as the reverse complement.
AACAAAGATTCATAAGGGTATTAATTACTTCAGAGTTTACGGAAAAGTTCTTCTTTTTCTTAGCAAAATGTGAAAGAGTCTTTAAGACTTTGACGTCCGCTTTCAGACCAAAAGATGAAATCATATTTTCCATATTAGTAAACAACTCTTCGTAAATCTCAGGATGAATCAATGGTAATTGCTGAAGTAAAAGCTCAGCAGAATTTGCATATTGAAAGTTACTTTGTGAACTTCCAATCTTATTGACCAGCTTCATTACAGTTGTTTTATTAAAAACAAATAATGCACAACGGTAAACCAGTAATCGAAAACATTCAAAATGTTGGTTACTCATGCTGGATACCATTCTTTTAAATAAGTGCTTAATATTTTTTAAAACAGTTTGATAGTCATTCCTTGGTGAAAATGTTTCGATTAACATTTTATATGCCTGCCGGTCATTTGTATCTGCAAACTTTTGCAGCGATGATTCATTTAAAGAAGGATTGACAGTCTTCGAAGAGATAGCTCCTATTACCTTTTTTAACCTGGAAGTCATTTCTTCTTCGTTTTCATCAATAACACCACCATTATAGTTTTTGCAACATTCAATAAAATACTTACAGTATCCAGAAAACCTGAGTTGTCTTTGCTGTAACATAAAAAAAACGCGCAAAGCTTTCTCTGAGAAATGATTCATGGCAACTAAAAGTCTGTTTACACGAGTATTCGTATCAGGGTTCAATTCCTGAAGTACAAGCTCATTCATCGCAAGGTCAACAGTAGTATTAGTAGCTTCATCATTTATATAAAATACTTCTAGCAAAGAAGAAGGTATCCAACTGAACAGGTGTAGACTAACCTCTTCACCAGCTTCAAGCCCAGGAAACGCAACATGATAAATTTTACTTAACGTTTGAATGGCTTGAATTCGAACTGAAAGCTTTTTATCACGAAGTCTATCCCCCATTAATTTTAATATTTCTACTGGAACGTGAATTTTTATAATGTCCAGCGACAAATGACCGATAGCTTGCAAAGCAGCAATACGAACCTTTTCATCAGTATCCGCAAGCTTTCCCTGATAAAGTTGAATAACATAGTTAGTTATGTCTGAAGATGCCAAAGGGTTCCTTAATACATCCATAAGCTTTTCTACGCAGTCCACGCGACAAGCTGTTACTTTATCATTCAGGCGACCACAAAAGGCAGACCAGACCTTAGGATAGTCCGACCAAAGAGAGTGATTAGGAAGCATCAGACGGACTGTTTGAATTGCGACACGTCTTACACTGGTTTGCTCAGCTTGAAGCTCGTTTTCAAACTGAGGGACAATATTGAGTAATGTTAAGGGTGCATATTCCCAAAGTTGAATAACAAGATTATGTGCGAATATGAATTCTGGAGTTGTTTTTTCATCCGAAACGGAGTCTTTAGTATCAAAGACGATATCAGAAAAATATTGACAAACATAACGTTGTAGACGATCAGCAGAATCACGGAAGATATTCCTTGCTAACTGGAAAGCAGGACCGTGGTTCTGGGAGTCTGGGGAACCTATGTATTCTCTTACACCATGACCCGAAATTAATTGAGCAAAAAGAATGTTCATGGCGATCTGAGGTACGCTATTAATTTCATTAATTAGTTGGTGAATGATATCAAGCATATAGAACTCAACGTTTTTGTTAGTACCCTTTCTTGAGATATCGAAAAAGAGACGAAATATAGAAACTAGAAAGGACTCTGCATTTGGCAAATCAACCATGAGTACTGCAGACTTAACGTTTGATAAACTTTCAAGTATTCGATAAACTTGAAGATAGTACGTAGATTCGGGATTTTCGAGTCCGCTTAAAAGCTTCAGTATTACTTGGAATATTTCTTCCAGTTGGGATAATGTAAATGGAGCATCTGGGGCACACAATCGAAGAAGCTCCACGATACAGCAAGCAACAAAAGAGCGAATTCCTTTATCTCTATGGTGTAGAAGGTTCTGATTGACTAATGATGAAGCAACCGGCAGCAAAGAATTGCGCTCTGTAGTTTCCTGTTCCATATCTGACAATTCATCCAGTAAACTCCTTAACCTTTTAACCAATTCAGTAGTAGCAATAGGTTTATCATGACTTGGAATAATAACCTTATTAAATTTCAGTTTCGACATTGTGATCATAAAACCTCTATTAACTAATACAAAAGAACGTCCGTAAAGCTTTAACAAGTAAAAGCATTTGTCAATGTAATAAATACGATGAAACTATCCGCTGGATATTAGGTATTCCAGAAAAGATAAGAAATTAGAAAGTGTTGTGTTTGTGCGACGCGTCGCGTTTTCATCAGTTTTTTAATTAATTGTCACCTGCAGTCCGTTATTAGCTAACAGGTAACGAAGTAAACAGACAGTCTAATACTAACAGGAAAAGCAATTTAAAGTACGATTTCAAATTTTTGCACTAACAAAAACTTATGTAAAAAGCAATGTGCCTACTATCACTTTCTTGTCCTTTCAGAAAGCCCAAGAGAAATTCAATTTAGGTGTAGTGCAAGTCGGGTTACAGTAAAGTACAAACTTACATGAACTTTTCGTCGTATAATAAAGTTTTGATTGAATTAAATTAATGATTTAATATCCAAGATCGAAGCCTGGTCGTCGATTCATAAAAAAAAAAAGTGTGCAGAAGGAGAATAAAAGTAAAGAAAGAAAAAGAAAGCAGCAATTAAACTGATCGAATAATCAAAGGAACAGAAACGTACTTTGCTCGAAATAAATAAAGCTTTTTGTTTGTGTTAGGAATTAATAAAGGACAGAAATTCATAAATAATTACCTAGTATATACAGGATAAACAAAGGAGTATCGGTTCATACGGGACAAAGTATTATGCAAAAGTATAATGCCTTTTATGTCCCTTCTCCAAGTTATGAAGACTCTTCAAAGTTAAAGGGTCAGACGTACTTACAATTGGGGTTACTGTTTCCAAAATTAAGCCGGACTGTTTGTAGCGTGAAACCTCATTGCCTCCTTTTCTATGTCGAAGGAAACCCTTGAATAAGAAGAAAAAGCCCTTTCCAGATAATTCTTTCTTAGGCTTCGATAATAAGATCTTTAATGAGTTAGCAGCTTCACTTCTGCGCCTTGTTTCATAACTCGTAGTTACTAATGATGTAACTTTCATTTCAACGGGTGCTAGCGGTAGTTTCCGAAGGTTGTTGTCCACTGTGATCGTACTAAAGTGCCTCTGGTGCCTTCTTACTTCATCGAATTTCTTTGGAAGTTGATTGGGTTTGCGAAGCAAGGAAACCAACCGGTTTTTGCAGTTGCCTTTAGGGTATAAGATTACAGAAGCCTGAACACCATTGCTAACTAGTGCAGACGTCTTTATTGGCTGCTTTAATTCAATACTACCATGCACAGCAGCTTTTTGTTGTACGTTATGATCACGTGAAGGTATATCTAGAGAAGAGAAGGTGCTAACCGTTGAACTTGAGGACACGCTGATTTCAGATTTTTGCGAAAGAATCCCATCCACAGGGTACTTTAAAGGCTCAAAATTGTTATAAAGTTCAAATGGCTGCCTATGAGCTCGCAAATAAGGATGACTCATTATTCCAAACATATGAAGTCTTTTTGAAGGATCAGGCACTAAAATCTTACGCAGCAAATCACGCGGTTCTTCCTTGATGTACTCGGGAAAAATAAGAGATGTGGTGCATATGTACCGGTATAGCCGTACAACATTCTCACCATTCGGATTATGGGGATCATCGTCAAAAGGCAAATAACCGGCAAGCATTGCGTATAATATAACACCGCAACTCCAGATATCCGCCTGGGTACCCGCATATGATCCAACTTTGCAGTTTACCAACTCGGGTGCTGCATAGCAAGGTGATCCGCAAGAGGTTGTAAATAAATCTGGTTTAGCATTAGTTATTTGATTCTTACGAGAACCAAAATGACCAAATGTTGTTGCAAATCCAAAATCGGCAATTATGATATTTTTTTTTGAATCCAGCAAAATGTTCTCCAATTTCAAATCTCGGTGAACAACCCCTTTGGAATGCAAATATCCAACACCACTAATGAGTTGTGCAAATAATTTACAAGCCGTCTCATCCTCGAGTCGTCTTGAAGCTAAAATATAGTCAAACAATTCGCCTCCGCTCACATAATCCAAGACAATGCCAATGTGATGTTTGGTTTTAATGAGGTCAACGTACTTCACGATATTAGGATGATCATCAACTTCTCTCAGGATCGTCGCTTCACGGATAACCCTTCGCAGCAAAGGACCTCCTTTGATTACACGAATTATTTTGATAACAACTTGAGGTGTTGGGTGCTTCTGAGAAGGAGAGGAACCCGGTAAAGGCCATCCTAGTTTTACTTTTCCAAATTCACCTCTCCCAATAGTCCGCCCAAGAATGAAAGGACCGAAACAATTATTTTTTGATGATTTTTTCAAAGTTCGAGCTAGAATCTCGGAACTATCCATATGCAATTCTGAAAGAGAAAACCGATCATTACTAGCTAGTGCACAATTAGCAAAAGCAGGACTAGCTTTATGCTGCCACAAAAAATCAAGACGTTCCTTATGTTCAGGAAAATGTGCAATGTATTGCTCATTCTTTTTCTTTATCACCTGAATATTGGTGGTATTTTTCACGTATGCTTTTACACCAGAGATTCGAGAGCGATTAGGTGAATGCAGTGAAGATATTTCAGTCACTGTTTCTTTCGGACTACCATACAACTCACCGACAGCAAACGAGTTATTACAGAATAATGGGGGGCGTTCTTTTGTCTCTGATCCTTTGTGGAGTTCGGTGTTTTTTCCTTCTGATAGTTGACAAGCTTGTTTGACAACTTCGTCTGTTACAGTCAATTGATTAGATGATTTGAAGTACTTGGATTGTTTTAACTGTGCAGAAAGTAAGGACTTATTAGAGAAATTCAAACCAGCGGAACTGTCTAGCACAGCAGACGTGTTTAAATTAGACGAGTTTTCAACTTTCAATGAGGAAGAACAATTAACAATAGCATTTTCATGCGCCTTGTTACCCATTTCCAAAGATTGGTCCTTTGAGATAGGATTTACAAAGTCATCCTGAGAGAAAACTTTGTTAGCGATAGAAGAAGGTTGAAGGACTTTATCCTTTGAGGAAGCTTTCCGAGGAGAATGGATATTATTTGAATTCACCTTAAAATTAAAAACAGGTGAGTCCAACTCAAATTGATTATTATTAAAAGGCTCTCCTAAAGTTTGGTCACCATAATGCTTTATAAGCACCTTTGCCGAATTATTCTCAGTTGGAAAAGAGGATCCTCGAGGATTGTCTTTAAAAAAAGGAAAAGAACAAGTAGAGTGTGCAGGTAGAGTATTGAAGGCTAAGTAGTCCGGCGGAGAGGTAAGTCTTAGTAAATCATATAGGGAATCATCTTTTGTTCCCCATTTCTGAAAAGAGGTATCATTTTCTGGAGAACAGGCAGTCTGTGGCAGTACAGAAGTAGGGGTGTTTAAGGAAAATTGCCTTTTCGATGGTTCCGGAGTGTGAGGGGAATGTATAAAAGCTTTATGATCATATGAATGAATTTGCGAAGGTGAGTCATTGTGAACTCTGTGTTGTATATTATAGTCCAGCGATGCATTATTAGGTAGAGATGGAGGATGCTGAAAAGAAGATCTTGACAAACTGGAAAGTGAAGAGTCAGGAAGAGCACGGATGGTACTTTCCACCACGCTGCAATGTTTCAGATGAGAGTTTAACGAAGGGTACCCTTGAGAAATAGGGATTGAATGACCAACAGATGAAGTGTGCATTTTTTGTTAAGGTATGTACAAATCATATATAAAGAACAAAGAAAAACAAAGGAAAGATTAAGAAAAGAAAGAAGAGAGCCTGCAAAGACTGAAAGACCAAACAGGAGAAGAGATAAATAATTATCAATATGCCGAAGAGCGTTTAAAATATTAGTATGGGACGAATTTCCTCGATTAACTCGGTATTAAAATGAAAATCCAGTCCAGATTAGAAATAAAAGGGAAAAGAATTAGTTTGGCAGGATTCAGGAATGAAAAAACAATAAATTAGTAGGGAAGGATAAAGTCGCAAATGTCAACGCAAATATTGAATTCAAAATCTCCAGTATTCTGACCAATAGTGACTTATAAATGCCAAGGAAAGGTCAACAAATTAAAACGATAAGTTCGGAAGTGCGAAGGGTGAGTATGCGACAGGCATAGGCATTGACAAAAAAAATAAAGTGATAACCAGAGGCTGGTCTGAAAACGGAACCTTTTTGCGATAGCAATATACAGAGAAATTAAGAATCTGAATGATATGACAAAATAAAAAGATCTAACCGTCTTTTTAGATGAGATTAATGATCACCGATTGCCAAAATATGGAAACAAAGGATTCGTTAAAATTTCGGCGTTTAATTGCAAAGGAATATGAAAAGAGATGAAGATTGAAGTCAAGAAATAGATCTTGCTTTGTGAAAAAAAAGAACGGAAAAATTTAAAAAATAATCAATATAAATATCGTTTGGTTGGGTTCAAATAGGACGAAGTAGGACTGAATACAACAGATAGAAGTTACAACACAATGAAAAATTGAAACAGAGAAGTGGAAAGGTGCTCGATCGGAAAACAATGTTCTGCCAAAAACGGACAATTAAGCGACTGATGACACAGGCGAGTCCGGTTTAAGATTTAATAAAGCTAACCGAAAAAGCAATCCGACAGATTTTACTCTCGGTTACGCTATTTTATAGATTTCCTGCCTTGAATCAGAACTGGTTTAGCAAAGAAAAGTGACACAATTCGCAATGCTTTGGGGAAGAGATTATTTTAAGCAGACACTCTAAGTATGGTACAAAAACAAACTTTTTTAGATAATTGCACAAAATGAGAAAAAGATTTGTAAAAATCGACAACTTAAACCAAATAGAAGTTTGATTGACAAAATATTAAATCTATCAAGAAAACACGAATAATTTGGCAAACTTTTTTTTTTTACTCTTCTATAATTATGTTTTCAAGCTGCTTTTATTTACTTATTTTATAAAATTCCAAAATTAATATACTCTCACCATCTGTGAAGAGTGGTGTTTGGGAAACGAGACGTATGTAATGTCCGAAAACTGATATATAACTCTGGCGACGCAGTGCATATATCATTATATTGAAGCTATCCTTGATCTTTCTGGGTAAATAAATATATCAAATCAATTTGTTTTTTATTTTCTATATATCTGTAACTTTTTGAGGAAGAATTTTGTGAAGATCATAAAAATGCTCAACTTGCTCAATTTCCGGGGTTTTTGTGGGCATCAATCGTTTTCGCCGATTGGCAACTCAAACAATCCATTGGTAAGAGACAGACAAGAAGCTGTTCCCAGTTCTTCGTTGTAGCTAGCCATTGGTGAACATTTAAGCATCTTGTAGGAAATCGTTTAATCCAACCCTATTATTTACATTTGCAAACATGAATCTAAGAAATTCGTCAAAGAAATGAAGAAAAAGCCTTGATATTTCTGTTAAACACTAGTATGGCTGCTTTCTACCTTTCATAGGTTATCCATTTTTATATTCTTTCGCTTTTAGTAACATGTTTGTTTGTATGATTCAACTTCTTATGTGCTTTAGATTTCAGAGTTCAAGTAACCGAAACATTAACTCTTAATGTGTGAATCATCAAAATAAACATTCATTCGGTTCCCTTCACAGCATGACCACTGCGTAGGTAAAAGAATTCATAGGCTTTGGTTCTAGTATTGTAACATTCCTTTGTAACGATATGACATCTTTTGATATTTACAAGTTGAATTTTTTAATTTGTATGTGCATAGGACTCACGGTCTTTTGCTTCTTCAGTCACTGTCCAGTACTATCCGTTCTCCAAACACTTCCTGACATTCATATTACCTTTTCACCAATGAGTGTGATTCTTGCAGATTTTTTACAGATGATTTCAAATATTGTTTTTGCATTAGTAATATTCTTTGCATTTTTCCTAGCTTTGCCCACACTTAGTGCAATCGTTTTGGATGTTTCTGTTTGCGGCTACCTTGTTGTTCGAAGAATATTGCAATTGGGATCTAAAGCGCTCCCAATTACCAATAAACAACATCAAAAAACCTGTTGATGTCTTCATCAAGTGTTTTAGCGCCTCCTGGCTGTACTGACTAGTGTGTCTGACAAAAGTGAATTTAACGTAAATTGCTTGTTTTTCTTCTTTTTCACGAATTTTTAGGTTCAACTCAATTGTCCTGTTCTCTTCCCTAATTCTTCCGCTAATCTATAGTGACATGGATGCATCAAGTTGTACAATTACGGTACCTTTGTAGTATATGGCAAGCGAAAAATCATCATTATCTTTCGATTTTTCATTCTTGTTAATGAGATGAATCAAGTATTATTGAATGTTATGTAACTGCATAAATTCATACTACGATGTATACACCTCCCGTTTTATCATGACTTGCTTCCGTTTATTCTCACCAAGATACATATTAAAATGAACAGAATCTAATCCTCATGAAACTGCTGCCTAATCCATTCTTCTCCAATCTTTCTTTCATAATGCTTTTGAAGGGCATTTCTTCGGAATGCTAGTTTATCTGCTCGTTCATTCAGTATATCTAACCCCGTTTTCCGCGCTTGATGCTGTAGTGTTTCTTCGTGTATCTTATCCAAAGATTCAAATTGCTGTTGTCTTTCACTCTCATCTAACGAAAATTGGAAAAATCCTATCCCTTTCGTACGAATTTCTTTGGAGGAGTCGTAATGTACAGCTTGTTGCTCGTCTTGTCGGTGCAGATTCTCGATACGCTGCTCATCAACCTTATATTCCGGCATATATTCTCCCTGAATAACATTTTCCGGTCTGTAGTCCTCTTTTGAAGGGAGAAGGACGTCTCCCGCTTCATAGATGGATACTTTCCTAGTTCGTCCAAATTCATCCGTTACTTCTATAAACTCATTCTCCCGATCTTCTTCAGCCCACTTCTTCGTAAAATCAACTAGCATCTCATCACCATCAGCAACTTGGCCATGATCTTGTAATAGCTGATTATATTTTTGAGCTTTATGCTCTAAACCTAGCCTACTTTTCCTCAAATCCTCTTCATTGTCATCCATATTCTTTAGGTGTATTCCTCGTTTCTGTTCATTGTTTGACCTCTTTCGGGGTTTTTCTTCCTCGTTATGCCTCTTGGGTCTTTGACGATTTGAACTTGCTTCATCCTTTTTTATTCTTGCAACCCTTTTGTTTGTTGTTCCATATTCTGCTCCATCATTTACTCTTCGCTTCTTTTCCTCTTCAAATCGAGCCTTTTCCTCGGCTAATTCACCGAGGAAAGTTAAGTTACTTGTTGTGTCTGTTCGGATTTCTCGCTTTTTCTGTTGGTCCATTGTAATCAGTTTTCTAACACAAGTTCTTTCAAATAGAAACTTCAATCCCAATGAATGGTAACTTCGATATCATAAAAATACTATGACGATTCAGCGTAAGCGTAGGGCAAGGTAACCGTTGAATTTTTTCATATGGTACTAATGAAACTAATTGTTTTGTAAGATTTTCATTCCAAATACAGTAATCTTCCACAATTTACGGAGTTTGTTCTGTCTCTAACTAGATGGTGGTGACATGAGGACTAGGTTTGATTTGTTATTTTTATTAAGTCTCTGAAATCAGTAGTTTGTTAATTCGAGTTTTCTAACTAGTATGAAAGAAAAAAATTTAAATATAGTTTTCTTGACTGTGCGTGAATTGAGACTTTATGAGACATTGAACTTGTACAAGGGCATTTGAATTTTCCTTTTTTACGAAATAGCCATATAAGCTTATTTTACCTTGGTGCATTCTAAAGAGATGATTGAATTAGCTTTGAATGATTAGGGCTACAGATGACAATTGATAGTTCTATGCTGGAATGTTCCCTAAACATCATGTGTGGATGTAGCAATGAAAGCTCTAGACGGCCACCATAGGACATCTGGAACAGAATATTATCCCACATCATTCTTCAACTTCCTCATAAAATGTAGGCAAGACCGCTAAAACCGTATCCATGATCGTTATGTCATTACTTAAAAAGGTAAACGATGCCTCCAGGTGTGTTTTTAAAGCCATTGATTCAATAAGCTCTGGTTCAAAGAGAATTTCTACCTCTTTTTTTTCAGTTTGCTGAGGATAACTTGTTCCAGGAGGATTCCAGACTGCAAACTTGGCATTGCACAAAGTGCTAACTTGCTCTAAATGGATCAATTCTTTGGACATTAGCTCTACCGTTAAGTATTCTTGATCAACAACTTTCGCTTCAAGCGCATCGGAACCTAAAACTTTGGTTATGTGTGCCTTTGCTTGCTCCGTAGAAAATCTAACGTGCCCATCAGGCTGAAACCCTTCTCTGTTTGAAAAATCACTATTAAAAGGAAGCGTATTTAAGGAACCTTTTTCTTTGCTTCCACCTGCTGTGCTTGATGGCTGAGTATAACGAACATAAACATCAGCATTGTCCCATAATCCTTTATAATTATCAACAAAATAGTAAGATAAGGCCCTTTGTAAAGGACCTGGAAGAGAAACAGAAAACTTCTTATCATCAATAAGCTCTTTTTCGGCTTGAATTGCCAAATTCAAAGCACTTTGAACATTGTCTTCATGTTCCGGTACTACTTTGTTGTGCAGGACACTCTTTAAAAAATTTTGCACTAGTTGAGAAGCCATTCTCAGCTCATTTTCTTCTGTAACACCGGCTCTGTAGAGAAGATGGGAAGATCTAACGTTCCAGTTAATAATGCATCATTTGACGCAGAGGGAACACTTACAGAAAGACAGCTACCACCCAAGCAAAATCAACATCATATTCGTCTAAAAGATCATACTGAATGTAGTCTACGGCTGTTTGGTTTTCAGTAACTTGAGCATCGTCATTTTCATTCAAATCCAGACCTCCCGTGAATCCCTTTTGGCCAGTTGAAACACCTCCTAAAGCAAGGTACATTGTGAAAAGTCGATACCTACTTGCATCATTCCATTTACGCTTTCTTCTGTACTTCTGAATGAAGCGTTCCATTCGTCTAAACATAGTTAGTCAATGAACCAATTGGATCAGTATCACGAACACAATTATAGGAATATCTCTGTAACAAATTAGCGCGTTAATCTCCAGTTTAGACATATCATACGTACAGGCTATAAAGCTTTTGGTTTTCAGCTGTCTCCTCCATAGTGATTTCTGGCTCCTGGAAATCTTCCTCCCAGCCAGAAAGGTCCTAACGGTTCGGTTACTATTGATTCGTTTCCATAATCTTCATACTACATTTCTTTTCTTGTTTCTTTCTCCCTGTTTCTTTGATGGCCCATTAACATCGCTACTTTTTGGGACATTCATTGGAGCTTTCACGTATTTTTCTTGTTCCAGTAAGTCATCCATTACTTTGACTCTCTTAAGCTGGTGGTTATGAATAATTAGCCATATCTACTACTTTTTTATCAGGCTTTTTGTTTTCACCGATAACGTCATGATATTTTAGGCTCTCTGGTAACTCATGAACTAAAAGTATTTTAAGGAAGGAAGCATGGACAACTGTAGTCTACATAATGCTCTGTTTATAGGTGAATTGGTAATATACTAGACGTTAGTGTTCTAAATGCGCTACACCACATGAATGCTACGATATTTCTTGACAGTAAGCAGTAATGAATGTCAGTCTTCGTTTAAGCGCTTAGCTGATCTTGGAATCTTTGATTATTTTTAAGATATGTTAGGTTTCAGCATTATTGATTAAAAGTACCCTCCTTCATTCTGTAATTCATATTATATTACCCTAGCTCCAAAAAACCTGTTCTAAGTAGTATCACCAAATCGGCATCTGAATAAGCTTTAGAAGCATAACAGTTTAAGTAAATTATACTATGTATGTATTTATACGATACACATTCCCAACTCTTTATTAAAAATGAGATACGCTTCTCATATATGCCATTTTATCATTAGCAGATATGAAAGATTAGCCTTCAAAACATTTCCTCGCATTTCCCATAAATAGTTGTAGATACAAAATTATAAAATGTATTTTTATTCAAAAACCATGAACCCAAATATATGTCTCACCAAAACCGACATAAACCCAAAAAAATCCCACAATTAATAAAACCCGTACTAACAAGGTTCTATATTTGAAACTTTGGAGCTAAATATGCTGAATCTGGAATAAAATAATTTTCGTATTCATTTCCACAAACCCATACTTTAGTCGAATGTAACCTTGTTACCACTGAATTCGGTAACAGATCCGCGGTTAGGATTACTAGAACGAGCACCTCCACGGCCACCACCGCCGCGACCACGACCACCGCCGAAGCCACCACGGCCTCCGCCTCCACCTCCAGTACGAGGAGTAGAGAAATCGAGACGAGAAGGACGTCCAGCAATGAAATGACCATTCATTTCAACGCAGCGCTTAGCAGAGTCAATGTCGGAAAAGGTAACGTAGCCGAAGCCCTTGAGACGACCAGACTGAGGGTCGGTGGGTAAACGAATGGATTGAATATCACCGCATGTAGCAAAAGCAGTACGTACATCTTCCTCGGCAACGTTAAAAGATAGATTTCCTACGAAAACAGTGTCACTAGGAGAAGAGAGCTGATCACCAAATTTTCCGGCACGTTGTTGAGAATAAGGTTGAGGATTGGAAGGACGAGGAGCAGAAACATCCAAGTTAACAGCGCGGCCATCAATTTCTTTCTGACCGCTGACAGCGGTAGCGGCCTTTACAGACTCGGGAGATTCAAAATCAACGTAACCATAACCCTTAGAGCGGCCACTTTGACCATCCATGATAACACGAGCTCCAACAACAGTACCGAATTCCTCAAATTCAGTACCCAACCATTGGTCATCTACATTCCAAGAGAGACGACCAACGAAAAGCGTGCAAGATTCGTTAGAATCAGCGGGCTTAGCAACCTTTGCAGGCTTCTCTTCTTCAACAGTTTCGGCCTTACGTTTCTTTTCACTGGAATCAGAAGATGCGCTATCAGAAGAGGATTCGGATTCAGAAGAAGAGTCAGAATCGGAAGAGGACTCTTCACTGCTGCTCTCCTTCTTCTCCTTCTTATCTTCCTTCTTTTCTTCCTCAGACTCGGAGTCGGAATCAGAATCAGAATCGGAAGAAGATTCTTCACTGCTGCTTTCCTTCTTCTCCTTCTTATCGTCCTTCTTTTCTTCTTCAGACTCGGAGTCAGAATCAGAATCGGAAGACGACTCTTTCTTTTCTTCCTTCTTCTCCTTCTTGGGAGCAGGCTTTTCTTCTTCAGACTCGGAAGAGGATTCAGAAGAAGACTCCTCACTGCTGCTTTCCTTCTTCTCCTTCTTTACTGCCTTCTTTTTATCTTTCTTGGGAGCAGGCTTTTCTTCTTCAGACTCAGAGGAGCTGCTTTCGGACTCAGAAGAACTGGATTCTTCAGAAGAGGACTTCTTTGAAGACTTTGCGGCCTTCTTGGGAGCAGGCTTTTCCTCCTCGGATTCAGACTCAGAAGAAGATTCTTCAGAAGAAGATTTTTGCTTCTTGGACTTTTTAGAACCAGATTTGGATTTCTTTTTTTCGACAACTTTCTTAGCAGCCTTCTTGGATACATCTTTATTTTTAGATGGCTTTTGGATTGCTCCCTTCTTAGGAGCAACCTCCTTTTTGCTGGAGGACTTCTTCTCTTCAGATCTAATTTTTTTTCCCATCTTTTAAAATTTATTCAGAAAGATATACGCTTTGGTTAAGTGAGGTTCTGCCCGATCTTCGAAATATAAATTTTCATAACTAAGATAATATAATAATACCAAGGATTTTTACCGCACCCTTGCAGTGCGATAACACGGAATAAGCTTTTTATAACGCAGAACGGTATTTGGAAGAAAAGAACTCTATCGCTTCTAAAAGGACTGAACTTTCTAAGGACTTTATTTGGATTTTATTGATCGTATGTATATTTTTGTAGAATTATTTATGTGAATACAATGTCGTACAATCTGAAATAGTATTTAAGAGGGGGATTTGACATATTGAATAAAAAAAAAACATTCAAACTAGGATTCATTAGTAAAGTGGTGACGAATTAGCCAAACGAAGCAATGAATTTCCTTTAAACCTAATTATGCAAGTTAAAACTGCATAAAATAGCGATGGTAATGAGGAAAAGAAAGGAAAAGTGTTAACTGAACAGTAAAATGGGGGATGACGATTTGCCGAAGCTAACATCGGTGAAATTTGTAAAGATTTGCTTCCAACATTCGAAAGTTGTACATTCAAAAAACAAAAACATGTCTAACTTAAGAAGTAGCCATAAGGGCCTTCAGTTTGGAGATGGCTAAACCAGGGTTCAGACCCTTAGGGCAAGTACGTGCACAGTTCATGATGGTATGGCATCTGTAAACAGACATAGAATTTTGCATGGCACCCAAACGACGAGCCGTACCTTGGTCTCGAGAATCAATAATCCATCTGTAAGCTTGCATCAAGACAGCTGGACCTAAGTACTCTTCGGAATTCCACCAGTAGGAAGGACATGACGTAGAACAGCAAGCACACAGAATACACTCATATAAACCATCGAGTTTTTCACGATCCTCACGAGATTGTAACAGTTCTTTTCCTTTAGGAATATTATTATTTTGCAACCAAGGCTCAATACTCTTGTATTGCTTGTAGAAGTAGGTAAGATCAGGAACTAAATCCTTTATAACGAAACAATGGGGCAAAGGATATATTTTTGCTGGCTTCTCATCATTCTTAATGTGACATAGACAAGCTAATGTATTGCTACCATTTATGTTCATGGCACAAGATCCGCAAATGCCTTCACGGCAAGAGCGACGGAACGTCAAAGTTGGGTCCTGTTCGCTCTTAATCTTATTTAATGCATCCAAAACCATTGGTCCACAGTTCTTTAAATTTACTACATACTTTTGTAGCTTGGGCTTTACTTCCGGGCGTTCAGGATTCCAACGGTAAATCTCAAACGTCTTCAGTTTTTCCTCTGCTGCTTCAGGTTTCGAGGCAGTAGTCGAAACATTTGACTCAGTAGCAAATCTTCTGGCACTAAAGAGCAAAGAATCTCTGAAAAAGGGTCGTACAGCTTGAATTCGACGGCACAACATGGTACAAAACACGGACCTAGCGTTTGGCAGTTGGTAAGAGGTGGAAAAGGCAGGCTTTGTGGTTGGCTCTTAACCCCAAAATCATAGCGCCTTCGATTGGCCAACAAGGTATACTTTGAAAACCAAAGTTCCAGTATTAAAAAATTGTATAATACATTTTTTAATTATAAATTTCTGTATACACTGTCATCTATTTCATTGAATTTTTGTTCGGCCACCCTCTGGCTATAAATTATAGTGAAGGTTTGCGAGACAAAGGTTCATTAGTCGAAGTCCATTGTTTTGCCATGAAATGAACAAAAAAAAAATACATAAATATAAAAAAAATAGAAAGAAGAGAAAAAGGTATTTAATGTTAGTATATATTTATATATGTACGTATATTTTTTATCTATTTTTTTTTTTTATGGGTTTTATTGGCTCCCAAGACAAGCATGCAATGAGCAACTATATGTTAGCGTTCCAATGTCCTGAGGAACAACTACGCATCAAAACGTTCATTAAATTTATCAATAGGTACATAGTTAAATAAATATATATAGATATATAAATGTTTGTTTATCATTATTATTTTTAAAAAATTGGTCACTCGCTTAGATAACTTTAGTGATAACGTTTGTATGTACCGAGATTATAGTGGTTTTCGCCCTGTTTGTTATATGTTATAGACACTTTCTGGTTGAATCTTTAAGATTAGAATATAATTTACTTCATTCTATCTGTGTGTTTTATAAAAAAATTATTTAACGATGGTTCTATCTGAAAGTCAATGTTATTCAGTTAATCAGATCCTTGGACGTTATTGCTATTCTTCCACGTAGTACCAAATCGTCTAATTGAAATACATCCTTATAAATTGTACTTAATATTTCCACTTGTTAGACAATTGCAATAACGTGTGAGACTTCTACAGTGACAAAAATATCTTCCAAACTGTAAACGATCATAGGAATGACCTTAATGTTCATATACGAAAAAGGGCCAAATAAAATATGTTATGGTTTCAAAAAAAAAAAAAATAAAAAAAATAGAATTCTTTTACCTAATTATGATTACTTCTTAAAAGTTCATTGTACTAAAAACTAATACATTCGCAACCCACCAGAAGCTGAAATCACTTGCCCAGTGATCCATCGACTACTCTCGTCAACAAGAAAAGCAACTACATCTGCTATATCTTGGGGCAAACCAAAACGATTCTCGAAGGGCGTATTTTCTGCAAAAGCCTTGGCTCCTTCTCCAAGTCCCTTTAACATATCCGTGTCAACGGCTCCCGGATTGACTTGATTGACGGTATGGCCTTGAGGGCCTAACTCAGCAGCCCAACATCTTGTGAAACCTTCGATTGCTGCTTTGCTTGCACAATATAAGGGGATCTGCGGAACTGCATTTCTTCCAGCAATGCTTCCAATAATAATAATTCTACCTCCATTTTTGGGAAGATAAGGCACTACGGCTTCTGCCATGAAAAATACCGCACGGACATTCACATCGAAAATTGTGTTGTAATCCTCAATGGTATGACTTCCTAATGGAATTCGGTTGAGGACGAGTCCGGCATTATTGACAAGAATATGGATGGTGGAACCAAAAGCTTGAACTGTGGTATCAACAATATGTTTAGTACTTGAAATATCACGTAGATCTGCCTGAATTTTGATTGCATCTGCTGAAGTGCCAAAACCCTTAATTTTCTTCACCAATTGTTCTACCGCGTCAATGCTACTGTCGGAGGTAAAGGTGATGGCTACTTTGGCACCGCGACGCGCCAAGGTCTCAGCTATTCCTGCTCCAATGCCTCGTGAGGCTCCTGTAACGATTGCAACTTTGTTTTGAAGGGGAAGACTGTTCATTGTTATTCCTTAGAGTGTTTGGTTTAGGTCGTAAAAAAGTTGGTCATTTCGTCGTTATATGGACAAAAAAGGCTGTATTAGTAAGCAACTATATGTTTATATCAGTTCATTCCACTATCGCTTTTGGCGTCATCGGATTAATACCTTTTAAGATATTGTCCATATAGATGTTTTGTTAATTATACATATAACAATACGCCATTGTAAGAAGATATTTTCGAATACTAACAAACGTCATAAGTCTAAAAGGATAATTATTACAAATAGTAAACAAAACAAAGAAATACGTTTTATGAATTAAAGAACCTATTTCACAAAGGAAAGCCAATAAACAAAGAAATCTTTGAGATATACAGATATAGATACGTTAGCTGTCTCAGCGAGGATATATATTCGACTGGTGTGGATAAATCAAGATCATCGAAGCATTTAACCGGATCCCTGGACATTACTAGCGTCTTTATACGTAGTAAAACAGAGTCCAATCAACGTGTACAATTCTACAACTGTAGTTATTATTTCCACTTGATAAAACTTCTCATAACCCGTGAGAGTTACTATTATAACAAGTGGAATCCAACTGGGTTAGTTGGGTGTTTGCATCAAGGAGTTTTAACGAGAACCAGGAGTAACCGGCATTAAATCGCTGTTTGAGCAGTTAAAGCGATTTTTTGAAAACATTGAAACACCAAGTGTTTGTAAAATGTAAAGTGTTCGTAATTATCTGGTTGTTGAATTTTCGTTAAAGCGGTATGGTGAAGAAAAAAGTAAACAGCAAAAGAACGTAGGATACTGGAAAGAAGAACAATTAAACCAATTTTTGTAAAACGAGATTTTCCCGTTAAAATCGAAAGCGCTTCCATATTACTAAAAAGAACAACCCACTCGACAATCATGGCGGCTGCCGGAATATCATAGTCCCAAATTACCATAAATACCGGCAGCATTTTGGTACTGGAAGATAAAATTACAGATCCACACGCCGACGTCCAATGTTTCCATCCTATGAGAACATTCATGAGCGCAATGATAGAGATTTGGTAGGTAGCAGTTTCGACCAAGCAGAGAAGTAATAAATAAAGATATTGTCTCACTATTGGCAATGATATAAACGAGTTTTCTGTAATCATGCTGGGAAAAGCAGCTGCACGCTTCTCCAGCCGTGACCAAATCAAAAAAACGTCAAACAACACAATCAATATGGAGAAATTAATCACCTATACGCGTAAGCTTCTTATGTTTCTAAGAATTCTCCACAAACACTTATGTATCGTATTATAGTCTTACATTGCGAAAGTTCCTTGCAGACAAAGAATTAAATAGTAAATGCCGATACACCTGAGGCTTCATTAAAATCACATCAATACTTATTAATACAAAGTCCAGCTCAATGTATTTATCAGCAAATTGCTTGCAATTTTTCTAGACCAGCGTTAGCGCGTCTGTGAATTACTCCATTGTCTCAAGATCTCGCACGCTTCATTCATGACGACGTTTTTTCTGATCTATTTCTGTTGTAGGAAATAGAATCAAAAGTAAAAATTTAGATCCCTTTCATACGTGTATGCAGCTATCTATACCGCATGGCCATTGACGATTCACTTACACATTGTGCTAACCGAATATTACTCGTTCCCCGTCCATAGTCCGTAAACAAAGAATCAACTGTAGTATTACACTCGACACATTTCATCTCTAGATGGAAGATTCCATGTTGTTTCTTTCCAAGTCTTGTTTTGGTACGTACTTGAGTATTGTTACTCGGGTAACAATAACATTCAATAGATGTTTGTCAATATATAAAACCTTTATTCATGGAAGCTGTGCTTTTTCGGTTTTTATTCATTTACAGCTACTGTTGTTCAAAAGGAGTACAACGTCTTCATTACTTTGAAAGATACTCTTATGACATATACAAAAAAAAAACCAAAATAGGATTGTATCAATAGTCAGTAAAATTGAATTGAAGGATGTTCTCTCGTAATAAATAAAATATGCAAAAATAAACATAAAAGGAAAAAACAAGGATGTATCAAAAAAGCTTTCAAGGAGAGGCATGGGAACAGACAAGGGCCTATGACTTCAATGGTGGTCTTTTGCATTCGTGTTTGAAAGGATAAATTGGCGACCAAGTTTTTGTTAAACATTACGCATACGTTTTTCAACGCTGGGATTAGAGGAGTCATAATTAGAAATAAAACAAGGTTCGCAAGAACAAATCCTGAAAGCTAAAGGAAGGACGAACGAAAGAAAAATAGCACACATTGACATTATAAGTTGTAGACGATTAACGGAATAAGAAGAAAGAATCCAGTAGAGTTTCTGTATTCTAAAGTGTCCCTTGATAGACTCAGAAGATGAAAATGTTTTGAAATAAAAACGAGTATTATAGTAGAACAAGGCGTTTCTCCTCTCAATGAAGTCGTTGTTCCAATGATGATAGCAAATATTCGGTTTTGATAATTACTGAGGAGACCAACACATCGTACTTGCCCGGAGCATTGTCAATACGAGAAATGATTAAGCCAATTACGTGTTGCGTATTTTGGTCCAACCATAGTGTGTCAGGTTGGCCTGCCTTGAGAGATTCTAACCAAGAACGGCGAATACGGATAGGCTTTTGAAAGCAAGAAAATAAATCAGCACGAGAATTGTCAATTGAGGAACGGGAAAGATCAACTGCAACACGAACATTAAGGAAAGGAGGAAGCGATTCTCCGGGGTATCGTTCAAATTGTACAAGGTCTGTCTCCTCCTCAAAAGTAACCTGAAAGATGTTCGACGGGGAAGCCTCATCTAGCTGGAATACAGAATACCCATCGTATTGTGAGGCATAATTGGTACGATGAGCAGAAAGGTTACAAACGATTTGGTCAGAAGAGACATTTTTACCAAACACACGGAGAGCATATTGGTCCAAAAAAGACAGACGGGCCCGAATGATCTTCTTAGCCACGATTGTCAATGGATAGCTAGCAAAGCTGGATTGGATGACATCGTGAGCCGGCAAATACTGCATAACAGAGTTGACGACCTCGATAGGAAGCAAGGGTTCATTCGCGGGGATTAAGTTAAAATTAGGTGTAGAATGGGGAACGTCTACGACAGCTTGAGCCATGACAGAAATTGTTTGGTGTCCAATTAATTACGTTAACGAAGAATGCTTAAAGTGAAAACAAAATAGTTTGTCTATACAAAGACAACTGATCAACAAGCGAAGATGGAGAAAAAAGAAAACTGTGTAAAATTTTACTCTATAAATCAAGACCTTGTCAAAACGTTATCGAAATCCCTTAAATTTGAATAAGAAGACAGGCACAAATAATAAGAAGCTCAGAAAAATCCCAAAACTCAAGCGACAAAAAAAAAAGTGAAAACGGAATCTAAACAAGCCCTGAAAATCTTTACAGATGCAAAATAGGAGCGACTGTTCACTTCTTTATATAAACAAGAATCTATTGCCCCCCATTGCAAATGCCGGAAAAATGATAATAGAGTTAAAATAAAGGTACTCTGCTTGTTACTTTTCGGTAATAAAGATACCAAGCCTTTACGTCATGATTCTTCACCGAGATTTTTGTTTATACGGATCTTTTTCAAGCCCGGTTTTCAGCCTGGTTTATTTGAAAATAAAAAAAAAACAACTTCCATCCTTCATTCAATGGACCCAAGTTTTTGTCGTCGACAAGGAAGCAAGAAAACAAAGAAAAAGAGACTAATTAACATCCTCATACGTCTCCTGAACGAAAATGGGGAAGCCTATACAACTACCGTGAATAGACCCGGATCAATTCCTTTGTTAATCTTTGCCGATATCTAATCGAATTTCTTCCGTTTCGGCAGTCATACTCACAGCCACCATCTCATTTGCCGATTTCAGCCTCGGAACGCAACGAATAATGTAACACTCGGCAGTTATAGGTGTTTTCGGCAAATATTTGTCGATCTGTTTCCCCATGATGCTATCGTGTCGACCATGATGATGGGTTCATGATAGGGCAATAGGCACGAAAAGATTGCTTATATGAGTTAAGGTCATCTGAAAGCTGTTATGTGAGATATAGCGGAATATATCTAAGTTAACGCAAACCATCGGAAAAATAAAGTAGTATGCTTCGCTCTCAATTGGTTGACTTTTTTTTCTCCTCTATGCTCGATAAATGCTTTGCACTAGAAGAATCGGTTGCTTGGTAATGCCGTTTCTCTTGTTTCCATCTGGCCAACAGTACTTGACTACAAGCCAGGCTGGGCCCAGAGAATTGATTTAACTCTGGTACATAACTTGTTAATGGCGTAGTCGAAGCTTTTTCTTGAAATTTCCTAGTTTCTTTTGCTTCTGGTGTTTTAGATTCTTTCGGGGACAGCGACTTGTGGCTAATGAGCTCCTTGGGACTAGCCGATGCGAAAGAACCCGAACCTCCAGACTTTGTGGGGAAACCGTGTCCGACCGAGTGCTCGTTACGATCCGGAATTACCTTTATACCGTCAGAACGAGATTGTGGGGTAACACTTCGCAATGCACTGTCTTGAGTTTTGGTTGCTATTAATGATGAGACTGAAGCAGAGCGAATCTTGCTAAGAGATGCATGCGAGGATGCACTGTCTTGTTGCAGACTTGCGATCCTCTGTCTTATTTGTATAATTTTTGGATTCTTGCTGAGATCTTTACTGTGGTTCTTTGAAGAAGAGGTGGAATCGACGGGGGACTCACGAGTCGGTGTGTTTGTTGTAGCCCGTTGTTTGGGAAGTGATAAAGCGCCGGGCAATTTCCTTGCCAAAGCGGCTGCTTTTTTTCCGTCGGAATCAATATGAATGAAAGAATGCGAATTCTCCCCAGATTCCTTGTTATGTACAACTGGCTCTTTAGGAGTTACAGAGTTGGCTTCTCTAGGGATTGAAGTATCAATTTCCTCAAAATGGCTTTTGTTTCTGAGAACGTTTCCTTTCGTGGCTTCCATAACCTTCTCTTCTTCTGCTTGTGTTGAATCCTTTTGTTCTACCTCCTTGGATGCGTCTAGTAAATCATCGTTAGAGGGACCACTTATTGTGGAAGGGATATCCAAGCTTCTTCTTTCTTGAATAGAATAGGGCTTGTTTTTCATAGAAACCGTAGATTCAATGGAAATTTTGGGTGGAGTATTGGATTGCTGGTTTGACTTAACCACAGCTTCCTCTGAATGATTGTCGAATTTTTCATCTTTCTCCTTTCCATTGAATTCCTTTGTAAGAGGCATTTGGCTTTGCTTTTGCACTACATAATCAGTACCATGTGAGACACTTCTAGTGAGTCTTGTATCTGTCGTTTGCGGAACTTGTTTGGGACGTCTACGGGATCGTGGATGCGCTCTTCCTTTTGTCATCTAATCATTTATGTTAGCAGCTTTCTTTAAATAGATTGCTTAGTAGCTAGCAAGAGAATAAAAGCAGAGTTTCCTCCGTTTGTCATCACCGTACATGCACAAGACTCGAGGCTTTTTGATCTTTTTCTACTTCATCCTGCTTTTCCAATTGTAAATCTGATTTTGCCATTCCTGGTGGCTGTCCCCATTTTAATGTTAATAGACCCTGTCGTATCTGTTCCATCTTTGAAGAATCCATCTCACAATTTAAATAAGGCTGAAACTTATAAATATAAAATGAAATAAAAAGAAAGAACAAAATAAAAAACCGTTATCTACGTTTTTGGAAGAAAGAATCCTCTTGAGGTGGTAAACTCCTTTACGCCTTGACGGTAGTAGTGTCAAGGGACTCCTACAATAGGGCACATGCAAGAATTGCTCTTAGTAAGTTTACGTTCAGGATCCTAAAAAATCTAAAATTCATCTTCATATAAAATAGTAATTTATAAAGAACTGAGTCCATATAACTTCATACACCCAAGGAAACTTCGCTGTTAAGTTTTTAATCTGTACATCCATTCAAACTGGCTAATTATTGAGCTTCCAATCACGAAATAAATCATTAGCTTATTCTAATTCTACTCAAAATTATATTAAACCGTATTTTATTTTTATTCCACTACATTTTGCTGAGTTTTTGTTTATACGCTTTGTGATCTAGGAATTTGTTACCTCCGTTCCTTTCGCAAAATGTCAGAGTTTATTAATAAAAATGTTCCGTCTTCAACAAACTCATCCTTCCAATACCCAGTACGAATGCAAAATTGAGGAAAACGAAAATCCAGAATTTTCATAAATTTATAGTTGGATTACTCTTTTTTGATAAAATTTAGCTCATTTTCTGGGTTGCTTTTGAATTGCTTTCTTGGCGAATCTGTATTTAATATAATCTGATATAAAAGTGCTAGCAGAAAACTTGCCTTTTCTAATTCTTAGTTCTTCTGCTTTCACACTTCGTTTGTTTGTCTAGTTAATAGTTGCCTTTTTGTCTTCTTCGGATGTCTACATTTTAAAAACAGCCTTCTACCGCTAATTTTTCCAAATATACAGAAATATCGAAAACCTTTCTTCCTTCTGTTCTTTTTTATATTCAAATATCGGATTTCTTTTCTTAGGGTGAAAAAAATCATTATTTAATTGACCAAAATACTAACCGGTTGTATTTTTTGTAAAATTACACGAAATGTCTTTGCCAAATGTGAATAAGCTTTCTCATGATGGTCGTGTTCGTTATTACAATTGGGCAAAAACGTTCACCAATGTCTCTTCCGGATTTTATACTCCCAAAAACGAAGACCAACTACGAGAGATTATAGTGGACGCAAATGCAAAGCGTAAACATGTTCGTGTTGTTGGCGCAGGCCATTCCCCGTCAGACATCGTTTGTAGTACCGGACATCTCGTTTCTTTGGACAAAATGAACAAAATGGTTTCTATTGACCATGAAGCTCAGACGGTTACGGTCCAAGCAGGTATTCGCTATAATCAGCTGCAAGTCATTCTTGAAAAATTAGGCTACTCTCTCCCTATTGTCGGTAGCATTTCCAACACTTCCGTTGCCGGTATTATGTCTACATGCACTCATGGTTCTAGTCTTCAACATCAGGTCCTTCCTGGTTATATTGAGTCATTACGTGTGATGCTCGCAGATGGCTCAATTGTCACTTGCTCGCGTACCCGTCAAAAGGATGTTTTTTCAGCTGCTCAAGTCAGTCTTGGTGCTTTGGGTGTTATTGTTGACTTGACCTTACGTGTGGTGCCTGCTTTTGATTTAATAGCTACCCAAGCCGCTATACCAGTTTCTACATTATTTGAGAAATGGAAGGCAAACCAGTTATGGGAGGCTGCAGAATTCGTTCGAGTTCATGTTTTTCCATACGCGAACCGTGCTGTCGTCTGGAGTGCAAACAAAGTTAACCCTAATAGCGTTCCCCATACTCCCAAGCAATCCAATTTCCGAATCAAATTTAACTCTTTTATTTACGAAAATTTGCTTTACATTGGTAATCTATTTCCTCGGTTTATGCCTACTTTGCAGCGTCTTGCTTATCACTTTTTCTATGGATGGAGGAACGGTCATCTCTCTACCACTGTTGGGCCCGGATTTGATGTTATGCAGATGTTTTGCTTCTTTTCTCAGCACGTCACTGAATATTCTGTTCCTTTGGACACAGCTTCGGATGCTTTAGAACAAGTTATCAACTATACTATTGGTCCTGCCCTTGAGCAGGGAATTTACACTCATCAGCCTTTGGAGGTTCGAGTAGCTGCTCCTACTCCTGAAGATGAGTGCTGGCTTTCTACTGCTTCTAAGGTTCCTACTTGCTATATTGAGAGTATCATGTATCGTCCTTATCACAGCAATGTCAAATACGAATCCTATTTTAATGCCTTCGAAGAGATTATGTGTGGTTTCAATGGTAAACCTCATTGGGCCAAAGAATTCCATTTGAATAAGAATCAACTTTTAGAACTGCATCCTAATCTCTCAAAGTGGCTAGAACTCCGTAATTTATTGGATCCCAACCGCATTTTTTGGAATAATTACATGCGTCGTCATTTCTCTTAGATGTGATGACTGTACATGAATACTTTTTAAGGCTATGCCTTGAAGGTTGTACTCACTTATTGAAGCTGCTCCGTTTGTCTTGAATCTTGAGTCTCTTTTCTAGCGAAATGTTTGCGTGTGTTTGTATAGACGAACACCAATTTACCTGTAAAGTAGTCGTATAGGCAAATAGATATTAAAAACAAGTAGGAGATTGATATAATTTATGTTATTTTACTTTTCCTTCTTTATCTTGTAAACTCATAGTCTTTCATGTGTCTTCAACATTTCGAAAATACTCATTTCAACGACGAAATGTCCTGGTAATACGGTAAATGGTGGACTTTTTAGAAATATTGCAAGACTTATCCAAATTCTGTAGTAAACGAATCCATAGCACATTCTTAGACTAACGGATTTGTTATATTTTATAAAAGCTGGTTTTATGTATATATATACCTTAAATTGAATTAAGTTGAATTGAATTGAAGCTCATCACCTGCATTACAAAGGACGAGAATCGAATGCTTTCTTTTTGTCTTAAATCGCGCTATGCTTGCAAAGTTATTCAAAAACCCTATAAAAATCTAAAAACTTTACGTTGGAACAGTACGACTGTAAGAACTAGATTTGCTCCGTCACCGACTGGGTTTCTACACCTTGGATCTTTAAGGACTGCTTTGTTTAATTATTTGTGGGCTAAAAAATGTAATGGGAAATTCATTGTACGTCTAGAAGATACCGATCAAAAGAGAAAAGTCAATGGCTCCGAACAGTCCATTTATGATTTATTACAAACTTTTGGACTTCAATGGGATGAAGGACCGATTACGGGGGGCCCTTTCGGTCCTTATGAGCAATCCAAACGATTGCACATTTACTCGGAATACATTTCCAAACTTCTAGCTTCTGGAAAAGCGTATAAATGCTACGACGAATGTTCAACGCAGTCTCCTAAAACGGACAAGAATCCCTATGTCGTCCGATTTCGCTCGGAAGAAGGACCAATAACCTTTGTTGATACTGTCTATGGAAAAATTACGATTAAGAGAAATACACCCAAAGTACTTAGTGATGATTTTGTGCTTTTGAAATCGGATGGATATCCAACTTACCACTTTGCTAACGTAGTTGATGATCATTTAATGGGGATCACTAATGTAATACGAGGTGAAGAATGGATTCCATCGACACCAAAGCATATTCAACTTTACAAGGCGTTTCATTGGCGCCCTCCGACATATTCTCATATTCCTTTATTGACGAATCCCGATGGGTCCAAGTTAAGTAAACGACAAAATGATGCTCATGTGACTAGCTTGCTTGAAAAAGGATTTGAGCCCATGGCCATTCTTAACTTTCTCGCACTAATGGGTTGGTCTTCCAGACAAAAAAACGACGTTATCCCTTTACCACAACTTTTGGAGCTTTTTTCCATTGATAGACTAACAAGAGGTTCTTGTATAGTCGCATTGGAGAAATTGCAATTCCTAAACAAACATTATTTACGCGAAAGGATGACCGATCCGAAGCAACTCGAACAAATTGTTGCTCAAATGCAAAAAAGCTTGAAAGAAAAATATCCCAATTCTGTATCTAGAATTTCCGACTCAGAGTACGTTTGCCGATGTCTGCTATTGTTACACAATCGTGTACGAACTCTGCCAGAATTTGTAGACCTTTGTGGCTATTTTTTTGAAGAACCTTCACAAAATACTATACAACATAGAATGCCTTTGGCGACGAATGTTTCCGTTCTTTTATCGCGTCTTCTTCATGAGTTTCAACTTTGTTCCTGGCAACCCCAAGTTCTTCAAACGATGGTTTCGGATGTTGCCAGCTCTTTCGGGATCCCATTAGGAAAGCTACAATCTTTGATTCGCCAAATTCTTTGCGGATCCGTTCCTGGCGCTAATTTAGCAGATACAATTCATTTACTCGGTCGAGATACTACCCTTCATAGGCTAGAGGCTTATAATAGAACCATATCATAATTACCTCCTACCTAATAAAGCTCGAATTCAACGTTTAATACCATTTTCACGCTTTTATTTATTACCCCTCTGCAAGGCACTGCGTTATACATTGAATTACGTTCTCCAAGAAACTTACCACTGGGAAGACCTCCTTTACAACAGCTGTACATGCAGCTGATTTCTTTCTTCAATATTTTCCATCAATGTCGGCTCAAAAACGATTATTTGTTAAAGTTGTTATACTGGGGGATAGCGGTGTTGGTAAGACATGTCTCATGAATCAGGTATGTCCCGTTCATCAGGGATTGATGCTAGAGGAATCAAAATTTATGGAACCGCATGTTTATAACGCGGAGTAGAAACCTTTTTTGGCTGCTTATAAATGTTGTTTCTCTAAAAGTGCATTCAAAGACATAAAAATACAGGGTTCTGAGGAGATTGCTCTACTAGAAAAATTGTGGTTTCGATTTGAATACCTTACACGACGTGTATTGAATCCTGGTCGGTTTTGAAATGGAGAATATCAGAAGAACGAAGGATTATCCGTTTCAGTGTTCAAGAACTCTCAGCATACGAAGTGATTCCCCCTCAAGCTCAAGTCCTATCAAGTTGCAAAATGCTAACCAGGAAAACTAGTTTGTGAATCAAAAGTTCAGCCGTGAATATAAGGCGACAATCGGAGCTGACTTTTTGACAAAAGACGTGATTATAGATGGGAAATCCGTCACCCTCCAAGTATGTGTAATCTTAACATATTCCTCTTATTGAATTGACACTAATATATTCAGTTATGGGATACCGCAGGTCAGGAGCGGTTTCAAAGTTTAGGCATGGCTTTTTATCGAGGAGCAGATTGTTGTGTGATTGTGTATAATGTAAATAACGCCAAAAGTTTTGAATCAGTGGAGAATTGGAAACAAGAATTCCTCTTACAGACATCTCAAGTTGAATCCTCCTTTCCAATTATTATTGTCGGTAACCAAATTGACAAAGATTCTTCTAAACGGGCCGTGTCCCTGAACCGGGCTTTAGCTTATTGCAAATCTAGACGAGAAAATCCGCTACCACATTTTGAAACCAGTGCCAAGGATAATAGCAACGTTGCTGCACTTTTTGAACAAGTCAGCCGATACGCTCTAGAAAACGAAACAATTCATGATGATTTTGTTAATGATTTTTCTGAACCCCTTATCATTTCTAAACCCCCTAATAATTCTAATTGTAACTGTTAATTCCTTACCAATTCTGGCACTTTTACTGTTCATTTCTTTTCGTTTGCTGTCTGTTCCAAGTTGAAACATAATTAAAGTTGTATCGTTCACGAATAGCTGCCATCTACGCTGATGCGCTAAATACACTCTTTCTTTCGTTGTCTATTGTTATTACTAACATCTCGGTACTTGCTCTATATTTTATAAATGTTAAATAATTTAGATTTAATGAATTTCATCAAAAAGAATGCGTATAATACAAATGTCAGTATAATAATAAACTCTCTAATATCCTTCCTCGCCCCATTCGTCCTCCATAGGCGCGTAGTTAGTGAGATTCTCCATTGGCATGAGAGGTCCTAACTTGTTTGTGGTTTGTGGCGATGCTGGGATGGATTTTATAGGAGATATTTTCATTGGAGAATAGGGAAGGTTCTCAATGTCTTCTTCGATGGTCTCATCGATATCATTCTCTTCTAGTCGTGCTTTCCTAAATTTTTCTGACACATCTTTAACCATATGATCATTGTTAATTATTGGCTTTGACGGGCTGTTGGATAGAGGCTTTGAAATTGTTCTCGGTGAAGCTCGAGGAGTTACTTGAGGACGAGCTTGAAATAAAAAAGGAGGATGGTGATCAAGTGCAGTGGTTTGGGATGACGGTGTCTGTTTTGTATTAGTTCTTCCAAAAAGGGGCGTATTTCCAAAATCTGGTGATGGTGTTGTTTTAGTGTTTTCATGTTTAGCGCTCTGCGATCGAGCTCCAGAAAATTTATTGTTCAAATCTAATCGTCCTGCGGCAGGTAGCCTTCGGTTACTGAATGCTGTAGTGCGTGGTTCATCAGCACTAACCGATCGAGCAGCACCAAATTCATTAGCTTTTTGTCTAGTCAGCGGTGTCTTAGGGCTTGCCATTGGACGATGATTGTTTCTGGATGTAGGCGTTGACAAAGCAGCAATCCTACCCTTCTGAGGAGATTTATTCGTAGTTTGACTAGGGGTTGTAGGAGCTTTGGAACTATAAGTGTTGTTCGTTCGGACATTCGATCTGGTTTGAGGTGGTTCCTTAAGCTTCTGTAAAAGATGCTCACCTTCAAACATAAATGGTCTCTGGTTTTTTTCCTCCCAAGACGAGATTTCTGGAATAAGTAATGCTTGTACTTTGGGTAAATCCCTTGATAGACGTTTCCGAATTTTTTCCTCGCGTAAAAGCAATCCGGGTTCCCTGCGACCTCTT
Source organism: Schizosaccharomyces cryophilus OY26 (assembly GCF_000004155.1). NCBI lineage: Eukaryota > Fungi > Ascomycota > Schizosaccharomycetes > Schizosaccharomycetales > Schizosaccharomycetaceae > Schizosaccharomyces > Schizosaccharomyces cryophilus. Next base: position 1,295,096 of record NW_013185625.1, on the reverse strand, counting down.
TGCATAAGACGAGAAGAGTCATTTGCGCTTGCCTCCAGTTCACGTTTCCCTTCTAATAAAGAAGAGTATTTAGCTATAAGGTTCAAGAAATGCTTATTTTCTCTTGCTTCGTTTTCCAAGAACTTCAGATATTGTTCATGCGCTGATAGCGAATCTTCAGTTAGATTTTCTTCAAAAGCAGGAGAAAAAGAACGACGTTGCTCATCAGTGTAAAACAAAACATCCCAAGCTTTCTTTATTTTCCCCCGAGCATCTTCAATAAACACAGGAATATGCTGTTTCTTTAATTCTTGCAAATTCTGTAATTGTGTTTCCCATTTGGCCAAGTCTTCTCGATACACTCCAGACGATTGTTCTAAATGAGCATAATCAGCAGCGTTAATATTGAGTTTCTCCCAAAGATCATGAACTTCATCACGAAAAGCATTTATCTGCATAACACACTTTTCTTTCATGTTTACTAACATATCCTTTTGCTCGTAGAGTTTGGTTATAAGTAATTGTGGGACGCAAAATTGGGGAGGTCGGTTCATATGGGTGTTTTTAAGTTCTTGAAACGAAGGTTCGTCTATTGATTCGACGCCTATCTCCATCCATAATTGAATGATTTCAGACTCTAAATTATTTACGAGCTCAAGTCGAGAATCTAGTTCCTTTCGTGCTTCTTCATTACGGAGTCTTAAAGAATCCAGAAATACATCTGAAACATCAGACAAAAATGCATTCTCGAAATCGGGAATGGCAAATGGCGTTCCTAATTGTTTACAAGTTTGCTCTAGCTGTTGGTATAAGACTATAATGTTAATTACGGGCCGTTAGAATGTTAACCTTACCTTTAATAGTAGACACTTTCTTGTCGTATTGAGCCATATACTGACTTTCTAAATGAGTAAGTTCATCTAGGCATTGAATTAGAGGAGGATTTATTTGAAGATCCACATCAGGGTCATCTAGCTTGAGTGAAGAAGCTAAAAATTGAATTGTATCAATCTTCTGACGACAATCGTTTTCAAGATTCTTTCGACATTGCTCCATTTCATGAAGCTGAGCGTTCATAGCTGTCGTAAACAATTCAAATAGGGAAGAATTGTCTCCATCTGTTCCAAGAACCTGATGCAATATTTCAATCCTTTCAAAATGGTTTTCTACTTGTTCACGAAAATTTGTCCAAGTATAATTTTTGTCATTTTCGTTTAAGTATGGCTCCTCTGCAACGTTATCTTGACTATTTTCTATATCCATACTGTTTCACTCAATTCTGTACAATTCCAAAAATTCCTATGCAATTTTCTTTTCACGAAGACGAAAAGTACACTTGAAAGAAGAAATTTACCATACCAAGACTAAAGAGAAACCCTTAGCATTAGAAAATACGAATGTTGTACTACAGTCGTAGAGGACAGCCCCCGAGTACTGTGGTTTAAAGTAGTTGAAGTAGGATTCATTAACAAGAGACAACTGGATAAATTTATAAAAAAGGCCATTTATTTAAAAAAACATTGAATAAACAAATTAAAATGTAAGTTAGCTGCTCTTAACGTCTAAGGCAAACATTGCTAAAATATATCTACAACTCAAGCCACATATAGATGAACATTCAGCTCTTGGTTTGAGAGAGTACAAGTAATTAGTTTGAAGTTTGAACAACTATATGGTAGACGTTTGTTAAAAAATATGGATAGCTGGTTTGCCTTTTAAAAGTGGTTATTGACAGACCTTTCTATTTGTAGTTTGTGAATTATAACATACAATAAACTCAATTTTTGCCAGCATTTATTTATTAAAAGCGGGAGAGGTCTGATAATTAAAAGAAATCAAATACTAGGAAATTCATGAAACATGACACGTTCCAAAATTAAGGAATAAAAGCCGTAAATAGACAAATCAATCTTGAAAGTGTCAAACAAAAACTTGATAAACAAAAGCTCTCTAGAATTGAAACGTGAATCATCTCAAAGTGAGAGCTCGGATAGAGGACCGGGAAAACAAAACGTCAAAACAAAAACTTAGATCATTGAAACAAAAGAATGGAATAAAAATAAATCAAACTATCCAACATGGTAAAATGAAGAACCAAATTATCAACATAGTACTGTCGAGATTTCTGGTATGACCCAGCAATATGGAGATATAATAGAGCAGGTTAGGAAAGTCATAGCTGAATTTGCAGAGGACTCGAAAACATATTCATCATACTGGGCTTGGGATGAGATATAAATTGAGCTCGTCCAGCGGAATGTACAGACAGTTTACCAGCTCTACGCATTTGTCGTTCCAATACATAGACCCGGAAAAAGTCCGAGTTTAATCGCGGACGACGCATCTCTTTGCGTACAAGGACTTCATTCCATGGAAGCAAAGGTGTATCTGATGGAGAAGAGGTATGTAAGATACCGTCCTCCATAAACCAGTTATCTCTGTTCAGCTTTTGCAAGGTCATCCTGTTACTCGGACGAGTAAGAGTCGGTTCTATAGGTTCTTGTATAGCTGGATTTTTACGATACATAACGCCAGAAATACTAGCAGAAAAAGAACGGAGCCTTTTCTTGAATGTAGAGCCTAAATCCGACAAGCTGAAAGTCGAAGACCTTTTACGTAAGGATTTTCGTCCTTGTAACGTAGAAGAAAAGCTTTGGGAGGATTCAGGTGAAGGAAGAGAAGAAGCTTGACGAACTTGCTGAATGAACTCCCAGGAGACAGCAAGAGGGTGATCACTGTCGGCAGCTTCGAACACTATAGATGAGAATTAGTAAAGCTACTGGCGTAGTATAAGAATGGTACCTGGATAGTTTGGAACGTCTCTTTTAGGTTCAAAAGAGACAGAATCTAAATAATAAACCAATGACTGACTGGATGCCTGACTAACTTTAGAGTCCGATTTACGATTTGTCAAAACGCGACCACAACAAGGGTTGGCACAGTGATGATGCAGCAAAAAATTGTTGAAAAACAATGTCTTTCTGGAGTTGTTTGTTAAAGTAGGACCTGAAATTCTTGTTTGAGGTTGAGTAGAGAAGAGGAATGCGAAATCATCATCATTGTGTAATGGTTGAGAAGAAGGTGATAACATATGATTTAAGTTGGCATGAAGAAGTCTTTTATTCGATAGCCTGCTAAGACGATCTCGACGATGAATTTTGAACTTTAAAGGGACTGATATCGTAGTGTCTTGCAACAGTTGAAGGGTCAAGTCTCCAGCTTGAGGATAACGATGATGTTTGGAACTTTTCCTACTACCAACAGACGAGTCCTCTTTTTGTGAGCTTTTTTCTGACAGAGAATTGCAATTGGGAAAATCGGCCAGAAGTTCTCCCTGGCTCGAATTGTATACACAGCTATCGAGTTCTACCCGGTTAAAAAGTCTGATATTCATAATCCAACAAGACCAAAGACCCAAGAAAAGGAAGATATCTTCATTAAGAGATGAAAACAAGAGAAAAAGGAAGGGAAAATAGAGATCCAATTGTCGGAACCTTCCGAGAGAAAAGAAAATCAAAGAAACGAAACCGAATACGAACCGAAATTAATAAAGAGATAAGAAAAATAGTATAATGAAATCCAAAACTTCAAAATGAATCAAGAAAAGATCGTAACCCAAGTACCTAAACAACAATGAAACCGTAAACCAACAAAAGAAAGAAAATAAATTCGTCTATTCGACGATAGAAAAAGCAATAAACAAGGGCTTTCAAAGAAAAAAAAAATTAAAGTAAAGAAATAAGCTGAAACGTCTGAAATTGGTTAACAAACAAACAACCTTATGCTTGCTTCTAATGCATGTACGGAGAAAAAATAGAGGTTATTTGTAACAGGATTTTTTTTCCGCCAAGTAAGAGTATAAAGAAACGACGTTCGATTACAGGAGCAAAATAACATACCATCGTTTTTCCAAATCGACTGCTTTTAGCTTTAGGAACCGAAAGAACCCGGGTGGCATAAAGTTACCGACATCTGGAGAACAGAAACGGTTACGGCGAATGCGTTCGGCTTGATCTAAAGAAACGAATATGGAATCTATGACTTCTTCCCGGGCACTCTTGCATTGCTTTAGCGTTAATGAGAGGAATCAAAAAGCCTATGCGACATGATGAGGAAAAAACGAGCATTTCCTTGCAACAAACGGTAAAGTAAGACTGGCAACGTAATACGAATTTGGGTTGTTTATGAGCCAGGTCTTCTTCCATAACTATAAGAAACGATGCTCAATTCGTCTTCTATGAAACTTTACTGCGATATCATACAAAAAATTTCGTCGATAACATGATATTTGGTGGCAGGAAACCTGCAAGTCTCCAGTAAAATTTTATTTCTCTTTGTCAGTTTTAAAGAAATGGAAGAATTTCCATATTTTTTCTTTTTCGTTTGAACAGCCTAGTGAAAGTCCAGTTTAATTGTTTATATCATACTATGTATATTATATCATGAGGAATTTCAGTCAAAATTTACGGAAGATTTGGAAGATTTGGAAGCATTTACATTTATTTTGAATTATTTTTGTTTTCGTTTTGAAGGAATCCATCATCATCTGTGAAAGGAAACGAGGACGACGCATGAAACCTGTGTATGAGCCATGTACGAATCATCATCGTCTTTGGTCTTTGGTCTGTTGTAGGGTATTTCTGTAGTAGCCTTTTGAGTTAACTATGAAAAATATATCTTATAGCTTTCTCAAGCGTTTACAAACCGTCATTTTACCGTTTTCGTATAATTTCAACCAACAAACCTCTTTAATACGATGCTTCTCTTTGATCACATTCGATGGAAATCGGACTGTATCAAAAGTGAATGTTGCGTGTTTGTAATATAGACAGTGAATTGAACCTGATTTATTAATCAATTGTCTCTCAGAAAAGTAATAAGAAGAGTTCTTGTGAATTTATCGACAGATCCGAGGAAAGAAATTGAGATATTGAGAATCAAGACTTCATTAGCGTATCATATCGCCTTATCCAATTTGGTTGTGATTGTTTACCTTTATTTTATCACCTTTCAGTTCCTTATGGGTCTCGTGCTTTCCATTCCTTCTATTATAGGAAGCTCCTTGACGGGCATCGTTGGCATTGGTAGCAGTTTTATCGTCACTTCGCTGTTAAGTCTAACAAACTATATTCAGAGTACTGTAGGTGCGATTATTAGCTATGCAGTTTTATATTTGCTGAATTCGCTGCTGTCTTGGTGCATGCTGAGCTCCTGGTTTAATAATAAACTGTCGAAGCTATCAGCTGGGTACTTGCAATTTGATTGCCAAAATGATGGAAAATGTTACAGTGTTTTTGCTGTTCATCGCTTGTCTTTTGCCCTTGTGATGTTCCATTGCCTTTTTGCCTTTATTCTAAGTCTTTGTAATTCTCAATCTACAGTTTCTGCGAAGATTCAAAATAGTTTGTGGCCATTCAAAATTGTTTTGTGGATTATTCTAGTCACAACTTCATTTTTGATCCCCACTTCATTCATTTCTTTTTGGGGTAATGTTTTATCTGTAATTGGGTCTGCCTTGTTCATCGTATACGGCTTACTGCTTCTCATCGATTTCGCACATACTTGGGCCGAAAAATGTGTTGAACGAGTATTGGTTACTGATTCTACCTCTTCCAAATTTTCTTTGATCGGCTCTACTGTAGGCATGTATCTAGTTGCTTTGGTGCTTACGATTCTTGCATATGTCTATTTCTGCGCTTCTTCTTGTTCGTTTAATCAAGCCATTAACACCATTAACCTTCTATTATGTATTGCTGTTAGCTGTATTTCAGTGCATCCTATTGTTCAAGAATATAATCCTCGATCGGGCCTTGCACAGGCTTCTATGGTTGCGTGTTACACTTGCTACCTAATTCTGTCTGCCTTAGCTAATAGACCAGATGAGGAAAAATGTAATCCATGGAGTGGATCCGCTACTGGAACTCGAGAGTTTAGCAAAGTAATTGGAGCAGCTTTCACCTTTTTAACTATCGTATACAGTGCTTTGAGGGCAGTTTCCGGCTCGGATAAAGATGAAGGTTATGAATATGTTTACGGTGATGCTCACAATTTATCTCGCGAAAGAAGTTTAGAGCCCAGTTTAGATAATGACGACGTCGTATCAAATTCGTATTCTGATTACAATTATATTTGGTTTCATGTTATTTTTATTTTAGCAGCTTGTTATACTGGTTCGCTCCTTACCAACTGGAACACAATGAATATCTATGAAAACAAAGAAAACGATGTTTTTGTACGTATAGGATTTTCTTATGCTGCCGTGTGGGTTAAAATAATAACTTCATGGATCTGCCATTTACTATATGGTATGTTTTTCTTATGATGGTGTTTGTTGTTTACTAATCTTTTTTTAGCCTGGACTTGTTTGGCTCCTATATTCTTTCCATATCGTTTTATGATTTGATGATGTATCCTAGCATAAATTATAATGATCCTCTTTTAATTTCAGTACATTAAGTATTTGGAAAATGTATTCATGATGTTCCGTCCTTGTAATAAAAAGCTGGAGGTTATTTTATTTTTTTTTTTTATTCAGAAAAACGGAAAACCTAGAAACGAGAAGATAAAAAAAAATCCTATAATGTTCCGGACTTTCATGTTGTCTCTAGACATTGTACGAGCTTAAGCTATAATGAGTCTCAGCTTAATTGCAAGATCTGACGAAAACAGGTATGGATGTTGTCGCAGTAGGCAAGCTGTAGACAATTGGCAATTAGGTGTTATTTATATATTGGTCATGTTAGTCTCTGAAGGATTGTGAAAATAAAAGTCATTTTTTAGTTACATACCGGTCTCAAAAGATTAAAGATTGAATATTAATCAATGCATTTTGCATATCGAATCTTTACTTCATTGCATGAAATTCAAAAGCAATGTGCAAAGAGCGAGTAATCTTAAGCTTGGTAACAAAGTCGAGGTTTCTACTTTGAAGGTAAGAAAAGAATATATGATTTTTTATAAGAAAGCTTCATGAAAGGACACTATTGGTTTTGTTTATGAAAGTGTAAACAAACGCGAAACTGAAATTCGTTACTTTCCTTTGTGACTCAAGGCTGCGTAAGAGATGCGAAATTCTTGCTGGAGCCAACTTTTTATTTCTTCAATTCCTGCCCACTGGGCTGATTTTGATTAAATCTTGAGCTATTTTAGATGAAAGATTGAGATTTGAATTTACATTGAGCTAAATCCCTTTCAATTTCGCCTTTCTTAGCGGCTTCTGAACATTTGCGGTTTTGCATCGAACACCGATCAACAGCTTTTATGTGACGCTCTTTTGCTAATTATTCATTGAAATTTCTCTTTATTTATTTATTTTTAGGATGTCGGAAAATGAGTTAAAATTCGATTTAAGCGATCCTCCTGCATACAGCCATGCTAATGTTTACAATGTTGATCTCGAAAAGGGACTTCCTTTGTATAAACCAAAAGACATAAAAAAATTGTCCTATACAACTTCCTTCAAAACCAAGGAGAGAAAGAAAAAGATAATGACTGAATTTGACAGCTTCAATGGTTTCTTTACCGACTTTAGGAAGAATATAGATCATTATTTCCCTGAAAATGTAGTCGTTAAAAGTAAATGGAGGTTCTTCAGTTTGATATTCGTTTTATCATTGCTTTGTACATTAGCAATCTCCTATCGTTTCAATTTTCTTCCTTGGTTATTAACTGTATCAATTGAAAAAGGATACGGTCAGGCTTTACCTTCAGGCATTTTTCTTGTGATATGGGCAATATTCTTTGCTCTTTTCTGTGGTAAGTGGAGCGTTATTGTTAATCGTAAACGTTATTAGAATGTGTGTTACTAAGAAAGCCTAGCACTTATTTGGCCTTTCATATTGACAGTACGGATTGCCGCTAAAGTTATAATCTTTATCGTGGTTGGTCTTGGCAACGGTCTTGCATGGTTCGTTGGTGCTATCTTTTGGGGATTTTATAACATTCTTGTTTTTTTCCTTGGAATGGAATTTGAGCGCTAAGCTGAAAACACCGGTTCGGCTACGCTTCCCAGATATCAACAGAGAAATGATGCACTAGCTCCTCCGCCGAAACTTAATGCTAACTTGTTAACCTTTCTTTTCTCATGAGCCTTAACTCTTCTGATCGAAAGTCAACAAGTAGAAAAAGAGAATATTCCAAGCGGTTTATTCCGGTGAATATTTATATGTCTTTGTTAAGCGTTCTTGCGTTTAATTTTGACTACGAAATCATCCTTGTATCAATATAAATGGAAATGACGAAGAAAAGTGGACAATAGAAAGGCATGCATACAATCCGCTCATTGAAAGGAACCGTAATCTGAGATCATTGGGATCATACTAGGTTCTTAATGATTATTATTACTATTATTCTTAATTGCAATTGAATACGATCGTTTTATTTGTTTTCATTGAACTTGTAATTAGTCTTTTGTCACTTGTAAAGGAACAACTTGCAAAGATTCTATCGAGAAAACAAATTACGGGAAATAGTCAACGTATAAAAAAATAAAAAGAGCAGCAAAAAAGTAGAGGAGCCTACGGCACCCGGGATTCCCATGTTCGTCTCCAACCATAGTATGAACGAGACCTTCAGACGTTTTCACTTAACTGCAGTGATCGGACGGGACCTGGTGTTCCGCCTAGTTGTGGCCGTAGATAATTGTTTCAATCTGAAAAGCTAAATATTTATCAGCTATAACTACTAAAAAGGCTTAGGTTCTTCTGCATGTCATATCTATAAGGAAGAATAATAATTCCTATCTAACTAAACATAATTTATCACAATCTGTAAACCTAATTACCCAATTTTATTGCGTTGAACGCTATTTCAAAAAACCCAGATTCCATACCTATAATACTTTTTATCAAGTTCTCTATCGAATTCTCTTATTCGAGCTCTTCATCGCTCAGAGAATTAAGCTCGTCATCATCATTCTTTAAAGCACCTTTTTTCTTCTGACGCATGTCTTCCTTATGATTTTGGTCTTCCAAAATTGCTTCACGTAGAAGTCTACGCTGCTCTTCACGAATTTCACGTTGAACGACAACGTAGGCACCCAAAGGTGTTTTATCCCATTCCTCATTCGCTAAGAAGGTCTCAACTGAATCGAGGTTAGCAGGACTGAATTTTTGTTTAGCACGATGAGTTAAGACAAACTCAGTTTGCTGTTCAAGCTTTTGGACCAATATCAGAAGAGAGCGATTTAGCTTGACATTTTTACTTTTCTTTGCAAACCGCTTAGCACGAACAATTACTGGTATGACAAATTCGGGGAAAGCAATGCTTGTAGCATATAAAACATAATATTCCCCTAAAAGTTCCAACATCTGATTAGTTATGCCATCTTGATAAACGCGTGTCCTCAAATACGCAGTTGGCGCGCGAATTTCAACTTCAAAATCCAAAGGTTTTAATGTGCTAGGCTTGGGCTTCCTTGAAAGTTCCGGGGAATCCAAGACATCGAACAGTACTGGCGCCATAGGAATGAAAAGACCGGTATGTCTTGAGAGGTAAATGAGACTTCGTAAAACATGAAATCTCATGGGATATAGTTGAGATGAGGGGGAAATCATCATTGCACCTAGAGCAATTTGAACTAAAGGGTATACCAAAGATTGCATTTCCACTGCTATTCCCTTTTCGCGGCTCAACCAAGTAGCCCGACTTAACAAGCGAGACCAAAAGTCAATTGCATGCACATACGACCAGCTTTGTACAAGTTTCCTTGTCTCTGGCTTTGGCTGATGGATTGTGTTTCTGAGAGTAATAGCAAGTTGTCGAATATATCGAAAAGTAACTAAATAACAGCTTTCGGGATTTAACAAAAATAAATCTGCGGAACTATTTTTCATAAAATTAATAGCCGCTAAAGTGTGAACAGTTGTATAAGAACAAATGCGAATCATGGTTAAATACATATGCTTGAAAACAAATTCCAGCAAAGTCAAGTCTGCCGTTAAGCAAATACTACGTAAAACCAAAACGCATGAAACTCTAACAGAATCATCACGGTTGGTACTCCAGACCTCAACAACAGCCTCCACAAATTGTTTCAAAAACTTTCGATAAGTGATCATGTAAGGAAGGACATTTTGAGTTTCACGAAGTAGTAAAGATATATTTTTAGCATCAGTCATTCCTTCCAAAAATCGCAAGATGGAAAATCCATAGGACTTAAGCATAGGACTGAGGCGAGACAAAATCTTATTGTCAGTATTTACAATTTTCCTACCGCTTTTTTCTGTTTGCACGGGAACATGATGATTCAGCACACGTGGAACAGCTTGAATGGCTAACAATAAAAGGTCGTTAAATACTCTAGAATCTGTTATTGAGTATTTCAGGTTCATCCCTTCGTCCTCATTCAAATAAGCGGCTGCCTTAAATGCTTGAATCACCTTCTGCAAAGTTGTCAACGACTTTTGATTATTTAAATGATCCCGCCATTTACTCAGCATATCCATAGTAATCTCAGTTTTTCCTACACTAGACCGCTTGCCTCCTTCAGTCTCATCCTCCTGCAATACTGCATCTGCATTGAAATCCAACAGGTCGCTATCATTTTTCTTTAAATAATTGTAAAAGTCTGGGTCCTTCTCCTTCAATGAATCAAGTTGTTCTTGATATTGCTCAGCATCCGCCTCTTCTTCGTCAGAAGAGCTGCTTTCCTCTTGTTCCTGAGTGACTTTTTCTTTTCTGTTCTTCTTCGACTTGGAGACCCCTTTTTCAGTTTCCTGATCTTTCGGAGAAGGGTTTTTGTTTTTCTGAAGTGTAGTTGGTTCGGTCACAGCAGAGTCTTCAAAATCACCGTTTAAAAAATCATCCATAGTCATATCTTCATTCTCCGACTCAGGGGTTTCATTTTGGGATTTGTCCAAGAACTGTTTCACCTCATTCTGTAAACCCTTTTTAGCGCCTGAATTTTTATGGACTCCAGTGGAATTGGAAGTCTCGGAAGATTTTTTATTTATTTTACCATCTTTTTTGTTTTTTAATTGACTCTTTCTTGCCTTTAAAATGGCTGATATCTTCGACATATAGAATTTGGAGGTGGTTGGTTTTTTTCCAGTGGTGGAAATCGGTATGCCTAGTATCCTACACTAACTCAATCTCTTGTAATTTTGGTTTTTTGGTGCTATGAGATCTTTGTTTTAAAAGTAAGTATTATTAGTGAAGAATTATACATTTCTTTAATTTTGACCTTCTTTTGATGACCATTGGTTTCCAAGAGGAATTCGTTCTTCATGAAGATTCATGAAATTCCCAGGTCTGAAGCAAATACTGTAAAAGGAAAAAAGCATATATCAACAGGATTTGGAATTGAATCTGATTCTTCCTTGCTGAATGATTCTTCCATCCAAAATAGTAGTGTGCAGCCATCAAGTCGCAAACCACTATCCGATGATTTTAATGAGCCATTATTGACAAATATACCTTCTGAGTCATTTTGCGAACCGGAAAAGCGTGGGAGGAGCTTTGCAAGGAATCCTTGTTCCTCAGGGAAGGGACCAAATGGGGATAATGATCAAGGTGATGCTTATGCGCTTGAAAATGAAAACCTTTCAATTCAACCTTCTTGCCTAGAAAACCAATTAGATAAGTTTGATGTCTCTGAAGGTCATAAGCAGGGACTGCCCAAGACGAAAATCCAAAAAGAGAAGCGAAAAGCAGGAAGACCGAAAAAGTTGTCTTACGTAGCAGAGGATATACTCTCAGAAGGGCTTTCTCATAAACGGAGGCGTGGTCGGCCAAGAGGTTGGAGAAAGCATCCTGAAAGAGATGTCTGTCTGGAAATGATTGATGCTCCTGTTGAAAAACATAACCCAAAGAGTGTTTTTGAAGCAGTTGTCGTACCTTTAAATTCCGTTAAAAATTCTTTAAAACAGGAAATTGCAAATGAGCCAAATGATAGAACCTGGGATTTTGAACACCATTCAGGCATGAACACCGACGTGAACATGCAAGATGGCGAACTGGAAGATTCCGTTCCCGGATTGACATTTGATTCTAGCATAGGCCCTTCTTCGTGTGACTTACCTAACAATAATGAATCATTGAATGTTACTAAGTCCGATCCAGACTCTGATACCAACTTCAGTTTTTCCGATGATGATTTCGCTGTATTAGATAAAATTGAGCATGAGTTTGAAATACATGATACGGATCAGCCCAAGAGTACTTCTCCTTCTAGTTCACCCTCCCATAGGATTACTTTGTGTGAAAATAATGAAGCTCTACCTCAGAAGAGTGTCACAGAAATAAAGGAAATACAGAAAAATAATACTCTTAATAGTCGGAAAGAGAACAATAACATTTTTCAATCTAGCAGCAAAGCAAAAGCACACCATGCCGGGATGCGTTTTCATGTACGGCCGACATTTAATGGTCGAAGCAACCTTGAGGCTAAATCCATTGGAAAGCCTTCTAATTTTAAATATCCTTCTTTTCTGAAAAGTTCAAGGAACAACGAAAATACATCAAGTGCGAGAAATAAGCCCCTTGTTCGCAGCCCTTTTGCTCAAAACAATTCTGGTGATCGAATCAAACAAACCCTTTCAAAACCATTTCGACCTCCTCTGAAAAAAGATGCACTACATAATATTATTGAGGAAGGAACAGAACCAGAATCTGGTCCTAGGAGTTCAAGAATGATGCATCTTGATGACGCTAATTTAACTAATGATGGTCATTCTTCTGTAGTCAGTAGATTGCAATCAGAAGTCTCCAATTTACAGGACCAAGTATCCATAGTTGAGTTAGCCTATGATCTTGAAAATACCCAGGAAGACGAAGTGAAGTTGTACGAAAATATACAAAGATGGAGAAGGTCGGCTCAGTTAGCCGTTGAAGTCCTTTTCCCTGTATTTTCGTTAAAGTTTACAACAATGCTGCAGGAAGTGCCAGAATCTGTTTTGCCAAGTGTTGTTGATGATCTTCGTTCAAAACCATGTAACATTGGGACGTATCTTGAACAACTGAATATCCCTTTTTCTTTATTAAACTATAATCCGGAAAACGATTCTTGGGGAGATGAAACTTAAATACCTTTTTTTGGAATGATTTTTTATGTATAATGTGTTCTAGGTAATGAAATGATTAATCAATTCGGTACTATCTGAAGTCAAATATATTTCATATATTTTTATTAATTATCTTTTAAGAGAAATTTAGAGTTTTACGAATACGCCCATATTGTTCTGATCCGCCTTCATTATTTACACCTTCACCAACTACTCACATTAGGTAGCCCAAATTCATCGTCCCGAAAACGTAAGGTAGAAAGTAAAAGTATGAGTTCCAAGAAAGTCGCAACAGCTGTTATTGATTTTTTAAATCAAGCAACCGCTACTAGTGCTGTTTCTGACGAGGAAAAAGAAAGTTTAGAAGTTGCTGGTACGAGACTATAGATTATGCGAAGTATCAATGACTAAACAGTGTAGCTCAATGTATCAAAGATTCTTTCAAAGTTGAGCCCAATGAAATTACTCCTGGTTCAGGAAAGCGATTAGTGGATGCATACGAAGCCTACGAACAGCAGCATCCTGTTGAGGCATCCTCTACTGCTTCAAATAATACAGATGAAGCCGAAAAGTTGAAAGCACAAGGAAACGAAGCAATCGCTAAGAAAGAGTACCAGTCTGCTGTTGATCTATATACTAAGGCTATTGAATTGGATCCTACTTCTCCTGTCTATTATTCAAACCGTGCTGCAGCTTATAGTCAATTAGGACAATACGAGTCTGCTGTTGAGGATGCATTGACTTCTTTGAGTATTGATCCCAAACATTCTCGTGCTTATGGTCGTCTTGGTCGTGCCAAGCTTTCTCTTGGAGATGCTGGTGCTGCGGCTGATGCTTATGAAAAGGGATTGGAGCTGGACCCCAGTAACGATGTTTTGAAGCGTGGTTTGGAAGCCGCTAAGTCTCAGATGAACTCCTCTTCTGATGTTGATGCTCAAGCCTCGACCACTGAACAGTCTCGTGATGGAGGTGCTGGTGGAACTGGAGGCATGCCTGATTTGGGTTCAATGTTCTCTGGTGGTATGCCTGATTTGGGCTCACTGATGAATAATCCTGGTATGTAATATATTTATGTCTGAAAGATAACTAACTCGTATCAGCTATCATGAATATGGCTCAAAACATGATGCAATCTGGCGCTTTAAATAACATGATGAACGATCCTAATATTGCTAACATGGCTCGCAATTTCGGAAGTGGTGGCGGTATGCCAGATTTGAGTGCTTTGGCTAGTAATCCCCAATTGCAAAACTTGGCCCGCGGCTTCATGAACAACCAAAATAACGGGAATTCCGAAAACAACTCTCAATAAGATACTCTATGACAATAAGGATACTTAATGTTTAGGTTTCTTGGATTAAGATATATTCATATGCTTGCTATTGAATGAGATCAAATTTTTAAAAAAAATTATTCACTGAAAACTAGTCTTATACACATTACTGAGGAAATCTTAAACCCAAAAAAATATTTGTAAATTTGTAACAAAAAGTTGTCTTTAATTGTCCTGTCTTTCATCGCCAGCATCGTGGTAATCCGACTCTTCTAATATGTCGCTAGCATCAGAACCTTCATCATTTTGTTCAGTAGCGTCCTCATCGGTTGCAACAAACAAATTCGCAATGAAAGAACGTAAATTAGACATAAACGTTCGATGTTGGGGAGAACTTGAATCGCCCAAATCTTCTTCCAATCTACGCATTAGTTCTTGATGAACTGGATGGTTAGGGTCCTGGTTAACTTCTTGGGCATTATGGTTAGCGTCAGTTTCGGGCTGATTCCTAAACAAGGTATTGCTAAGATAATTAGCTAGACGATGAGAAGTATCACGGCCAAATACTTGAGGTTCATCCGTATAACTATCTGGAGGCAAAGGATCGAAAGACACAATGGTACGCTGTAAAATCCTTTGCGGCAAGAACCTTTGTAATGTTCTTTCATTCAGCAAAATAAGATGTCTTGCTAAATTTTCCGTTATATCAGAGTATTGTCCCTGAATTGGTTTTAAGGTAAACTCTTCAACCTTCAAAACTGATTGTAGGAAAGTCAAAACATCATGAGATGACCAGTTGTCGCGAGAGCGCATTGCGTATAGTTCTGAGTTTAGTTCCTGTACAGGATCTTGAGGTTCGGGAATACTAAGTTGATCAAAAGTCAATCCTATTGATTCTAGCAATTTACCCAGCATAAAGGGAGCACGTTCGATTGCTGCAAGCATAGTCGAGCGGGTTTCTTCAATATCACCATACATCTTGTACATAGCTAATGCAGAAGAATAAAACATGTTAGGCATTTTAGTTATTTGATTAGTATTTTCAAGGTAATTAGCAAAATTAACTACCCAACCATATTCTCCACGTCGGATAGCGTAAGTATCTATACAAGAACCAATTGCATATGGATCAGAAGGATCTAATTGTAAAAGAACCTTGCAAAATTCGAAAACGGTTCGCCAACATCCACGACTTTGTAAGCTTTGCATGTACCGCCAAATACAAAGATACAGCCTTCTGTTTGTGGGGAAAATAAAAGGAAGACGAACAGTACCTGTAGCCAGATTAAATTTTGGATGCAATGCACTATCAAAAGCAAATAAAGCGCGTGCAATCAGGTCAACTGGCAATTCATGATCTCCTTGTTGGTCGATAATTTCGGCGACTTGTAATAAAGTGTCAATATGAAATGGGTGTGAACGCAAAAGCATAAATAAATTATTCGGATCGTAAATCTGAACATAAAACTCAAAAGTTTCTTGGACTTCTTGATAGGCACGACTCTGGGTAAATTCGAAAAAGCACACACCATCTGAGGATTGCTCGATTAACCGCATACTAAGACCAGATCTAGCTAGAACGGGCCATCCTTCTTGAGGCTGAACTAACACGTATCGCTTTCTCCTTACATTACTACGTCTAGCATTCACTGGTCTTTTTTCAACGATTCGTCCAAAAATTTTCCGGATCTCCAAGTCAGGATTTAGGAAAGTTATGTTGACACTTACTAACTTTGCTAGCTCACTATTTAGTTTTGTTTCACTAGGAACGTTATCTGTTGCTGGAGCTCCTTCTTCCTTGGTTTTTTTGGATTCGTCGCCATACTTAAGCTTCAGTTCAGCAACAGCTTCATCAATCTCCTTTAATTCATCATCAACCGTATCCTCTTTTGGTTTATCTACAATTTCCGTATCTTTGCCTGCAGCTTCAGGCTTGTTCTTCTTCTTTTGTTGTTTCTTTCTGTTCGGTTTTCTTTGGGAATCCGAAAGCTTATTCATATTCTTTTTATTTCCTTCATTATTTGAATGTATATCATCTTCCAATTCACTCGTGTCCGATTCTTCAAGAGTCTCAGTTTTGTTGCTAACCTGTGCATTCAATATGTCAAACGGATTCAAGACCTTCTTTTTTTGGTTTGAATGAGAAACATCCTCATCTGAATCAGTTTCAGATTCTGACGACTCTGAAGACTCAAAAATTAGCTCTTGCTGTCGTCTTTGTAATTTTCTTAATGCTCGTGTCGACATAGAGAAAGATTGGTTTTAGTCTGCTTCAGCCAAAACGATACAACAAAGTATCGGATTTAGGCACAATTTTCGATTAAATTGTCATTCTGTAAAATTTTGAGAATTTTAGAAGTTAAAATAGAATACATGTAAGTCAAAAATATTATGGATCGAAAATGTTACTATACCATACGTTCAACTAGAAGTCATCATGATAAACGAATTCATCGTGCTGTATACTGTATGATAGTCCATAACTAAAAAACAAAAAACCCCTTGAGAACATTATCTCAACTTTCTTAAAGAAAAGCAGTGATGGCTTCTCCAAGTCCGAGTTAGTGTGTACTAGGTCCATGAACACAGGGAGTTTCAATGTTGAAATCAATTAATGTACAAATGTCTGGTACGATCACCAGCAACTTAGTAGGGAAAATACATGAATAGTCAGATACTTCATTCCCTTGCATCAAAAAGATAATAAATCTTGAAGCGATAATTTCTTATATGACAAGGATTTAAACAGAGAAATATGAAACAAAGTCATAGCTTTATATTTTTACTTTACCATAGATCAGATTCCAATACGACTCCTCTTCAGATCCTTCTACTAATTCCGCAGAGATGAATGGACCGGTTTTATTGTGCTTTCGATGGGCACGAATATCATTATGGGAATCTTGCTTCCTTTTCTGATTAAAAAAGCAACTTACACACAAAATAGCCTGTTCAGGAGATTTCCATCTCACTATGGCCTCTGTTTCGTCCTTTCTATAGTCAATGTACATTGGTTCGCAGGTAGCTGTGGGGTTTTGACGGGAGAAAACATATCGGAGTAAGCTTTGAATGGTGCTTTTATTTGTCAATGGATGTAGGTTAATCAACCTCGTCAAAAGTCCTTTTGGGAATGATCTTTTAGATTCCGAATGTTTCGTTTGCGACTTTTTACAGTCATCCTCTAATGGTTCAAATTGACGTTCAGAGCTTTCGGGGTATTTGACTGAAGATGATGATGCTCGATCAGGATTTGTTCGGAACGACTGATTTGTAATTATAGGTTCAGTGAAGAAAGCACTTGAAGAAGATTTCATCGTATCAGCCTGATATTCCATATACATTTTCTCTCTTTTGGTCCATTCTTCCCTCGATAGAAGGTTCCAACCTTGAGGAATGACAAGAGATGTGAGAGTCTCCTGCGATATTGAATGAGCCAGTACCACAAAGGCATATCCTTCAGGAGTAGGGATAATATCAAGGTAGGGAAGAAATCCAGAAAAGCATTCTCGTAGTAGCCCAGCCAGCATAAATGGCTTGTTAGATAGAGTTGCTGGAAACGGTTCCACATATACTATTCGCTCGAATAAATCCAGGTTGGGATCAAGTTTATATTCATTCCTGATTATGGAATGCGATTCTTCATCGAAAGTAAATAGTTCATTTTTTAAATTTTTAACACATTGTTTTAAGTTTGCTTGAGTAGGGGACGGTTTTAACCCCTGCCAAAATTCTTGTTTGTTGATTAAATAGGTCAAATGAAATTTTTGTGTCTCTCTTTCCCTATAGAATAGTACTTCAATCATACATTCTACTGCTCGAATAAACTCTGGCTTTAAGTCGTTTATGTTCTTAAACGCGCTTCTTGCCAAACGAGTTGAAGAAGTCGAAGTAGACCCATTTATACTTTTATGTTCCTGATCCACGGGTGTCTTATTCGATAAACTAGGTCTTCTTGTTAGTCTATTGCGAACATTGACTTGTCTTGGTAGAAACATCAGACAATCGATAAAGGTAAGTATCTAGTCAATTTAAAACTTTAATATTCTCAAAAATCAAACAAATGTACAATATTCTTTATAATGACTTGATTTATCTAACTGGATTCAAACAAGTTCTGAAGTGGAAGACAAACAGCAAACCTTGCCTGCGCAAACACCACCAGAAATTTGGAATTGGTGTTTTTCTGAAGTGAATTTTTAAAGAAATGTCCAAAAGAAAAGATATCGATGAAGAAGTTTCTGCTGATCCTACGGTATGCGCGAAAAATCAGAAATACATATGAGCGTGCTTTAGCTAACAATTGCTTTAGGATTTGCTGCAGTTTATTAATCTAGGAGCCGGCAATGAAGTTGGAAGAAGCTGTCATATTCTTCAATACAAAGGGAAAACAGTGATGGTATGGATTTCAGGATTAAGTTTCCACATATTTCCGACTGTCTCTAACGTTTATAATAGCTGGATGCTGGTGTTCATCCTGCTTACAATGGTCTCGCTGCTTTACCGTTTTACGATGAATTTGATCTGAGTACTGTTGATGTTCTATTAATCAGCCAGTAAGTCGTATTAAGCTTTCCCAAGGCTTTAGTAAGCCGTGGAAGAACTTCCTGCAAGCGTCTCTAATCTAGTCATTTTTACTAATGGTTATAATAGCTTTCATTTAGATCATGTTGCATCTTTACCCTATGTGATGACGAAAACAAATTTTAGAGGCCGTGTATTCATGACTCATCCTACGAAAGCCGTTTGCAAATGGCTTTTATCAGACTATGTTAAAGTCAGGTACCTAATATTTTTGTTAAAAACAGTTAGTTCTAACATACAGTAATGTTGGCGTGGAGGATCAATTGTATGACGAGAAGGATCTGACGGCTGCGTTTGAGAGAATGGAAGCAGTTGATTATCATTCTACGATTGAAGTTGAAGGAGTTAAATTTACTCCATATCATGCAGGTCACGTTTTAGGTGCTTGTATGTTTTTTATTGAAATGGCAGGCGTCAAAGTAAGTTAGTAGGAAAGAAGCAAGATATATTAACTTAATAGATTTTGTATACTGGAGACTACTCTAGAGAGGAAGATCGACATTTGCATATAGCAGAAGTTCCCCCTACGAAGCCAGATATCTTAATTACGGAATCTACGTATGGTACTGCTTCTCATCAACCTCGTCTTGAAAAGGAAGCTCGTCTTCTAAATATTGTGCATTCTACGATCCGTAATGGTGGGCGTGTGTTAATGCCCGTCTTTGCCCTTGGAAGGGCTCAGGAATTACTCCTTATTTTGGACGAATATTGGAACAATCACTATGATTTACGTCCTGTACCCATATTGTATGCATCTTCCTTAGCTAGAAAGTGTATGGCCGTTTTTCAAACTTATGTAAACATGATGAACGATAATATCCGTAAGGCATTTGCTGAACGAAATCCCTTTATATTCAGATACATTAAAAATTTAAGGAATTTAGATAGATTCGATGACATCGGCCCTTCTGTTATTGTAGCTAGTCCTGGTATGCTTCAGAATGGTGTATCTCGAACTTTGTTAGAGCGTTGGGCTCCTGATCCTCGAAATACATTGTTATTGACTGGTTACTCTGTGGAGGGAACCATGGCAAAACAGATAACAAATGAGCCGGTTGAGATAACATCAATGTCAGGTCAAAAGATTCCAAGAAGAATGGCTGTTGAAGAGCTTTCATTTGCTGCTCATGTCGATTATCTTCAGAACAGTGAGTTCATTGATCAAGTGAAAGCAGACCATGTTGTACGTTGCAACTGAAATATTCTTAGATGTATATTTACTAACGAGTCTAGATACTGGTACATGGTGAGCAGACAAATATGGGTCGATTGAAAAGTGCACTGTTAAGCAAATTTCATAATCAAAAGCTTGATAGCAAGGTTTATACTCCTAGAAATTGTGTACCTTTATTTCTTTACTTCAAGGGAGAACGCCATGTTAGAGTAAGTTTAAGTCTTGAAAAACCGAGTTGGCTTTATTAATGGAAATTAACTAATATTTTTATAGGCTCTTGGAAAAATTGCAGTCCGCAAACCAACTGATGGGGATATTATGAGTGGAATATTGATACAAAAAGACGCTGTATACAAACTTATGTCTTCGGATGACCTTCGAGATTTCAGTGATCTTACGACTACCGTTTTAACCCAGAAGCAAGTAATCCCATTCTTCTCTAGTATGGAGCTGGCTAAGTACCACTTAAATCAAATGTTTGGACATGTTAAAGAAGAGCGGACGAAATCTGGGGAATTGTGCTATACTGTCATGGATGCTATTCATTTGAGCATGCCAACTGAGCACAAACTGACTTTAGAATGGACTGGAAACATCATGAATGATACCATCGCAGATTCAGTGATTACCGTTTTGTTAGGAATTGAAAGTAGTCCAGCTTCTGTAAAATGTACGTGTCTAAATATGTCCTCTATCTTTATTGTTAAATTACAAAAGCTAATTTTTTAGTGACAAATCACAAGTGCATTCATGGGCACATTGACGCAAAGAAATCGAAAGCAGAGGACCGCATAAATAAGTTAATGATGTTTTTAGAGAGTCAATTTGGCGAAAGCATTACAAAGTCGAAAAACGGAGTCTACATAAAAATTGATCAATATGAAGCTTCTATCGACTTTTCCACTATGAAAGTGGAATGCAATAATGAAATCCTTCGAACAAGGATTGTTCACGTTCTTTCTCGAGCCGTAAATACCATTCTTCCTTTTTCAGAACCACTGAAAGAAAGTCTTAATAATGTGGAAGAACAAAAAAGTAAAGATGACTCAAGTGAAGAAACTGAAGACAATAAAGTAACGCCTGTTCATGAAGAAAAAAAAGAATGAGCTCATCTAATCATTATATAGGATTTTGGATACTTTGAAAATTAATTTTATTGATGTTTTTTAAGTGAACAAATGAATACTTAGGTATAACACATCAGATATCAATTTGTAATCGTTTATAGAATATACAGAGACAGGAGAGCTCAATGCAAACATATAAATAATAATCTTTGCTTTTCTTCTCTTTTTTTTATTTTTATTTTTTTTAAGGAGCATTGCACAAGGGCGAAAGACCGTGTCAAATGGTTTCTGCTAAAAATAAAAAAATCCGAAAAATGTCTTAATGTTTTTTGAAAATGCAGAAAATAAGATCCTATAAATCAACTGAAAACTGTCTACTTAAATTGATTTATTAAGATCAAAATCTGCCATCATGTGCGAGAAAAATTTCGTATCCTCCAACAAACAGCAAAATGTCAAACAATAAAATTCCTAATTCGAGATTCGATCTTTCTACCTATTGGGGACGAGTTCGCGTACGTAATTATGTCTAAAAAAGAAAAAAAAATCAGCTGTGGTCCTTTATTTCCTGATTATTAACAGTTATAGCATGCAATGGACATTACTGATCCAAGGTAACTACTAAGAATATAGATTGAATGAGTTGAATAGTTTACTAAACGCTATTTGCATCTTAGAACTCTACTATCGACAAAATCAGATATTGATAATGCTGTCAAGACTTTACAAGAGTACGAAAAGGGAGACGGCGATTTAAATGAAAAGGTTTGGAATGCTAAAAAGGGTATGCTTATGTTACGTTAAATAAAGCATAATTTGATTTTAACGTGCTCACGAATATAGTTGTTGATTCCACCTTACATCCTGATACAAAAGAGCCTGTGTTTCTACCTTTCCGCATGTCCTGCTATGCTTTGGTATGTCTCTACTTTTTTTTCCACTATTAATAGTAATATTAGACCAACTTGTTTGTTACAGCTGGAATGCTTCAACCCAACCTAGGCACTGCTGGAACCATCTTCTGGCAGTGGACGAACCAGTCCGTTAACGTAGCATTCAATTCTGCGAATGCTAACAAGTCCACTCAATTAACATTACCACAAATGGCGAAATCCTACATGTACGCTGTCACTGCCAGTTGTGGTGTTGCTATCGGCCTTAACAAGGTTGTTCCTCGTATTAAATTTTTGTCTTCTTCATCGAAAGCGGTTTTGGGACGCTTGACCCCTTTTGCTGCTGTTGCTTTTGCTGGTGTTTTGAACGTGTTTTTGATGCGCGGTGAGGAATTGCGTCAGGTAAGTATTCTTCTCATAACGACTCTTCTTGCGAATGAATTTATGATTTTTTTTCTAACGATTATAGGGTATCGACGTTTTTGATAAGGATGGAAACTCTTTAGGTAAGAGTAATCGTGCTGCCTTATATGCGGTTGGAGAAACAGCTCTTTCTCGTATTATCAATGCCTCACCTATTATGGTCATTCCCCCTCTTATTTTGATGAGACTTCAGAAAACAAACTGGCTTCGCAAGAACCCTAAATTTACTATTCCTGTTAATTTAGGATTGGTTGGTATCACTTCCTTAATTGCGGTGCCTTTGGCTGTTGGTGTTTTTCCTGGTAGAGAGACTATTTCTCCCATGAAACTAGAATCCAAGTTTCACAACTTGAAGGATGAAAACGGTAACAGTTTAAAAAAGGTGGAATTCAATCGCGGACTGTAAATATCTAGGTTATGCGGAATAACTCTCCGACATTATACCCCTTGTTGATTATCAATTTTTTTTTTGGGTAGACAAACTTGCTTTGAACAACTATTCAGGGTAAGCTTAAATCGATCTTTTTGATTCTATTTAAAACGATAGCAAACAAATTTAGAAACTGAGATATTCAAATCCATTGACATACAGAAACCACAAAAGCAAATTTGTTTACAATATAGTGCAATCCAACAACTCTTTTTCTTGGTTTAACGCAAAGCAACGTATCGTTATGGTTATGCCAGTCATGGGCATGCGTGCACGTCGACCAAAGTTTCTATCTTTTACCAACCACCAAGTAAAGAGAAATTGGTAAAATGGCATCTGCTCAGGAGGATTTAATTGACTACGAAGAAGAGGAAGATTTGGTTCAGGACCAATCTGCTCAAGGAACTACTACTACAGCAGAAACTACTGAAAATGGTGAAAAATCCGATAAGAAAGGTTCCTACGTTGGTATCCACTCCACTGGTTTCCGTGACTTTTTGTTAAAGCCTGAACTTCTTCGTGCAATTACTGATAGCGGATTTGAGCATCCTTCGGAAGTGCAGCAGGTCTGCATTCCTCAATCCATTTTGGGAACTGACGTTCTTTGTCAGGCGAAGTCCGGTATGGGTAAAACCGCCGTTTTCGTGTTATCTACCCTTCAGCAAATTGAACCTGTTGACGGGGAGGTTTCTGTTTTAGTCTTGTGCCACACTCGTGAGCTTGCATTCCAAATCAAGAATGAATATGCTCGTTTCAGTAAATACTTGCCTGATGTTCGTACTTCTGTTTTCTATGGTGGTATAAACATCAAGCAAGATATGGAGGCTTTCAAAGACAAAGCTAAGGCTCCTCATATCGTCGTCGCTACTCCTGGTCGTTTAAATGCTCTTGTTCGTGAAAAGATTATGCGTGTGAACAACGTTAAGCATTTCGTTCTCGATGAATGTGACAAGCTCTTAGATAGTGTAGACATGCGTCGTGATATTCAAGAGGTTTTCCGTGCAACTCCTCCTCAAAAGCAAGTTATGATGTTTAGTGCCACCCTTTCTAGCGAAGTACGTCCTATCTGCAAGAAGTTTATGCAAAATCCTTTAGAAATTTACGTTGACGATGAGACTAAGCTTACTCTTCACGGTCTTCAACAACACTTTGTTAAACTTCAAGAAAAGGAGAAGAACAGAAAAATTAACGACTTGCTTGACTCTTTGGAGTTTAACCAGGTGGTTATCTTTGTAAAATCCGTTAGCCGTGCTAACGAGTTGGATCGTCTCTTACGAGAATGCAATTTCCCTTCTATTTGTATTCATGGTGGTCTTCCTCAGGAGGAACGTATTAAGCGTTACAAGGCTTTCAAGGACTTTGATAAGCGTCTTTGCGTAGCTACTGATGTTTTTGGTCGTGGTATCGACATTGAACGTGTCAACATTGTAATTAATTATGACATGCCCGATTCTCCTGATACTTATCTTCATCGTGTCGGCCGTGCTGGTCGTTTCGGTACCAAGGGTTTGGCCATTACCTTCGCTAGCTCCGATGAAGACTCTCAAATTTTGGACAAGATCCAG
Organism: Schizosaccharomyces cryophilus OY26; assembly: GCF_000004155.1. Classification (NCBI taxonomy): domain Eukaryota; kingdom Fungi; phylum Ascomycota; class Schizosaccharomycetes; order Schizosaccharomycetales; family Schizosaccharomycetaceae; genus Schizosaccharomyces; species Schizosaccharomyces cryophilus. The sequence goes on along the minus strand of NW_013185625.1, from coordinate 1,270,710 downwards.
GAACGCTTTGAGGTTAATATCACTGAGCTCCCTGATGAAATTGATGTCAGCTCTTACATGAATGCTTAGTTTTATTCATAGAAACAAAAAAATTTTCTTATATTCCCTTATGCTTTTCAATACCTTCCTGTGCGATCTTCTTAGTGCGACATTGCGTTACAACTGTTTATATATTATTACCTTCTTGTACACTTATTCTGTTTTACCCTCGTTCTTTTCTGTCCTACTACTAGTGGTGACTTTATACTTTCTTTTTTGGTGACATTGAGGCCTCTGTTATTCATTCTTTTGTATTTCTAGCTAGTGAGAATGATGGGTTGAAAATTCTAGCTTATGCGTAGTAGCGTGCATACCTTTATCAGCTTTAAACATTTATGTATGATTTACAGATCCTGTACGTATGAGATACATTCATTAAAAGACATAAATCCATTGATATTAATGTCAGGTTCATATACTTCATGAATTTGTAATCAATCTCCAAATCATAACTAAAACCATAAAAAACAATTCACTCCGGTTATTAAATTATGAGTTAACATAATATACAATAATATTTTTGATGAATACAATTTGTATAAAAAGGTAACAAGCAACAAATAATTTCCTCGTCTAGATTCAAAAATTTATGCGTCTTCATCAGGGACTTCTTCAACAGTAACATTATGGCGAACAGAACTTTGAGAAACGGGACTTGTGGAAGTTGTATTATTCTTCTCATCACTAGGCTGATTGCTTGAGAGGGCGGCTTCTTTAACATTCGTTGCTGATTTAGTGGAAATATCATTGGGAATACCTTGAACATTATCTGTTGAAGTTGTACTGGTAGTGTTTTCAGGGTGAATTTTGTTAGGGTCTTGTGCCTCTGAAGTAGCAGTTTGCTCAGCTTTAGAACCAGCATTCTCTTTATCAATTGGAACAGCTGAGGTAGGTTCATATTCAGGAGGTCCCGATTCATCATCGCTGTTTACTATAGAATAGTGTCCGCTAGACAATAAAGTTTCCAAAGGATTTCTTGTTTGGGTTGAAGTTTCTTCAGGCTCAATAACTTCAGGATCAGGATTTAAAGCAGCACGAGTCATCTTCTCAAACGCAGAATTAGCAGGAGCTGCTTGAGAAGAATCATAATGTTTTCTAGCATTACCGCGTTTGTTTAAACGACGTTGAGCACCCAATAAGTATTCATTTAGTTCTGAAAGCTCGGTACGAGTCAAATCTTCGTCGGAAAGGCTCTGCTGTGAACGCTTTGGAGCTTTTTCATGTGATAAAGGAATTTCCGCTACACGAGGACCTTCATCTTTGATAGGCTGTTGAATTTGAATATAAATTTCCTCTGGCTTTCCGCTAGGAGTGTTTGATGCTCTAGTAATGGGTGAATCATTTTGCACAGGCTCAGGAAATGACCTTTGAGGATACTCGGTATTTTCTGGTGTTGTTGTGCTTGGGTCTTCTTCGGAAGAATAAAGACGTTCCACAACGGGATGATTAATGAAAAATTGATGGAAATCATTAGGAACTATTAATTGCGTATTGGAGGGATCTGACACCAAAATCCTTCGTAATAGCCTCCTGGCTTCTTTTTCGCGTCGGATATTTCTTTGAGTTTCGTCATCCTCAAATCTTCCTTGTACGATAGTACGTACAACTTGTTCAAAGGCTCTTCGTTCCCGTAATTGTTCTAGATAGTATTCCTGTAAACGGGCCTCCTGTTCTCGCTCGTGTAAATATTCACGGAACTTCCGGTGTTGAATTTGCTGTAGCACCTCCTGTCGTGCGTCTTCGATAGCTTGTTTCCGAAATGCTAGTTGTCGTTCTTGCTGGTTAATGACCTCTATTTGTTGATCGAGTTCTTTAAGAGCGAGTTGTAGACTGTGATCTTGTACGTGTTGGTATTCATTCCCGTGAGGGTCAATTAAGCGAAAAAAGGCTGCCATTTCTAGACCTGTCTTTTCGTAGCAATGAAAACAAAGGAATACAAAGTTTGTTTATAGCTTTTTGATATTGGCGGAAGTATAGTTTATGTTACTCAGTCATGGCTCCTTTATGTCACTAACTCTCATGTTACCAGAATGTACCGGAAACATCTACAACGTTTTACCAGAAAACTGATCTTCATCAAAAATTAAGTTTCGTTCGCTTAAGTTTACCTTAAATATTTGTTCTTGCATGCAAATATATATTTAATTCTACATCTAGGTATCAAGAAGGGTCTTTTTTTTTTTACAGTACTAATGAGAATCTGATATTACAGTATTAACAAAAGAAAGGAATGAAATAGGATAAATTATTAACACCATAATATTCTAATAAACAACAATTAAATAAAATCAAGCAAGATAAACATATTCATCACGTCCCTGTCGCTCTAGATATTCTTTTTCAATCAACATATCAATACATCTTTTAATATCCGAGACTTGAGGGGCAAATCTGCTTTTGATTTGATCAATTGTCTCCTTGACCAAAACGACATGCTTAAGCGTCCTTCTAGCTTTCATAATACGCACGATGGCAGATTGCAATAGCAACTTTCGATCTTCCTCAATAGTTTTCTGGGTTTCTACAACTTCCTGTTTTTGCTCCGATTTGATGGGCAAGTTGAGTTGAACACGAATCTTTTTCATCTTAAAGTTTTTGTTAATAGTATAGACACTCTCCGGCTCTCCAAGCTTCTTTCCTTCTTCAAGTAACAAAACCTTCGCGCGTAAGAAAATGTTTAGAATTCCAACTAATATGTCATGATTCAACCCGCTCAACTGTATTAATTCTTCATACTTATACGAATCACTTTTATTGTAAAGTAGCAGCACAGCCATTTGAAAGGTAGATACTTGAAACACATAAGTGGTGGTGGAATTGGGATTGATTCGTGCCTTGATTTCTCCTTTAGACAAATGGAAAAGCCAGCTTAATTTCCGACCACTATGGCAGGTATTATAATAACTTTCAAACCGTTCGTAAAGTGATTTTAATTCGGGTGGGATATGAAAACTAGAGGAACTAGCTGTTAACGGCCAGAACGACGTTCCCAAAACCATAGCATAGAAATCAATGGGCGACTTTTGCATTTCTGGAAGTTGACGAAAAGAATCGGTCAGCTCCTGAGACAAAGAAATATCTTGAAACATTCTCTGCAACTTGCTGGTGTACTCGAATCCACAGACTTCCTTCAATTTTGAAAGCATTCCGGATTCTGCATCCTGAGAGTTTGACATTCCATTGACCAACCGTTTAGCCAATAGCTTCGTATAGAAGTTCTGAAACACATCCTTATCCTCTACGTAGCGAAAAATTATGATAATGGAAGATAAGATATTTTCAATATCATCAACCTCGGCCGCCTTGCTGTTCTTTCGTAAGACAGAATCGGAATATTTTGCCAGTAATTCGGGAGAGCGCGACGAAGAAGGCTGACAGACTACATTACGATTGATAATTTCTCTGCACGATGTATCCAAAGATTTCGTGAAATCAGCATCGCCTTGAAAAGCGTCCTCAACCAGCCTTTTAGACGAAAGATATGTTGACAAAAGGCTCTCAAGGTAGTCTTTAGGATCTACTTCAGATACCTTGTCGCCTTCAGGCGCGATTCTAGCAACAGCAAGGAATCCGGATCGCTTTACGAAATCTTCAAAGGACTTTCTTAACGGTTGTAAGCCGTTTGGTGTTCTAGACATTAATCGATACATCCTAACAATATCGTCATGACAATTTTCATCAAGCATACGCGAAAAGTCATTATGCAAAACTTCGGAATGCTTAGTAATTAGTTCATCCTCGACAGCTTCCAACAGTGGTTTTAACGTGGACTCATGCAAATACAAATGTACAAGCTCTTCTTCCTCTGAAAGACGGCTCTCCGCTTTTCCAAGGTAATCGGTTATAGAATGCGTTGAGATATACTGAGAAGATTCAGTAGCATAGTATTCCCTAGAAGATGAAATGAACCTTGATTCAAAGAATGCTTTGTAAGAATTGAGGTTGGCCTTTGACATATCTGCTTTGTCAAAACTTAACGACGTTATAGAATCTACACAGACTTTCACGTCCTTCATATCGACAGGTTCGTGCGACCGTTTTCTGTTAAAGACGTATAATAAGCTTGTAAGTATATCATCGCAGATATACGCAAACACATGATGGTACCAAGATACTAAGCAAAGCGTGTAGATATCGTAAACCACAGTATCAGAAAACCGGTTTTTCAATTTTACCCAGTATCGGTTAAGGTATCCAAAAAGATGATGAAGGAACCTAGAGGACGTTGTAAAACGAGTCCAATACTTAGCGTAAGCCGCCAAACGATCTTCATGTGTTGCTTCGGAAAGTGACGTCTGTTATAAAAGTTAATAGAACTGTGGTGAAATAGAAAAAAAAAAAAAAAAAGGAAGTTTGTTGAAACTACAATCACCAGAAAACACTTACCAATCGTAAATTCGTCAAATATTCTTTGAGATATAACACCAAATTATTGTATAAAGCTTCACCTAAAACGTTTGCGGCTGTTTCTAGGTTAGTCCATAAATCACAAGGAGTTAAAATAAAAAAGATTGCCCGTTTATCACAGTAACCAAGCATACATACTCTGATCGCTGAAACTCTCTACTGACATTGTTTTTGAAGCATCGGCACAATAATTATGGATAGCCCTATTCCAAAGTTAGCCAAAGTCTTGAATTTCTCAGTCCCTTTTATGAAATGCATAACATACGTATAGAGCTCCATATAGCGAGTAATTGACATTCCTTCATCCAATCGATCCAAAATATGCAACGCGCCATCTTTAAGAAAATCCCACCTATTTTCGATTGTTAGTTTCAGTCACTCTTGTTAATCATATGACATACGTTCCGTTTAAAGAGTCATATTTTTCAACATGAGGAAGATCATTATTGTTTTTTCTCGGCACCGTCATGAACTCTATTATCACAATAGAACGATTAAAATTAGATTCTTCAAATCTACACTACAGCAAATAAGCAATAGTGGTTGGCGAAAAGCTAGTTTCGTCCGCAAGCTTGAGTTTGGTTTGGTGTATAAGAGAGGCCTAGGATCGTATAGTGAGGCTGAATGTGATGTGTAATCTAGTATACGGGAGTATAGCGATTTTTATATATGAAGATTCAATTTCCTAGCAATGTTTAGGATAAATCATAGAGAAAATACGAAATTATTCGGTCTGATAATACGAATTGAGTCCATGGATTGCCTTCGCATTCGAAGGACAGCAAATCAAGACTTCTTGTTGCTCGAATATAATATTATCATACTATCCGAAGTAGTTTTCATAATATAATCTTTAAAAATACAAAGGAAACGAACACAGCGCTGGTATCATAATTGAAAACATTGAAGAAATTCAAATGAAAATTCTATATTCTTATGTTTGAAACGAAGGTGGAGCTGTTGTATAGCTGATGCAAACAGAACTCGATGAAAACGCCCAAGATATAGACGAAATAAAATCGAAAATAACGGTGGATGAACAGTACCATTCAATCAATATAATAATACAAAGTCATTTCTTTATAACAGCGCTCTTACAGTTTGGAGCATTCATGGCTACAGGATTTTTGTTACCCAACTTGTTTCTAGGTCACAAGTAACAAAAGGCGCAAGACACCTAACGTCTATGGCTGTTCGCTTCGGCTCGATTCTGACTTCTCCCTCTACTACTACTACCACTACAGAAAAGGGTGATCTCTATTGAGACAGTATAAAAGAAAGGGGAACGGAGTTTGACTAGGAATCCTTTTGCATTTTACTTTTGAGAATTGAGCCCTTTTCATTGACAAAGAGTTTGCTACTTTTCCGTATAAGCAGTTAGTCTTTAGGAAAGTTCATTTGCGTATATTGAAACGTTTTTGATATTGATTTTACCGATTAAAAGGTTAAATTGAAAGAAAGACGCGACTTTCGATTGATATAGGCGGTTCTATCTTTTGGAAATTTCTATTCACGACATTTATATTTCCGCGATATACAATAAACTTTGTATCTAATATTTATTTATAACCATTTACCTTATTCTTTGCTTGATTTGCCGAATTCAGAGTTCGCGCAAACGATAAAAATACCTTTACAATCACTGTTTAGTGTTGTGTCACTCGTTATATTGATTTCATTTTCCTCATCTTTTTCTACATTCTTTGGTAGTATTGAGGCCTTCTGTATTAAGCCTCATTTTGTTCTTTTTGTTGCTATCTGTCGATTTTTGACGCTTTTCCTATTCTTTTTCGATTTTATACCATTGCAAGTGGAAATCGTGAAAGAACAATTTTGATGCTTAATTAGAGTACTGGAAGAGCTATCTTTTTTCTTTCCTCCTCTTACAAGTTTTGCGGCTTTCACAAAGTTCGTGTTAAAAATTTCCCCCAAGTTCAAGTTTCTACTAGAATTTGGTTCTTTTTCTAAGTCATTATATATCCTAAAACTTCTTCTTCTATAAGAAACTATAATGTACGACGACACACCCAGAGGCAATCAGCCTCCTGCGAATGTTAATGATCTTGGTTCAATGTATAATTCGCGAGATACCAGTGCTTCTTCGTTTACAAACTTAAACGATTCTTCTGCCCGTCTCCTGCATAATACTTCTAATCCTAATTTCAGCAGTGGTGCACTAGCTGCCGGAGTAGGTGGTAGAAGAGCTAGTGGCTATTCTCGCCCGAGTCCCCAAGCATACAATAGGTATCCTAATGGCGATGCAAGTGGCTCTGACATGTATTCAACGTCTCCTCCTCAAAATAGCAGTCTTGTAGATGATATTGAAAACATTAACCGCTTGGAAGCAGTTGCCTTCGCCGGTCCTACAGCCGGTGATCATGATTTTGCATTAAGCAAAGAAGACAAAGAAATTGATGACTTTTTGCACTATCCTTTACCAACAAAGGATGCTAAGAAGTTAAGCTATTTCGTGGGTGGGGAAGGTTTTATGCAATTGCTTTTTCTTATCTTCCTTATTTCAGGTACCGGTATGCTTTTCATTGGCTTGCCAATTCTTACCTATACCGGACATAATGCTCTTGCAAGTACATCTGATAATGGTATTACCAACCATAAATTTAGAAGCTTAAGTCTTCTTCGCCACCGTTCCCTTGTGGATCCTGATACTCCTCAAGATGCTTACAAGAAAGACACTAAAAGCTCTGGTACTTTGGACTTGGTTTTTTCCGATGAATTCAATACTCCTGGTCGCACATTTTACGAAGGTGATGATCAGTTTTGGGAAGCTAGTGACTTGCATTATGCCGCTACTAGTGATTATGAATATTACGATGCTGACGTACCGACGACAGCAAATGGTACCCTTAGACTTCGAATGGATGCATTCTTCTCTCACAATCTTAATCTCAGGAGTGGTATGATCACAAGTTGGAACAAGATGTGCTTTAAAGGCGGAAGAATAGAGGTTTCCGCTTCTCTTGGTGGCAAACCAGGAACTCCAGGTTTATGGCCTGGTATTTGGACAATAGGTAATTTAGTTCGTCCTGGTTATTTGGCTACTTCTGACGGAGTTTGGCCTTATGCTTATAATAGTTGCGATGCTGGAATCACTCCTAATCAATCGGATCCCACTGGTTTATCGTTCCTTGGTGGACAACGTCTACCTAATTGTGCATGCGAAGGCCAAGAAGATAAACACCCGAGTATTGGAACAGGTCGAGGCGCCCCTGAAATCGATTGTTTGGAAGGAACTTTTGGCAGTGGAATCCCTTATAATGGATCTATTAATATGGAAAGTATGCCCGTCGCTTCTCAATCTCTTCAAACTGCACCTTATGATGTGTATTACTATCCCAATTATGATTATGTGGTTGTTTATAACCAAAGTGTTTCATCCGTAAACGGCTGGACTGGAGGTGTATACCAGCAAGCTTTGTCTGTTGCCACACAATTGAATAATACTTGGTTGAGCAATAATGCGTATCAAACATACGGATTTGATTATGAACCTGGCTATGGACCAGAGTCTTATATTTCTTGGTTCGTTGGTGATGCATATACTTGGACTATGTATCAACCTGCTATTAGTCGTAATGGAAATGTGGGACCACGTGGTGTAAGTGAAGAACCTTTGATTATAGTTTTGAATATGGGTATTTCTCCCACATGGGTTTACTTCTACTGGAACCAATTAACTTTCCCACAAACCCAGTACATCGACTATGTACGTATTTACCAGAATACTTCAGATTCTTCAAAACATGAGATTGGGTGCGATCCTGAAGGATATCCAACTACAGAGTATATTGAACGGCATCCTAATGCCTATCGAAACTATAACGCTACTAGCTGGGAGATGGCTGGATATAAACGACCCAAGAACAAACTTATGGATGGTTGTTAAGCTTTCAAATACTTATGATTTTCTTGAATTGGGTTTCTAATTGATTTTACCTCTCTTCACTCTTTTTTCTTTTCAATTGGCATTGGTATTCATTTTACTCAGTTCCTCTCTTTTTCTTTCTTTTTATACATTTTCTTTTATTTGATGCATATTATGAAGCTTATGTAATTTTATTACATCCTAAAATTTAAAAGTGTTTTGTTCTTTCTAGTGTGTTTAATTTTAGTTCAATGTAAATGCCAAGAATATAAAAAATCCTAAACTATTAATTAACACGTAGACAATTCCCATTCATAAAGTAGATAAAAGTAAAAAAGGAATAGATGCTCTTCACAATCTATTTCAATAAAATTATGTACAAAATGATTCGTACTTTTACATTGCAAGCACTCCACATCATTTAAATGTTCATACCCGAAGAGGACTGCATAGGAAGGATCGTTGGGGTGGCAGTAGAAGACTGAAAGGGTGAGGCATTACTAGAGGAATCCTTTGAATGTAAGCGTTGCTCAATTTTCTTCTTGGCCGCAATGCATTCTCTTTTCATAAACAGTTTTTCTTTATAAGTTTCTTGAGCAAATGAATCCAATTCCTGAGACTTAACTCGTACATGTTGATCTAAATAGTCAAAATGGGTAAGTTTGGAATCAATTAACTTCAGTTGCGTATCGATGGCTTCTTTCATAGTCGATGACATCCGTTTTTCCTCATCAGAAAAGTAAACTTCAGGAATATCATAGCAGGCACTGTCTATATCCATGCCTTCAGTTTTAATACTTGAGAGAGTCTGATCTTTAGTTTCTTTGTTTAAATCATTGCCCTCTTCAATTGGCTGTGAAAATTTTAAGGAAGAAGGAGTTACCATTTTTGCTAATAATGTCACGACAGACAAAATGGGATTTTTATCTTGTAAGGACCGTACCCCAGGATATGAAGCAGAGGAGGATTGAAAAAGCTCCTTATCTGTTGAAGGAAGATTCAGAAACTTTAATATACACTGCTCTATGGATTTGGTGCCAACGTGACTAGAAATTTTGGACCAGTCATCTGGAAACATATCGAGGCCTTCAAATAAAAGAAGCATTTCCTGTGAACTCCAATGTGCATCGTCCTTTTTCGAAGAAGATTCGATTTTCTTATAATTCTGAGGTGTCGTCGGCGGAGGAAATCTTTCTTGGTCATAGCAAGTTGAACAAAGCGAATAGGAGAGATCGGAATCACTAGTATAGTAAGTGCCGCCAAGGATGCCACCACAAGAATAACAATGAGTGGGAGATGTTTCTTCTTTTTTTTCAACATTTTGACTTTCTATTGCAGCCGGAGACGGTCGTGGAGCATTGCCCTTCAGGGCCTCCTCGACCTCAGAGTCATAGATATTTTTGCGGAGTATAGAAGGTTGTAAATTATATGGTTGGGTACGAGGAATTGAAGGAGGAGGAGGAGGGGCAAGCGGCGCTAGCCCTCTTGGGGTATCAGCCAAAACTTGAAAATGGCTTGTGGAGGGAGGGCCAATCTTCGAAGGTCGTGTAGAAGGATCCACATTATAATTTATAAGTCCCCACTGTTCCAAGAATCGATGAACACGCAAAACAGCGCAAACATCACCAGCTAAATTACGTCTGCAGGCAGTGAATGTCAGGTAGACTTTTGGATTTAGTCGAAAAGCGCATATCATAAAGTCGCGATATTCTTTGTAAACTTGCGGAATTTTAGAGGAATTTTTATTGTCAAAAAACTCGGGGTTACCGTTCCTCTCAATTTCATGTATATTATTGAAATCAAACCACTGGGCCCATTCAGGGACTTCTACGGGTGGTAATTGACTCAATAAAAACTCTTTAGCTTCATCCTTCGGTTCATTGTCCGCCAATTCTATTTTTTCTTCATCAATATCCATAGGGACATTAGAATCTGTAGAGGGTTGTACTGGCTCAGTCATTTTGTTTCACGTTTGTCTTAAAAGTGTTCAGAAAAAATGTTCAAACACCTGTAACTACCGCCAAATGCACGTCTTTAAATCCTCAAATATTAAGAATGTTTAAAATTTAGAAAAAAGAGACAATAATATTGCATGAAAGAGCGCTGTGTAGTGTTTGCCAAGAATTGATGGAATATACGAGGTTGAAAGACCGAAAGGGTGTACAGTGGTACCAGCTTCATTACAGTAATTTCTATGATCGATGAAAATTGGAAACAGAAAAGTTCAACTCTTTCCTAACATGCTGAATGGAAATTTTGTTTACGAGATAATACAGCTTGTAGACATACAGCCAATGTTGTTCATAATATCACAAAAGCATTCATAAATGGAAGCAGGACAGAAGCGAGAGACATGAAGGCTCTCCTAATGATTTAAATGTTACTTTGAATAAAATAAAATGATATATTTCTTGCAGGAGAAGAAACACTAAACAAAAAGCATCAAAGACCTAGCCGGCAACCATGAATGAATTTACTTGCTCAGATTAAAAGAGTATTAGTGTCGAGATATAATAAAGAAAACGATTGAAGCTCATGAAAAGTAACACAATTACGGAGAAGGATTGAGAGTGCTAGTCAATGTGCTAACAAAAACCGGATTCAATTGGGAGCCAGCAAGCATTCTTCAAAATCTAACTTCTCGTGAAATCTAGCACATGATAGTTTTTACTCAAGCACTTCTTCTATAGTAGGGTTTCTGGGACTAACTTTTGAAGAAGTATTTTTGGAACGAGGTTCGGCAGCAGTAGTTGTAGCAGTAGAGGGCTCTTTTTCCATAGAGCTAACGGAAGTGGAAGATTTTTTAGGACTCTTCTTTCCTTTCTTGGACTTCGTATCTGGTTTAGCGTTATGCCAAGCCCAGACTGGTTGAAAACTATCACAAAAACCGACGTCTGCGAGTAGATTAGGGAACAACCAGAGACCCGGGCTTGCAACAATGGCAGTGATACAATAAAGTATAAAGCGAAAAACTACCAAAGCAAAAAACAAAACAATAACACCCAAACCGGCCATACTAAGATACCAAGCTCCCCTACGCATAGACATAGGCCACAAAGGGAATAGAACAAGTGCTAAAACAAGTAAAGCAAACAAAACTGCCAAAGCGATAACTCGCTTTTGTAAAGGCTCATACAACCAGACGTAATGCATGTCGTCCTGGAAATCCTGTGTTCGATTCACTTGCAGTTCGACAATCTCCTGCCTTTTTTGTTTCGGTGGAAGCTTGTCGACCCGAACCATCATAGAGTTCATAATCAAGAGTTTTAACACATCAATGGCGTCTTCGCGCGTTGAAATAGGGGGAAATCCTTTTACCTTTTTTGGAGGATACGCATCTGAGGTTAAAAATCGCATAACTCTTTTGATTCTGAAATAGTAAACACGTTTTCCATTGAGAATCGCAGGTTTCGTTTTCAACTCTGGGCGAGATTTCAGATAATTTGTGAATTGCATGGCAAATGCACGCGTTTCTTGATCATTCTGGGCAGGTATTGTAGGAGTACTCATGCTAAATCTCCTTTCTATGAGGTTTCTTTTGGTTTTTGAAGAACTGGTAGATGTTGTGGATACATTCGTATCCACATATATAGGTAACAAAGTTCGTTCTTCTAGTGTAAATAGAACATGTTAGACTCTACGCTAATCCAAAAGAAATACTGATTCGAATAGTAAAATAAAAAGACTAATATATTATTTTCTACGAAAAGAAACCCTCCTTGAGACGGAGAAGTTTTCAATATATGAGCAGTATATCGTCATATTAAAATATTTTCTAGTCTTTAGTATGATATACATTCAAAATTAGATGGTCCGTATTTCCAACATTTGAGCTAGAGTTTGTATGATCGAGTACATGAGTTCAGAAAAAAAGAGCATTATGGGTTAAATGGCATGAAATCGTTCGGATCAAATTAGACATGTTTGGCTCTGAAACATGACGAGGACGGGAACAGTCGTTAACAAAAAGAAGGTTGTATCATTTCTAATAAGTTAATTCATAGAAGATTTTGAAATTCATAAGTCAAATATCAGCCAAAGCAGCCTTAACAAAGTAAAAACAAATGGGAAGGAAAATGACATTACAAACCATTCAGTTCTTGGATACTTCTTTCAAGTCGCTGGATTTCTTCTTGTAAGGGTTTTAGGCTTTGCACTAAAGTATCCACTTCGGAAAACTTTCGTTTTAATTTGGCTTCTCGTATCATATTTTCAACCAGGAACACCTGTTCCTCGATCACAATCTTCATTTGCGTATATTCATTTTGCTTTTTTTCTGCTTCTTCTTTCCTTGCTGATGCGTCCTGTTCCATTTGCGAAGACCAAGTTTGTCCAACTTGGAGTCGAGGAATTGCTTGTAAATGAAGAGCTGTTTCTTGCAGAAAGCTCTTTGCTTCAGCACATATAGAGTGTTTTATTTGTTCTTCTGCTTCCGTATTTACTGGATAAGACGAAATTTTTTTAACCGTAGATTCATACTTCAAACACAAGTCTGAAAATCTTTGACGAACGTCTTTTGTTTTTTGTAGCAACTCTTGGGTAACTATTGTTCCACTCAATAGGTCTGCAAGGTTTTCTTTGTATAATGTTATGTAGTTTTGAAGCGCATGGCGAAACACTTGTAAGTGGTTAATGTGTAAAATATAACCCGGAATATGGTCCTTGTCTTTCTGAAAGGCGAGAGTTTTGAAATAATTTTGGTTGCAAGAATTGCAAATTAAAAGATTCTGGAATTGGTTCGAATGGAGAATTTCAAGGACACAAAACCGACAAACAACTCTTCCGCATAATCGACAATGTCGCCGACGGCGAGTTAAAGTAAAAACATTCCCACATTCAGGACATGTTTCCACTTCTGAATCTTCTTGCCAATTCACAATTTCCTGTTCCAATTTCTTTGCTTTATTCTTAAGTAAAGCATCAAAAACGGATACCTTTTCAGAGGACCATAAAGACTCAAGTCGCTTCATGCGCTTATCTAAACGAAGAAACTCGATTCTTCTCTTGTCAGCAATTGACTTACGAAAAGCTTCAAAGGTGTGATAGCGGGAACGAGTTTGGCCATGCACATCATTGTAGCCTGGCCGGTTTTCGTAACATTGTCTGCATATGCGGGACCAAAATCCAAATTCCGGATCGTAGTCTGCTGAAACTGAGAGCTTCGCTTGGTATAAAGTATGAAAGTTGCAGAATACATAACCACACTTGCGACAATGAATACGACCATTCATGAAATTAAGAATTTTGTCGCAAGTGGGATCATGGCATTTCATATCGACAACTTCTGCTTGCCAGTGTTCTCTCGTAACAACAGAATCGGTAAGCTTTGTAGCTTCGATACCGATTGCACCAGTCCGATCTCCATTTTGTTCGTAAGGTTCCAGTTTTAGTAATCGTTGGGCCGCTTTTGCGTGCAAGGTGGTCGCTCCATTGATTGTTCTCGAGAACCAGGAGTTGACGAAGTCTTGATGCTTTGGCTGTGTTTCTTCTTCCGTGGAAATATGAGTTATGTCTATGTGATCATTTAAAGACTGTAAATTGGGCAATTCTATTCCGCAAATTGGGCATTCAACAGATTTTTGGATACTGGTATATTCGCTGAAACTCTCGCTGCGATTCGTACTTCTTGAATTGGCCGATGGAACTCGAGCGCCAATTCGTCTTCTGCCATTTTGCATTCTAGCTTCTTTTGCGAGTTCTCTCTGAGTATTATCAATTATCAATAAGGATAAGAATATTCTTCTCTTCCTTTCAACTTCCTTTTTCTTTTCCTCCTGTCAATCATAAAAAAGAGCGCTTCAATCAGTCCGTTCTTCTATATTATACGTTATTGAAACCTGGTGAACTGTTCATATATGAATCAAAATACAGTTTCAATAGGAAAAATATCTAATTATAAAAATTAGGACAATAAAATTAAAAAAGGAAACTTCGAGATATCTTGAAAGTATATGTACAACATGAGTTGTTAAGAAGCCTTGTTCATTGCTTTCTTGTATTCTTGATGCAAGCCGTCAGCAATAAAGAAATACAAGCGAATAATAATGTAAGTAAGAAAAACAAAATTGAATAAATAATAGAAGTAAGTGATAAAACTGGGTCTCCTTTAAAAGAACAGTGCTCTTCATGCTGCATGTGAACGAATTCAACGTAGAGTTCTTGACCAAAAGAAAAGAGCAGAAGAATACAATCAACAAAGGTAATCTTTATACATTTTAAAGAATCATTCTTCCTTTAAAAGCATTTTGATGCAATTTCTGTCTATTTACTCGCTCCATTACACTAATAAACAAACAGAACCAAATCGAAATTAGCAAAGAATGTTTCATATTATATCTGTAGAAAGATTATATCTAATAACGAAAAGCATTCAGTAAAGTTTTAAAGCGGTTACGCCCGTGGAAAACGTCGAATATATCCATAGAAGGAGAATCGAATTCATAAATACATATTTCAGTAATCCTCTGTGTATTCCAATATATAATAAAAAATGTTTCATAGAAAAGGAAAGTTTGAATGATGATAAAGACTTCTCTCTTGATATACAGGATTACAAGTTTCTTATAACTTGGGTTTTACCACAGTAGTTCGCAGAAGCAAAAACATTGAGAAAGCCGGAAAAGTGGAATATAATTATTGAAAGAAAAGAATATAAAAGTGATTTCTAGGCTAAAAAAAAGGAAATTAGACGATTATGAGCGAGGATTTGGTATATACATTGGAACGACGATTTCGACAAGAACAATCCTCTTTTCTAGACCCATTAGAACTTTGCAAAGTTGAAAAGAATCTCGATTATGCCAGGAAAAAACTGTGGGAAGAAGGCAAATGCCAATTGGAAAAAGTTGGAGAACCAGATGGATTATCGAGTCGAATCATGAACCTGCAAGGACGTATCAACGATTTGAGAGTGGCACTTGAAGCTAAGATAGAGCATGAAGAAAAGAAAATCAAGATGGAACAAGAAAAGGAAGCTGCATCGACGTTGGAGGAAATTCGTAAAAGGGAAACCCACGAACGACAACAAGAGCAGCATTTACAATATGGAAACTCGCAGCTGTTGGACCATCAACGGTCCGTCCAAACAGAGATTTCCGAGTCCTTACTTCATATGGCATCCGTTTTAAAAGAAAATGCAATCTCTTTTACAAATGCTTTGGTAAATGATAATCAAGTCGTAGAACGGGCAGGATCACTGCTAGACAAAAATGCAAAAAGTCTTGACAGTACTCATCAAAATGTTCAACACTTCACAAAATCTAAGAAGCTCTCTTTCTGGTTACAAATAGGAATGGTTCTCGCCGTGATCGTTTCGTTCCTAGTTATGATGTTTATCTTACAGTTCACGAAAAACCAAAATTAATGGAAATTTACATTTACTAACAACGGACCCGTATTTATTAATTCTCTACTTGTGAAAAGAAATAAAATTGACTTTGTTTAACTTTCTCTATGTTAAGTTTAGTTTACCAGTCAACATTACAATTCCCACTACTGTAAATAAAAAAAGGTAAGCCGATAGGCAGCAATAGTAGGTGCATACTATTTGAACCTTCCCGCTTTCTTTATTTTTTCTTTTTGCAAATACTAACCCCAATTAAGAGTAAACAACCATTAACGAAAATTGAATGTACCAACCACTTGTAAATCTCATCATTGCGCAAAAACGCTAAAACTAACTATTGATTTTTCTTTTTTATACACCCAAAAAATTTCATTAATCTTGGCTCTTGGCTCTTCTCTTGGCAAGACGCTTACCGGTACCAAAGACCTTCTTGCCTCTGTTCTTACGTTGCTTGCGTTGTTGACGAGCAACCTTTTCAAGGGGCTGGGCTTGGCCAACACGAACCAAACGGTAGTGAGGCTCGAATTTCTTCAAGGCCTCGTTGCTATCATAGATCAAAGCAAATCCAGTCGAACGACCGCCACCGAATTGGGTACGAAGGCCGAAAGCAGTTATATTCTCGGCATCGGTCTTATACATTTGAGCCAACTTTTCGCGAAGCTCATTCTTGGAAAGGTTGGCCTTGCCGGGGTGCAAAATGTCAACGACCTATTCGTCGCAGTTAGTCATCATTGAAAACATAGCAGAATGTCTTATTTGCTTACCATTTGCTTGCGTTGAAGCAAGCGGTTAGTCATAAACTTGCGAGTTCTAATGGTCACCGCCTCACTCATATTGGTCTTGCTGTAACTTCGTAGCTTGCAAGTTTCGAAATTTACTACCAGAAAGAACAGTCACGTCCAAAGTGTTTTGACAATACCGCACTGCACCAGGGTTCTATAATTGGATCTGTAACGTTGTGAGCATTACATTGATATGTGGTAAAGTTGCATAACGTACTTTAGCGTTTTTTAACGACTGGGAATCATGAACGAGAAAGAGAGTATCATACTTACCAAGTAAACACAAGAGACATAGCCATAGGAAAGAAGTAAGTAGCAATGGAAAGGTTATTGACTCCTTTTCTCTTCTTGAAGAAGAAGGAGACAGAAAGAATTGACTGGGTAGAGCCATTTACGACATTTGTTTCAAGAATCTATGGCAATAGCATTGATATAGACGATGAGATCAAGAATTTTAACTCTCTACGCGATAATATGTTGGGAGCAGATGATACAAACTCTGGAAAGAATGTGATTTACTCGTACTATGGACAATTGGACTATTTATCGTTTAGATTTCCCACTGGAGGAAATGGAATTGACATTGCATTCGAATGGAAGGATAGCTTATCCAAAGGTGATTCTTGGTATAAGCAGTCGTCATTAGCCTTTGAGCGTGCTTGCGTCTTATTTAATTTAGCTGGTTTGCTTTCAAGGTTAGCTGCTACTCACACTACTCGATATACCGTTCAGGATTATAAGCAAGCAGCAAATTACCTGCAATGCGCTTCTGGAATCTTTAAGATGATTCGCGAATCTTTTTTACATGCTCCTGGAAATGATTTTGACTCGCAATTTCTGCTAGGGATTCATCACCTACTCCTCGCACAGGCCCAAGAGTGTGTACTTGGTCACATGTCGATGTCCAAGATGAGCTCGTCTCTTGCAGCAAAGATAGCTAACAGTGCTGCAAGTTTATACGAATCATCTGTTCGTGCTTTTGAATCAATGGAACCATCTACAAATACCTTTTTTGTCTCTTTAGCATCTGCGAAGAATCAGACTTTAGAAGGAATAGCATGTTATCTGATGGCTCAGAGTTGTAAACAAGAATCTAAATATGGATTGGCTATTGGCTTTTATAATAAAGCCAAATCAAAGCTTCAGGCTGGCCAAAAATCATTTTCATGGTTAAAACCAGACCCCGATTTTATACATAAGCAAAGCACTACTGAATATACGAATTATCTATCAACTTTTATAAAGGATAATCTAAAAAACTCCCTGAGCAGTACGGAAAAAGATAACGATTTTGTTTTTCATGAACCTGTCGTTCGGGAAGCTGAACTCCCACAAATTCAATCTTTGCAAGCACTCCCTTATCTTACTTTAGACAGATTATATAGTGGAAAGGAGTCTGCCAAATCGGTAGTTGGAGAAGACTTATTTAAAGCATTTGTTCCTAGTGCCATTACTACTGCTATTTCCTTGTATTCTGAAGAAACTGCAAAGCTTTATCGGTCAGAACAGGAAGAAGTGGAACGACAAAATACCCAATTAGCAACCGTGTTTGCTTCACTGGATATTGAACATCTACAAGAACTCACGCGTTCAGATTCTAGCTCATCTGCTTTACCGAAGGAATTGGCAGATGCCAGAGCAAAATTATTGAATGAAAATTTCCAAGAAGCTTTCCAGATGCTGAAAGACAAACCAACTCAGTTAAAACGAATTTTGATTCAGTCAGAATCCGAACTGGACAAAGAGAGTTTGGAGAATTCGAAAATGAGCTCCCGTTTTGGTGCAGCTTGGACGTTGTCGCCTAGTCAAGTCTTTGCGTCTCCTTTTCGTCAACAGATTCATTCCTTTTTTCAAGATCTGGAGAAAGCTGCTGTAATAGATAAAGCTATTCTACAGCAATATAACTCGATCAAGGAAGACATTGAGACGCTTTGTGACATAAATAAAATGGATACTCTTTTTGGATCAGCGGCGGTTTCTTTGATGGAAAGCTCTAACGTTCCAAACTTGTTAGACTTACCGGATGACAATACTGAGTTAGAAAGAGAGATGAAGATCCAGCTAGATTTACTAGAGGAGCTTCAAGTTCGTGTACAAAAACTTGTTCCAAGTCGTGAAGCTACTCTTAAAACGCTCCAAGAAAAATGCTTGCATGATGATATATCTGAACCGTTAATGCAAAACAGCAACAAAAATGAGAGCTCTATAGCCATTGAACAGCTTTTCGCCCAACAACTAAAAAAGTTCGACCCTATGCGCAATCGTTTGCATGGATCTTATCGTCAACAACAACTTCTTCTCGGAGAAATGAGAAATGCCGTTCAAAAATTAAAGCAGAATCCGAATTTCATTAGGAAGCTGGAATCTTATACTCAATCTTTTACCAAAAATAAAGATTTGTCTGTTAGACTCCTTTCGTCAGCAATCACTGCAAATGCAATTGCTGAAGGTACCTCAAACGGATTGAATTACTATCGTTCTCTTGAAGAAAGAATAGGAGATTTTGATTCCAAGCTGAAAAATAGGTTACTAAGTAGAAGAAAGGAAGGAGCTCAATGTTTAGCTAACATGACTTCCAATAACCCTTCTCATTTGTCTTCCAACATGCGAAATCTTCATCTTTAGCAGAGATGATTTCAGGTAACAATCCCTTGTTACTTCTTTTCTTTGTTCCCATAATGGAATTGACACCAATGGCAGGTTTTGACAAAAATCTGAAGTGTTTTGCATACCCAGAATGATGGTTGAACTTACTCAGACGCAAGCTTTGCAAGAAGAAACTGCTTTAGTCGTTGCTCCTTTGTTGCAAAATAGACCGAAGCTTTTTAACTTCAACAAGCATTACGATTATTTAAAGAAAATGTTAGAATCGCTTCCTAGCTATTTTTCAGTTTTGGATGCATCTAAGGCTTGGATGATTTATTGGGAGCTAAATTCCTTAGCTGTCATGAATAAGTTGGATGGTGCCGTTAAAACGAGAGCAATTAGTTCTCTTCGTCAATTACGAGGAGTAAATGGTGGTTTTTGTGGTGGAAATGGTCAACAAGAACATGTGTTAAGCACTTATGCAGCAGTATTAAGTATTTGCTTGTGCGGTGATGATGAAGCTTTTGCTCTTATCGAAAAAGAGAAACTACTACGGTGGTTTTATTCTTTAAAAAATTATGATGGATCTTTCCGCGTAAACCATGAAGGCGAGTCTGATGCTCGTTCGGCTTATGCAGTTGTTTGTGTTGCATCTCTTTTGGGGCTTCCTGGTGATCATGATTTATTCAAGGATACTTTAGAATGGCTTTGTAAATGTCAAACATATGAGGGAGGATTAGCAGGCGTTCCATACGCAGAAGCGCATGGTGGGTACACATATTGCGCTTTAGCTGCAATTGCTTTGTTACAAGGAGTCCATAACTTGGATATTCCAAGACTTGTAAAGTGGCTATTGCAGAGACAAGATTCCGCTCTTTTCGGTTTTTCCGGAAGAACCAACAAACTTGTGGATGGCTGTTATAGCTGGTGGGTTGGCGGAAGCCATCTTATATTAGCTTCTGGATTTGGTAATAGATCTGAAAACGTAACGCATGGCTTATTTTACAATTCAGAAAAACTTCTAAAATACATTCTTCAATGCTGCCAAGGGGCCTCTGGTGGTTTACGTGATAAGCCTCCCAAACGACCTGATCAATACCATACTTGCTACTGTTTACTAGGATTGTCCTCTATAGCTTATGACTACAGGATACAAGATAACCATTGGTTAATTGAGCCTTCTTGCTTATATTCGTCTTTGGATTTCTTGTTGCCGACTCATCCTATTTATTGTATACCTTTGGGTTTGGAAAAAAAGATGTTATCTTACTTTAAATCTATTTAACTTTCGAACGCATTTTAAGCTATGTGGATGTTTTAATATTTGTCTATGATTCATGAAATACAGGAATATAATGTTTCGATCTAATGAACTATTCGTTTTCATAAATAAATAGATTTCATTCCTTGTTATCATTCATATAATCAAATAATCATAAAATACTCATAAGATCGTAATATCTTCTGTTGTAGAAAAAAAAAAGGGGGGAGAAGAATTAGCTATGCCATCGGCTGTGTCTAAGTTGAGGAAAAGCATTCTTTATCCCAATATTTATCGGCATATAAAGCAAGAAGGTCAGTCATAGAATGTCTACCGTCTTCACGCCAGAAGTAAAGTTCCCAATCTTCTTTGGTATACAAGGCCTTTCCAACCAATTTGTTAAGAATATAATTTAGTCTCGGGATCACAAACTCTGTGGTCACGAGATCAACTCGTTGAGGATAATGTTCTATATCTAGATGAATATTCACTTTGGAGCACAAATAGTTTCCGGAATCATAATGTGGAACTGGAAGATGAATTGTATCATCGCCATCATCTCCCATATCGTCATGTGTCCAGTAGCCATAGGACACCTTTTTAGGTTCTGATTTTGTATAAGTTAAAGTCTCAGTAACGGTATTGGAATCACCAGGTAAAGTAGAAGATTTATCAAAAATACTAAGATATCCACTATGCTCAAGCCAGTAAGGAAGGTCCTTCACAATGAACCAGGGGATGCTTTTCAAAACATAAAAAACATTTCCTTTAAAAGGGGAAACTTGAAATAATTCATCCAAACCAAAGGAGCCTTGCTGCAGACCACCACGAATTCCGCCTGTGTTTAAAATGATATAGTGAGGCATATGGCTTCTTGACTTGTTGACAATTATCTTTGGAAATATTTCGCTTTCAAAAAGATTATATATAGAGTTGGATGCATTTCGAGGAACTTCTGAAAATCCGTAATCTTTCGGAGAGCAACCCAAAGGATCAAGTAAGTTTAGTCGCCTTCTGGCATCCGCAATTTGGTGTGAAAGTTCTAACCCTTCACTTGTATCAAACTTGGACTCGTGGACTTTGGAGTGGAACACAAATCCTTTTCTATTCCAGTCAATGTAAGAACGGGAAAATTTGGAAGGATTGGTAAAAATATAAGAGGCTTCCAATATTTTCCTGGGATAATTGATTAATGGAGAAAATAACGAAAAAACAGAATAAGAAGAGATTGGGTTAACTTTCGAAGATGTAAAGGAAGGAACACCTCGAATAGAAGCCCAACCAGCTGTTTCGCAGTAACGTCCTGATTGAAGCCCAGTAGCTTTTTCATCGTATACGGCATAGTCGCGGATATGAGAATGACCCCCCAGGACTTGAATTATAGTATCTGGAAATTCCTTTCGAAGTTTTAGAAGTAGTAGATCTAGTTCAGAAGAGTCATGTACAGGAAAATGACCAGCAATTAAAATTAAATCGATGTCTTTCAATTCTTGTAATTCATTCCACCAAGGCTGCCGAAGAGAAGCCTCCATTGAAAGGACCCGGGCTTTGTCGGATCCACCTGAAAATGAACCCACGAAACCAAGACTAAGGATCCGAACATTGTGGGGAGTTTCAAAGACAGCATATTTTTCCCCAAAAGATGCATACATACCAGCTTCTTCATCGTATATATCCACATTACTGGCCAAGTATCGCCCATTCCAAAAAGGTATAAAATTATGGTATGTATCATTCATGACAATTGGCAAGTATAGTTCATGATTTCCCGCCACAAGCAGATCATAAGGTACATTTGTTAATAAATCGTTTGTCCAAGAGCCAGGAGGATCTGTGAGGTCTGATAAACCTGTCCCATCGTGAAGATCACCAGTGTCAATGACAAGCAGGTCGACGTCTTTTTCTTGAGCCAATTGTTTCATACGATGGATGAAAGAAACAAATTCCCCTAAATCTGCAGAGTATCGTTTGTCATGTGCATGTCCAGCAAG
This sequence comes from Schizosaccharomyces cryophilus OY26, assembly GCF_000004155.1. Taxonomy (NCBI): domain Eukaryota; kingdom Fungi; phylum Ascomycota; class Schizosaccharomycetes; order Schizosaccharomycetales; family Schizosaccharomycetaceae; genus Schizosaccharomyces; species Schizosaccharomyces cryophilus. The sequence continues at coordinate 1,248,416 of NW_013185625.1, read as the reverse complement.
CCAACCATGCATATCTGTTGTATGAAGAATGTTTACCTGTCCCCATTTCAATTCCCGACGAAGTGTTTCTGGTAAGACAGCAGCTAGGCAATTATCTATTAATATCAGTAATGAAACGAGAAACTTTAGAAGCTGGTTTCTCATTTTAAGTTTGGTTCTGAATGGTAGATACAGAATGAAATCAGAGCAAGATACAGCTGCATTAGGAATGCTAACGAGGCAACTAGTGATTATCGATCGTAATTGTCTTGTGGTATAGAAATACATTTTTATTTTCTTTGGAATATTTTCGCTAATTTTCTTTTACTTCTGTAAAAATGAAATTAGCCTTTAGCAATTTGTTTACACCTGAGAGAAATCGTATTCAGAAGGTGGTCATCATTGCTGGAAAGGAACTAAGAGAATAAGCAACTCTTTACTTAGGTTGAGGATGCTAGTGATTTTTTACTTAGAGGAAGTCGTTTTATAAATAACAAGTTCAAACATTTAAGACAATTGGAAACGAGTTTTCCTATTTTTATTTACTTATCATACTATTCTAAATAAAATAGTATGATACTTGTTCTGGGACTCATTAGAAAATACTGTACTGGTAAGAAAATGCTGTGGAAGTGTGGAATGGTTATTATAACTGGCAGTTCGATTCTTATTCGAACATTACTTCGGGGAGGAAGTACTTTGGGTAATAAGTTTGCTTGCTGAATATTTCATCTTACCGAAACAGTATTCAGCAACCTTCTCCATTTCAGATGGAGTCTTGTTAGTCGATGTTTTTAGTTTTCTTTACAAGTCTCTAGTATATCATCGATTGATTTTTTTATCTATTACAGATGGAAAAAGTTGCAAAAAAATCGTATTGAATGGGACGGGACTCGAACCCGCGAGCTTTCGCACTGGCGCCTAAAGCCAGCTCCATAACCACTCGGACACCCATCCGATTATGGTAGAACAAGACTGTATAATATATATATTCAGTTTCCATGTTTAGATTATTAAAAAACCGTGTTACGTTTATTGTTTATTAGAAGACTAAAATGTTTTATGAGAGGTAGTGAATTTTCATTGTTACAAAAATGAAAAAGTTGGGATTCTACGAAAGAATTGATTTTACGAAGGCATGAAACAGAATGTATTACATTTTTGTATCTTCATTCCGATGTAATCCTTACCATGGAACCTTTACGGGTTTAAGTAAAAGAAACGAAAAAAAAAAAAAAAAAAAATAAAAAACTAAACTACATAACAAGCATATCTCATCAAACAATTAGGAATCTGGATTATTTATTTTGGCGTAATTTTTTCATTTATTTATCGCACAAGTCGCTTAATAATGAAAACACTATGACATCAAGGCAGTAATAGAACGCCCCCGTTATGTCCCCTTAACAAACAAAGATTGTACGTATTTTTCTGAATAGCTTGCTTAAATGCCACACTTGAAAAGTATTTAAAATTATCAATACTGAAGGCTGTGCACTAAAAGTTTTCACATAAACTTACACAAGTTGGACGCAAACAAAAATAGCTCTTTTAATATCAAACCCGCTAACTATAGAAATAGTTGCCTAAGCACACTTTATATCCAAAACACTAAATAAATAACAATAAATAAAGAATAGAGTTAGATCACTTGATACCATTTGCAAAGAAGTACGGAAAAGGCTGCAAACAGTAAAAGACTCCCAAGAATACCAAAAAACCAATTAAGGCCAGGAACATCTTGACCTGGAACCTGAACGTTCATACCCCAAAGACCTGTTACCAGGTTCAAAGGAATTAGAATTGTACCCAAAATAGTTAATCGCGACAGGACTTCGTTTGTTTCGTTTGACACAAGTGTCATATTTATCGAGATTTGAGCCAAGTAGTTAGAATGACTTCGAGATAGAATTTTTTCGTAATGATTCAAGTTTTGAACCATCGTTACTATATGATCTTGAACATCACCAAGATAAAGAGCAATCTCTCCTCTAGGTGCCACTTGCCAAGATTCATTGCATCGTTTGGATAAACCACGCACAACATCAGCTTTATTCGCAAGCAATCTCAGTAAGCTCATAATAAGTTTTCTGCATTCACCAACACGTTTCAGCATACTCTCCTGAGGCTTCACCTCTAAAACGTGCTCATGATGAATTCCCAAAATAATCTCATCAATAGTATCTACCTCATCCTCAATTTTCTCAATAAAGGGAGCAAATGCATCTGTAGTATCATCCAATAGGGCATAGGCAATCCAATCAGCGTTTATAGTTAAATACCCATTCAGTTGGCGAATTCTCCGACGTACATTAGCCGGATGCGGTGTTGGGTTCATATGGAAGGTAATGATTCCATCGCGAAAAACAACAAGATAAAAGTTCAGCGGTTTTAAATACTCAGGTCCAGAAGGAAGCTGATTGAAAGACCGGAATGTGACAAAATAGTAAGATCGAAAAAGCTCCACCTTTTCACGATCTTCTTCCATAGTAATATCTTCCACAGTCAAAGGATGAATACCAAATGTTTTAGCAAGGATGCGTACTTCTTCTTCTTTGGGGGACGAGACATCTAACCACCAAGTTCCGCCGGAACGGAAAAGATCTTCGAACGTTTGATTATCATGAGTAAGTTCCCACATCTCATGAGAATGGATTGTTGAGGGTAGCTCCTCTGTAAAGAACGTAAACCTGTAAGGGCGGTCAAACTCAGACTTTCGTAATTCAGCCCAGCGATCGCGAATGCGATATCTACCATTGACAAGTAAGGGTTCGCTCATTTTCCTATTGCGCTCCTTTCGCTGGTCAGTTTCTTCATCCGTAAATTCATCAAAAGTTTCCTTCATCTTTCTGGCCCACTCATCCAGAAAGGAGAAATTGGGATCACGGAGATAATGCGTGGAAATAGGTAAGAACAATTCGTCACGATCTTCGACACCCTCTTGAGTCTCTTCGGTAACCTGGTTATTTGCAAATTGTTCATAATGACTTGAAGAAGATTTAGGGGATTTGCCAAATGACCGTGGAGAAGAGATACCAAAGTCACTTACGTCGCCCCCTTGGCTAGCGGGACGAGATTCCTCTTTTGATGGGGTTGAGATGGTTTCAGGATGACTGACAGGCATAGGAATGTTTTCGGGAAAGTCGTCATCATTATCAGGAAGCTTTTTTGCTTGAAATTTCGGAGAGGAGCAAACAGAGCTTGGCATTGAAGGAGGGTTATTAACGTCTTTGGCAATTTTTTTATCATTTGTTTGATATGAATTACTTTTTTGATGATCAAGCAAACGAGATTCCTCCGTTAATTCATCTTCTGAGCTTTGCACATCTTGCAGACTGGGATCTAGGGGATGGAAAGGACGTGAGCGATTCGAGAAACGTCCATGAGGATTCCTTGACATACTCAAATATCTCAGAGTATCAAATGCGGGATTAAGATCGTTTGGCACAGATCGAGAAACTTGATCGTCTCCCACAACAGCATTATACGGTACACGAGGTTTTCTATTCGAATTAATATCCATCACACGTGCTGAAGAATGGCTAACGTTAATGCCAGGACGATTGGATGGACGTTTGGGCGATGAGGATGGGCCAGGCATTGTGGGATTGTTTACAATATCATCTGTAGGCATTCACCCTTTATTTCCAGTTATACATTAAGATTTTTTCTTTTTCTAAATTCCTATTACCCTTTAAATAATAAATCAATCAACAAAACCAAGAGAAAAACGTAGTTTCTCTGATGGTATATTTGGAGGAGGATAGACAGTGGATGGGTTACACCAACGTGGTCAAGAATAAGTGACAATTATACAGAAGGAAGTTTACAGTTATTTCAGGATTTCGCATACAATTCATTTCTTCCTGTTTACATTTATAGCTTATAAAATTTATTCAAATTCAAAAATTTTTTTTTTCATTTCTATGTCTATGTATCCACCTGTCGAAACAAACGAAAAGTGCAAAATATGCGATGCAAGGCAGACACGGTATCTCTTTTTACACATAGGAAGTCTAGGAAATGTTCAGTTTTAAAAGTTTCCAATTTCTTCTTTTTTTTTGAAATACCGTCCTTGTCTAAGTTTCTTCTCGAGTTATCATAATGGACAACCAAATGCAGATATTTACAGGATTGCGATTTCATTTCAGCTTAGTAACAAAAAAGTACAATTGAAGCCTATACTTCTGATACCTAACTATATAGATGAGTAATTTAATAAAAAAAATCAAAAGCAGCAAATAGTGAACGATTTTTTATTTTTTTCAGCGAAACTTCTATTACCTTTTTCTTTGTTTATTTGTTTACGTCTAATATGACAAAACGAAATCACCAACTATCAGTGCACTACACAAACGTAGCGCAGTTTTATAAAGTGCGTTAATTTGCTTTGTGGCTCATTATTTGCGTCATATATACAGCGTACTATCTAGCCGACACTACACCATCCTACACTCACCTTTTACCAACTCCTACCAACAGACAAATTTCCAAAGTTGTGCAAATATGAGCGATTCTCGCGAAAATTCTGTGTACCTTGCTAAGTTAGCTGAGCAAGCTGAACGCTATGAAGGTAAGAAGCTCTAATCATCCTTGAATGGATAAGGTTTATCACTTGAGAATTCCGCATGACACGCTAGGATTTATTGAAAAAATATAGTAAACGTGATTTAAGAATTAGTTTGTGTAGTTTTTTTATGGATTGTTTGTGTTTTGGCTTGTATTGAAACGACGCTTCGATGGGAGAGCCACACAGTTAAGGACGAAGGTTTGTTCTTTATACTTCATCTTCCGAGCTCTGAAGACAACATCAATATCCCATTTCATCTTGAAGTGATTTTGAAAATGGTGGGAACAGTTTATATTGAATTGTCAGCTACAGAACTGTGAAGACTCGTTTTCGAGTTTTTTGAATGGAAGCAGCGAGGGTTTGGTGAAATTCTCTACTTTTCCTTCGTCACACGTACTATTTGTTCCTTTTAACTGTTGCCCGTTTCAGAACGCTTTTTTTGTTTCGCTTTATCAAGTCATTTTTTCTGCCTTTTTAACTTTTGGGCGGCTGCGGGATTCTCTATTGATTCCATTTCCTCTATGATCTCGTTTGAATAATTTTACTAACTTTCTGTAGAAATGGTTGAGAATATGAAAAAGGTTGCCAGCTTAGATGAAAAGCTCACAGTTGAAGAACGCAACTTGCTGTCTGTCGCTTACAAAAACATTATTGGTGCTCGTAGAGCCTCTTGGCGTATTATTTCATCTATAGAGCAAAAGGAGGAGAGCAGGGGTAACTCCAAGCAAGTCAGCTTGATTAAGGAATACCGTAATAAGATTGAAGAAGAGCTCGCTGGAATCTGCCAGGATGTTCTTCAAGTGCTTGAAAAGCATCTAATCCCTGCTGCCGGTACTGGTGAATCTAAGGTTTTCTATTACAAAATGAAGGGTGATTACTATCGTTACCTTGCCGAATTTGCTGTTGGTGATATTTGCAAACAAGCCGCTGATAGTTCTTTGGATGCATATAAGGCTGCCTCTGACATTGCCGTTGCTGAACTCCCTCCCACCGACCCTATGCGTTTAGGTCTTGCTCTTAACTTTTCTGTTTTCTACTATGAAATCCTTGACTCTCCTGATAGAGCATGCCATTTGGCCAAGCAAGCCTTCGATGAAGCTATCTCTGAACTTGATAGCCTTTCGGAAGAATCTTACAAGGATTCCACTTTGATTATGCAACTTCTCCGTGACAATTTGACTTTATGGACCTCAGATGCAGAATACAATAAGTCTTCCAAAGAAGAAAACCCTGCTCCTGTATCTCCCGAAAACGAGTCCTCTGAACCAAAGCAGCATGCCGCTGACTCTTCAAATGCTTAAGATATGAACTGTTTCTTTAATGTCATGAGTGCGCAACTTTTTCTATTAAATGTTTAAAAAAAGTTCAAGCGCTGTTCTTACTATGCATATATGAGTTGATACCGATATTTTTTACTAGTCTCGTAGACATTTGTGTAGGTCTTTATTGACATGGCAACGTGCTATTTCTTTCATTTATTCCTTTCTTATGTCTATCATTGTAACAGCAGAGCCTATTGCTTTCCAAACATATGGGAACATAGTCTCCTCATTTGCCATATAGATTAAGGATAAATTATATTATTATTATTCACTATGTTGACCCGCATCTAAAGCCCAAATAAGTACATTAATTCTTTCTTGTCTAGACTGGAAAGTGACTGTATCTTTTCACTTCCCATTGTCTTCTGGATTAAATCACGCTTTTTTTCTTGCACTGCAACAATCCTTTCTTCAACCGTATTCTCTGTGATCAAGCGATATATCGTAACCGGTTTGCGTTGACCTATTCTATAAACTCGATCAATCGCTTGATCCTCTAGACTGGGATTGTAAAAGGGATCTTGCAAAATCACATGATTAGCAGCTGTTAGATTTAATCCAATACTACCACATTTTAAAGATATTAACATTACAGTAATGTTCAGATCATGAGTAAATTTTTGAATAGAATGATCCCTTTGTATGGATGACATACTTCCATCATATCGAACATGGCTAACATGCTCCGTCCGCAGCATGTGAGAAACGATGTCTAAATATTGAGAAAACTGAGAGTATACTAGAATTTTTTCTTGAGTCCCCTTGGCAATAACACTTTTAATGATCTCTAGTAACTTTAACATTTTCGATGAAGGAGTACATTCACTCAACCTCTTCCCAAATTTCTTGAGAAAGTCTTGTTCATATCGATTACGCCATACGAGAACTTGATCTATATCATTTTTTGCTTCAAATTCCTTTGCTGTTGCTTCATTGTGTTTTCGAAGAGAGCGAAGCTGACAAATTGATTTCAAGCTTCCGAAAACTGCCAGAATCGTATCATCCGAAATTAAATGATCCTTTCGAATAGACCCTCTACACATGGGACACTTACAATCAGGTTGACTTTGGTTTGTCGGGTGTTCCAAAAGCATTTCCATACATTCCTGACAGGTATAATGCCCACAAGGAATAATAAACACAGGACACAAGGTAGAATCAAGACAAACACTGCAAATAAAATCTTCAATTCCATTAATCCGTTCGATCACAGAAGGTTCAAATTTTTTACATAACTCTCGCGAGAAGTCAGAATCACAAACTCTTAAAACAGAGGCAGGCGCCTTAAGTTTTAAAAGCCAAGGATGACAGCATAATTGTCGCAACCGAAGCAAGGAGACTAAAACGTTTCCATACGTAGAAGAGCGATCCAAGACGTAGTTGGCTAATAGAGATTGCGCTTGATTCATTTGCTCCGCATAAGTACTACGTTCTTGAGAAGTAAATGATATGGGAACAACTTGAACGTGTTTGTTAGGAAGCTCTATAATTCGTTTATCATTAATTTGAGTATTTTTTGTTCTTCGGAGGACGACGGCACCCAACAGGGCGCGCAAGCGTTGCATAGCAGCATGCACAATATCTTCCCTATAGGATTTGAGGGGACGAGAAAAATCTTTGACAAACATACTCCAAACGCAATAAGGTTTAACTCTCAAGAATTTAATCAAACTAAATAACTCATCGACGTTATTCTGTAAAGGAGTACCGGTTAAGCACCACCGATAAATAGATTCTAGTTGAAAGCAAGCATTGGCAGCCTGGGTATTCCGATTGCGAATTGTGTGTGCTTCATCTAAGATAACTCGAAACCATGGGGTATCTAGAAAAGGCGTAGAAGCAGGAGGGGCAAGTCGACCACTACGAGAGTGGTGGATGAAAAGCTCTTTTTGTCGCATTTCTTGAGATAAGGTGCTATAAGTGGTGAGAACAACGTCGAAATGAGCAAGTTGTTCACTAGTGTAACTTCTTTTGGAACCTCCATGGTGAATGTAGATGGATAAATGCTTGGAATGATGGACTTTGAGTGAGAGTTCATTCGCCCACTGGCTTAAAAGAGCCAATGGGACGACAATTAATGTGGTTTTACGGCTCATATCGACAGAACGGCGAGTAAGGAGCAAGGCAATGGTTTGAACGGTTTTGCCAAGCCCCATGTCATCAGCTAATAAGCCGCCATGTTTTGGACTTTGTTCCATGGACTCCATCCAATTGTGTCCTTCAACCTGATGAGTAAGAAGGGATACAAGAAGGCCAGCTTTCGAAAGGTGTTCTTGGGCTTGGTTGGCATCAAGATTCTCAAGATTGGATGTAAAACAATCTTCTAAGAGGTTGTGAAGTTCATCAGAGACATGCTTTGGGACTGCAACTCTTTCATAAGAAGGAGAAAGAGGCGGAGGTGGAGGAGGAGATGGAATGGAGTTTGACTGGTGACTAAGAGCCTTTGCAGTAATGAAAGGGCCCAAAGGAAATTTTTTAGATGGAGGAGATGAAGGCGGCGACTCTCCATCGAGGTCGATTGGATTTCCTTGAGAACCAGAAGAGGAAGATGCTGGAAGGGTAGAAAGAGGAACGGTAGAAGAAGACGCAGAAGGGTTGGAAACCCGAGAAGGGGGGGAAAACGGAAGATTCCTAAAAGACCAAAGACGTTGTTGGCGCCAGCGCCGGAGGGAAGATTCGTGAGGAGAACGCCTTTTTAGGGAAGCTGAAGAAGAGGAGCCAGCTGAACGAGAAGGAGAAACGAAAGCAGATGAAACAGAAGAGGGAGAGGTAAAACGAGGAGGGTTTGGTGAGTGCCTCAGAGATTGTTCATTTCTGAAACCAACTAGTTAGTTAAAATAACTTGTAAAATACCTCATACGTTTGAATTGGTTGAGAGGAGGTAGAATATGAAATATTTGGGAGAGGGGGAGAAGAAGGTCGGTTCAATTCGTCTTGCAGAGAACGAGCAAAGGCTTCATCAGCCTCGAGTTGATCGGGCAAAGTGGAGGAAAAGGCAGCAGGGTCTAAAGCAAGCGGTAGAGACGACATCTCACAGGCGAAAATGAGGATAACATGCTTTCAATTAAAAAATAAACCATAAAAGTTTAAAAGCATAAATGAAATCGAGCGTAAACAAGCGATAATACACAAAGTAGATAAACCTCTAAAATTAGTCGTAAAGAAGGTGGTGAAAGAAAGATGTCACGTTAAATTGCGCTATTTCGAAAAATTTCTTAATTGTGTAATACTTTTTATGCGATGGGGGTTAAAATTACATCTAGGGAATCAATGGCGTTCTTAATCCTCATTCGTGGCTGTTACTTTTTTGTTTACCTTTTATTGCAGGACTTTGACTGAAATCCTCCAACAGCCTTCTCTACGTATATGGGGAGAATTTGAACTTCTTATTAGAGGCCAGGTCCTTCAAGTCCTAACGTTACCTCGAGGAAAAGTTTGTTTTAGTGACCTGGTCGAGACCAGAGAAAAAGGACTATGAGGGGTTACGCCTCGCGCTACCATGAGGAGTAGTATGACCTCACCGGTCGTGATTGACTCGTCAAACCCCTCCTTCTTCAAACCAATCAAACCCTATTGATGCCACATTTCCAAGTCTCTGATAACCGAAGCGACAAGCACTCGTTTACTATTGCTATAAGAACATGCTTTCGTCAGAAATTTCCACAAGGATACATTTTTTTCTAAATTGCATGCTTCTTTATTTTATATTCAAATGATAAAAATTCTCGGACTCAAAACCCATACATCTCGTTTTCTCATTTGTGGTCAACCGTAACAAATGACATAATTCCATTAGCTTTCTTTCGCAAGAAATAAGATTGGCTCGGTCTCCACATTTCTAGATACCCCTTCGGCTGACTTATATGTTAAGGGAAATCTTTCTTCAACAGGAGGCACGGACTCATAGTAAACAATGACAACTTCCCATGGGAAAGAGGAACAAAAACAAACAAACAAACAACTAACACAAGATAATCAGCAGCTAAGAAACAAATATAAGTAAAATTTATAAACACTTCTAAAATACAATCAAAAACACGTATTTCGAGTATAAACTGTTGTTTGAAGAAAAATTTAGGAACCGAAACTTTTTTCAATTTTCAATTTTCATTCTCCTCATTCTCCTCTTCTAGTGATGTCATCCTTTCTTCTCTGAGAAGAGCGTGCACGCATATTCGCAAGTTTCCCTTACGCGTTGTTTTTCTCTATTTAACGCTGTCCGAAGCCCGTCCTTGCTCTTTACCTTTGGTTTTCTACTGTTTTACTGTTATACCCTCCAGCGGGTTTCTTCTTTCTTTCATCGTTTTCATCCAATTTTTTTTTGGTTTTTCTTTTTGATTTAGCTGTTCACAATATACCCGTATTAAAGATATCTTGATCTTGGTTATTTACAGCTAACTTGGTTTGGTGTTCATCAATAGTAGCGACGCGTCGTAGCTTTATTCACGAAGTTACTTTTTGATACATCTCACTTCCTCTTATTTTTTATAATCTACTTCGGTTTATTTACTTGTCTTTCTAATTCCTGTTTTATTTGCTATTCGTATACTTTTCTTACTGTTTCTTCTGTACTATTTTGGTGCCATTTTTTCCTCCGAATTCCTTATTTACGAAATAACTCGGACTTTATATATCGGAGGCGTGTTATTTTCTCTTGACACGTTCATTCTCATTCGCTATTGTTGTTGACAACTTTCGGTTGCTTTCTGGGTTGTCTTAAATTTTTGTTTGTGTTACAATTTGCCACGCCACTCCTTCTTCCTCTATCGTAACGTATCGTTTGTTCTCGTTCAAAGTGTCCTCTTTTGCACTGTTTACATATTGTATTACGCTGTCTTTACTCTTCGTTATTTCAGCAAGTATATAAATACACTCAGCACGCAACGTCTCTCCTTCTTGCTTTGTCCTCCCTTTTACACGTTTTCCCCCGTTTCTCCCGCTTTTTACTTGGTTTTTCTTTAGATACACTCAGCTTTGGAGGTTTGTCATTCCGTTGCTTCCTTTTGTGGCTGTTGTTATTTACTGACAAACTCTTTGTGTGATTCTCTCAAAGTCGTTTTAAATCACATATCTTCTTTACTCTTTCTCAAACTACATTATCTTGTTATTGGTGAAGGGTCCGTATTGTTTTTTCTTTTTTTTGTTTCTATAACATTTTACTGGTCCTCGTTCGCTACCTATTTCTCACATTCGCATAGTATTTCGTCTATCGCTAACAACCTTCAAATATACACATATATCAATTTATATCCTTCTTTCTTTTGAAGTTTCCCCTACTTTTTGAGGTTATCTTCAATCCCAGATTATTTTTCGGATTGTCATTTTTATCTTGTCTTATTCTTTCTCTGTGGATTTTCAGTTTTCCTTTGGGTAATTCTTTCTAGTCTGCTTTCATCTAGGATCTTGAGGTTTTTATTTGCATCTCCTTTTGCATTTGTTCATATTTCTTTTTTTTCCTTTGGTTTAAAAGATACCGTGGGTTTTCCTTTTTTGTATTACACTTAATTTATCGCGGTCTTTTCTCATTCCTTCTGTGCTAAAGCTTTGCATTTTTGTGTTTGTTTTCCTATAGTTTTCTTGTGATAATATTAAAAACTAACAAATCTTTGACTTGTTTGCTTTTTCATCTTTTTCGTTTGAAAAGGTTTCTGTTTAGCTTTTTTTTTCCGTTTGACCCGTTTTGCATCAACTTTTTGATTGACACGGTTATTTCGCTTTAGTTTCATAAAAAATTTCCTTTGTGTTTTTCTTTTTTGCGTTACACAGTCTCGCAAATATTCGTTTGAGTTCCGGATATCATTTTATCCCTCTTATTGCCTTTATCTATATTTGCTCTTTTCCTTTCTCTTTTTGTCGCTTGTAAATGTCGATTGATTGCTTATATCAACGCTCTTTATTCCATCCCTCTTTCCTGCCTGCTAACCTGCCTTCTTCCTCTGAAGCTGTTTCAAAAATGCCCGCTTCATCAGGTCCTACCTTTTCAGATTACCAGATAGCCCCACCTTTGCTGAAACGCCCTTCTATGGCCTCTCACTACTCATCCGCCACCTCTCCTGTCTCGCCTATCAGCTTTGAACCAAAGAATAATGACACCCTTTGGATGGGCGATCTCGAGAGCTGGATGGATGCTACATACTTACAGCAACTCTGGGCCTCTCTTGGTGAACCTGTTAACGTGAAGGTTATGCGTTCAAAAACTGCATCTTCCGACGCCTTGATTAGCTATTGCTTTGTTCAATTTGCTTCTTCTGCTGCCGCCGAACACGCTCTGAAGAAATATAGTGATACTGTCATTCCTGGCGCGCATTCCCTTTTTAAGCTCAATTGGGCTACTGGTGGGGGCATCCATCACGCTAACTATGTCAATCGAGATCCCGAATATAGCGTTTTCGTTGGTGACTTACTTCCCACTACCCAGGATTCCGATCTCTTTTTAACTTTTCATTCCATCTATCCTTCTTGTACGTCTGCGAAGATAATTGTTGACCCTGTTACGGGCTTATCACGGAAATATGGCTTTGTTCGCTTCTCCAACGAAAAGGAGCAACAGCATGCTCTTGTCCACATGCAAGGTTACCTATGTCATGGTCGCCCTTTGCGTATCTCTGTTGCTGCACCGAAGTCTCGTGCTTCTATAGCCGCCGATTCTGCGTTAGGTATTGTTTCTAATCCCACCTCGAACAGACAACCCAATCAGGATTTGTGCAGCGTTGATCCTTTGAACACCACTGTTTTTGTCGGTGGTCTTTCGCATGATTTGACAGAGAAGGACTTGCAACTTTGTTTTCAAACTTTTGGCAAAATTTTGAACATAAAAATTCCTTATGGTAAAGGATGTGGCTTTGTTCAATACAATGATAAAACTTCCGCTGAGCATGCCATTGCTGCTTTACAAGGAGCTTTACTTGGATCATCACACATGCGCCTTGCTTGGGGACATAATACACTCCCGGCCTCTGCTTTGGAGCGATCCAACGACGGTGATATTGAAGAAACAGGTCTTTCAGCTGTTGGCCCTACCAATGTCCCTTCTGGTAATATGGTTGGAACCGCTGCAAGCGGTCTGAAGGGTGCTCCAGTCTCACCTCGAAGTGCAGTTGCTGCCCAGTCTTTGCTTCCCAATGCAATTGTCCATTCCTTGAATGGAATGGAACCTTTGAATGTAACTCCTTTATCGCCTCCTCCTTTGTCTCGTTCTGCTTCCATTTCTCCGGCATTGAGTGGTAGTGCTTCCGGTTTGACGCCTCTTTCTTCAAACTTTTCGCACCATGGTGGTCAACAATTACCCTCCTCAGTTTTGCATGGCGGTAGTTTGAACACCGCTCCCAAAGCTCAGGCTAACGTAAAGCTCCCTGAATGGTTACAGTCGTATGCTGGGGAGAATCAACCTTCGGCTGGAGGTCAAGATCTTTTGGCTTCTCGCATGTCATCTTTAAAGCTAATGGACGATGATGCTTTTGCTTACTCTGCTACTTCCGTTCCTGGACGATCCAGCTCTTGGTATCCTTTCAATAAGGAACGTCAGTCTTCTATGGTTGATGTTTCTGGTGAAAGGGAAAAGTTTGAGTCTTTAATGGACAAACCTATGGTTGGTGCAGGTATGAAGAATCGTTTAGCCCGCCCCTATTCCTTTGGTCCGAATGGTTCACAATACTTACAACCCTCTTATCGCATTCCTCGTGATGTATGAGTTTATTGAACATTTCTGTTGATTCATTTTTAGTTTTTTCTTTACTTCTAATGGTGTTTGTAATTTCCATATTTATAATAATCGCTCTTTTGAAGGAATGATCAATTTCCACTGTTGCTATCCTCTGCATTGTTAAATTATGATTTCTGTTTTTTAATTTCTTTTGATCGATTGAGGGTAGTTTACTTTTGGCTTTGTTGGTTTACGATGACTATTTTCCTATTATATTATTCCCTTTTTGATGTTTCCCTGTTTTGTCTTATATTTTATTTTGTCTTCTGTGCTGTTTCTCGTTGTAAAGTTTCATTGTCGATATTTTATCATTACCCTTGTTTTAAGTTATTATCATTACTAGCGGAATAGGGTTTTACCTTACTTCGTCATTTTGTTTATTTTTTTTCTATTCATTTGACGTTTATTTCGAGCTTTTCTCTTTCTTATTGTTCATAGAATAAATTACAGTGTTTATCATCATGAGTTATATAATATCAGATTGTATGTAGGTCATAAGTTTCTTTTTTTCAAGTTTCATAAATGGATGTCAATTGAGAAATAATGGCTGTCTAAAATCAAAAGTAAATTACGTTCTTACATTAAAAATGTCGTTTTGCCAAGTTCCAATTTATGGAGAGTACAGTTTCGCTTTATCATAATTCTAAATTTTTGTAACGCTATACGTATATAGATCAAAATAGGTCAAAGGACTAGCAGACTACAAATTGAAAATTTCAAGTGAGGATAGCGAACAGAAATTGGAGAGAAATGAGGTCTTCCCTGAAAAAAGCAAAGCCAAAAATCATCCAAACAAGTGAAAATGAAGAAGAAGAAACAGGAAGCGATGCATCCGCGAGTCTTTCGAATCGTACGTACAGAAAAGTCAATAACGCCAAAAAGTGAACAACTTTGTTAACTGATTATAGAAAAAACAACATTGAGGAAATCTAAAAAAAGGCCGCTAGTGAAAGGGACCAAGCCTGTCAATTTACAAGATGAGGCAAGTAAATATTTGATGAAATGTTTGAACTAACATGTAACAGCAGCTTAACGAAAGCATTCCAGATAACGATAAAGAAACACCATTACTTAGAGTAAAGAAGCCGAATCCTATTGTGACAACACAAGATTTGTAAGACTAACTCTTTGGAAACTATGAACGAGACAAGGCTAATCAGTAAATGCATTTAGGATATCTAGAAGAAGAGAGGAACTGAATTCATCCAGCGGATATACTGAAAACTTTGTCAATGAACTAAAATCACGGAGTCGGCAAACTCCAGTTCAGTATACTGAACAAGAGCACTTTAGGAATGGAGAACATTTAAACAAACCTACTGAGAGCATTAGCTCACGTATGCTTAATCAAGGCATCTCTGAGGCTTCCATGATACAAGAATTAAAAGATCGTAAAGAACGACAGAGAAATATTGAATTGATGGAAGATAATTATATTGCTCTAGACACTGGTCAGCAGGTATACCTTCCTGGAAAAGCTACTGATGGAGAGCGGCTACTGCAACATGAAGATGAGGTACAAGATGAAGGTTACAATGGATACAACGCGTACGTAGAAGACGAAAAGAGTCTCCGAGAATTACATCGGTTTAGTCCCGAAACGTTACGAAAAAGATCTATTCAAAGTGCTCTTGAGGAAAACGAAGTATTCATTGATGAAGGTGAGGACGGAGCTATGGCTGATCCCATTTATGCATGGGAGCAAGCTCAGATTCAGAAAGGAGCATTTACGGATGCTTCTAGATTAACAAAGCTACCTCCTAAGTTTCCGAATATACTTACCATTGAAGAGCAAAAACAGCGTTTAAAAGAAGCTGTTGCATCTGAAAAACTTCAACAAGAAGAGCGCGCACAAATCATGAAAGGCTTATTAGATCAAGAGAATGAGATTCAACAATCAGAAGAACGAATTAAACAGTCCTTTATGGAGCTGAATAATCGCATGCTCGAAAACCTACAATCTTCTTCCACTTAATTCTCCTGTGTGTATATTATGAATGAATCGATTTTGATTGTTTACGCTCGTATATAACAAGAGTAAAATTTCGATGTCTTGTCTCTGAATAAATGACTGTTATATACAAAAGATGTTTTGTCCGCTTATGTTTCTAATATTTTTCTTATTTACTGAGAATTCATTGCTCTCAAAAACTGAATATTCAGCATTTGAAACCAAGTAACATGTTAGCTATCATTAAAAACGATGAACTTGGCTACTAATACAAATCGCCAAGAACTTTACAAAAACATAACTTCAATGGGTTTTAAAAGAAGTTACTCCTCTTTAAACTACGATGTTTCGAGAAAAAAGGTCTTAAATGTCCTAGAGATTCCTCTGAAGAAACTCACAATTGAAGACCCATCCGATGGTATGCGAGATTTGAAGTCTGAGAACCATTCTATATTATGTGATTGTTAGAATATATATTAACAGGTATCTGTAGATCTTGATGTTGAAATGGTTCCTCGTAACCGTATCGCCTATTACAAAAACAAATACACAGTTGTCGTAGAGGATTTGGATGCTGAACTTGAGGAAGAAGAGGACAATAAAAAGAAAAATAGTTCTTCTAATGCAGAAGATCAATCGAGAGTAAAGCTTTCGGTTATATCTCCTTTAGAGAAAAAGTTGAAACGAGATTTATTTTGCCTTCTCTTTGAGCGTCCAACAGATAAAAAGGAATTGCCTTGTTCTGGCTACTCTTCAAGCTGCAAATCTGTTCCTTCTGTAACTTTGCCCGAATCAAAAAAGCTTTTTGAAGAAGGAAAGTTGTCCTTCACCACGAACCGTACGAAAGGGTCTAGAAGATCACTCGAATCCTCATACGATCTCGATTTGGGCTGATTTGGAGTACAGCCTTTATCGTTTACGATTGCTCAAATTCTTTGCCGTTCTGAGTGCGATAAACTGTCGACAAGACCGAAGTCGAAACTTCAAGTGCATTGGTATACTATGGAAGGAACTACACAATCTTATTATTTATTAGTTTTTATTTAGTTCTATGTCCAAATATTGACATTTTTCTACTTCATCTCTGGACTCCTTACTTACCGTATTACAATGCTTACCCTATTCTGAACTTATAAGACTTTGCCTTACGCATGAACTCGATTTCTTCACTTCAATTTGGGATTTCTGGCTTATACTTTTTCAATTATTTATGTCTTCTTTAATGGTGTTTTAAAATAAAAGTTTCATCACTGATTGCTCTCTGTTATGGGAAATTGCAAGTAGAGACATGCCTTCAAATTCATACGAATTAAAGTTAAATAATTACAGTGATAGTAATAGAAAACTATCCCCAAGTATTTCAAGATCAAGATCTTCGACTGTTAGCTCGTCAGTGAACACTGAATCGACGGGTGCTCAAGTTGAATCCTCCAGTCATGCAATTGTGAACTCTTCTTTGTCAAAAAGTGAAGACTTTCAATGGAATAAGTTTTGGATAAGATGGGGGCGTTTACGAAGAATTTCGCTGCAATTGGAAACCTCGGAATCGGGACAGAATTCACCTTTAGGAACTGGTACTTGTATAACCCATTCTGGAAATTTATTAGCGGTGGGGACTTCCAGCGGATGTGTTCTTTTGAATAATCTAAGAAATAATACATCAAATACGCTTGTACCCGAACTTTCTAGTTCTGAGAGGTTTTTGATGCCTGTAACTTGTCTTGCAATCTCACATACTCATAGAGTACTTTGTCAAGGGCACGGGGATGGGACCCTGTTTGTATGGGATCTGACTCAGAATCCTCCCGTCCAACGACATGCTATTCGTCAACCTTTTCAGGAATCTGTTTTAACGCATTTGGTGTTCAACGGACTTTCTGACAATGTTCTCTTATCGGCAAGTGCTTCTGGAAAAGTTTTTGTTCATGAATTTTATAATTTTCTAATAAATAAGCATCATACAGCTTGGGAATACGACTTTCCAGACGTTCAACCTACTTTTATTGATCGTTTGGTCGTCGATGTTTCAAGCATTTCTTTTGAAGAATTATATCTAACATCAGTGAAACATACTTCGTTTATCTTTCTCCAATCGCTTTCCTGTCTTCGAATCATTTCCCTTTTTCCCAAATTGTCGTTAGTTTATAAACTTAGGTACTCCGATGTTCAGGCTAATTCTGCCTGCCACGCTGTTTCTTCTTTCGTTGTACCTACCTCTGGATCGAGATCCAGGACGCGAGCTTTCTTCTGCCTTGGCTACGATTGTCATGTACGCGTATATGCATTAACCTTACACCAAGGAGTGTTATCGGTAGAGCTACTAAACAAAACAGATTTTAGTACTCCCGTATGGAAGGTTTGGTATCTTCCTAATAATAATGTTATCTTTGCTCTGTTGAAGGATAAGAGAATACTATTTATGAACGGCATTACTTTAAACATCTTGGGTGTATCTTCTATTTCCGAGTATGAACTTCTTACCTGGGATTGGTATCAGTCTGCGTTGACGATGCAAGGAATTTCTCTAGGCGTCTTTCCGTATATTAGTTCGAGCTTTTCTTTATCTCCTAGATACTTATTTTTTCTTACCCCTGAATCGGTCACTGTAGGTACATTTATTTCACTCAATGATCAACTACAGTTTGCATCTGAAAAAATAAATATAATGGATACGCTTAAGTTAGGACTCTGTTATCATGCGAATTCAAATCTATTTAGCAAATCTTACAACCAACCGGATTTGAGCCATAAGTTAATGGATTTGCTGAAGAATTACATTCGAATATTGGTACAAAGCTTCCCTTCCTCACGGTCCGTAGAATCATCTAGCACTGATCCTCTTGTACCACAAGATGAATTAGAACAATTATTGCAGCGTGCTGAAAATATGAATCCAGGTTGTTATAATCTCGTCCTTTATTGTTTGAGAGCTGCCAACTTCTTAAATGGTTTACAGTCATTATTAGACTATATTCTACCTTGCTTAGCTGAAACAGAAGTGTCTTATATTTTTATGGAAGCATTACTGGATATGGTACTTCAACAGAACTTTAAAGCACCTTCTCCTGATATACAGAAATTATTGTTATTATATCTAGAAGAAAACAGGCGGCTAGCTTATGCTGACAAATTAATACCGGCAATTGAACATCGATATTTAGACCTCGATTTCTCAACCAGATTTTCTACTTATAACGGATTATTTAATTCACTGTGTTATGTTTCGATTTATGCATTCAATGATTACTCAACGCCTCTTGTTAAATTTCTTAAATTATTAGTTGCAGATCTAAATGATTCGTCTGAATGGATTGAGTATTGTGTGAATAATGGCTTTCAATATTTATTAAACTCTCTCACTGGCTTTAAGTATCCTCTATGTGAGCCTAACAGTGTGAATGAGGCGTACACTGTCACGCATACTCTTTTAAAGATAATCTTCTCCGTCAACATTTTACCATTCAAAATATCGGTTCCCGAATCTGGGTCTTTTCCTTATCTTCGTCTCTTTTTGAAAAAGAGAGCAAGCTCATTTTTTGAGTGCCTAGAGAATGCCTTTGACTCTCCTTATTTTTCTTTAGACAAGGTAACCATTGCTAAACAGCCCGTTGATACTGTCAGTCGTCAATGGATGATCGAGTGTCTATCGCAAATATTTAATACAACCAGTTTTCAATCCGACAGCTATTACACCTTCCTTGCGAATACAGTTGCTAAATACTCCAAGCAGATTTTACTCCCACAATCTTTTTACTTAAAAATCATGGAAGGGTTATGTAATGTTGAAAGATATCATATTGACAACCAGGGAATTCAGAAAGCTGTAGAAAACTTACTTTCGGTTTACGATCCACCAAACATTGAGGCACTGTTAAACTGCTTCTGGGATAACCATTTTTATCATGCTATCATGACCGTGAGTTTTAATCATAGCTTTTATGATTCCTACTTCCAAGCAATATTGGCTCTGTGGGATCAAAAAGATTCTTCTTCGTTAATTTTCAAGTCCTCCGAAGCTTTAATTACTATGTTATTTGACAACTTGAGAAATCTAAATTCCACACCTGTCTGCTATAATAAATACATCAAGTGTCTAATAAGTTTTACAATGGACTTCTTAAATGTCGATAAAGTTACATTTTTAAGACTAGCCTCATCTCGGTTAAAAAAATCACTTCCTAAGATGATCGAAAAATGCATGTCTGCTAAATCCGTTCAATTGCAAGTATTAGGAATTTTATATAATCTTTCTACCTATGAGGAATTACTTAAATGGTTTGGTCGTCGTCGTTTGCTATCTTTTTTCGAAATAGTATGTGCTACTTCTGGGGACTATGCTGTCCTTAAATTATTGCAAGTCTCTCCGGAATTTAAAAACTTGGAAGGATTGATAAATATTTTGATATATTACAATTGCTTAGAGGCAAGCATCCAAATGTATCGGGAACTAAAACATTACAATCAAGCTTTATCTCAAGTTCTAAAATATGTTCGGACCAGAGTTTTCTTTGAATCAATAAATGGCGTGAAGAAAGTTGTACCTAAAAACTTGGAACGTGTAACTTACTATCTTCAGATTGTCGTGCCTTTATACCAAGCGTGCCTAAGTTGTCTTCCGCCAGAAGAAGCAGCTAATCTCTGGGTACACCTTGTTTTCAGCTTGATAGATGTTTATGCAAATTTATCTCGTAACTGCTCTCAAAGTACTCCTGACGTCTTGATGTCCTTTGAAGATTCTGTATTGGGCTGCATTGAGGGTTTGTTAAATTCTTTTCTTGAACTGGTACAGTCGGACAAAAATTTATTAAACATTGTGGTTTTGAAGATTTGTACAAAATCCTCTGAAAGTCGCGAATGTAATACTTATATGCGAGATCTGTTGCTGAAATTTATGACTGACGTCCATGTGAGCTGCGATATATATCGAGAGTGCGCTTCACTTTGGGATAGAAAGCAATTTTATGATACAAAAAGTTCTTTAAGCGAAAGTACAGTGGGAGTACTAATAGATGAGCCGGATAAAAGCAAAGAAATTGCTATGAAAAAAGAAAGGATAAAAGTTTTACTCTCAGGGCAAGTTCTTCCAACTAGTAACGAGTAAGCATGCAGCAATGATCGGGACTTTTGATACAATACCTGATAATGTATCAATAATGAATACATGACCTTGCTTCTTTTTCTTTTTTATGGTTTTTTACTAGTAGAATAATATTTTCCTGTAGTGTTCAACATGTGACTTATATTAAATGCAAAATGTAGGGTTCGTTATTTATGAGCAATTAAATAAGGATAATATGAATGGAGGGTAGCAGCTTTCTTTCTTTTTTATTTACTTTACTTTATTTTATTTTTTAGCCGCAGTAAAATATCCCCAAGTCAAAAACAAAACATTAAAAAGTGAAAATAAGTTAAAAGAGAACAACTACTCAACTCTCGGTAAAGTTACTTAGAAGTAGAGGCCTCTTTAGCAGCAGAGATCAGACGTGTGAGCATTTCACTTGAAGCTCCTTGACCAGCCAATCGACCAAATACAACACAAGCAAGCAAACTGCTTCCTCCCAATCGATTCTCTCCATGGAGGCCACCAACGATTTCTCCCGCTGCGAATAATCCTTCAATTGGGTGACCTTCTTTAGATAAGACTCTAGCTTGCGAATCTGCTTGCACACCTCCCATAGTGTAATGCAGAACAGGCTCAACCTGACCAACAAAAAACTTGTCCGAAAGCTCGAAGGGTTGTTTACCAAACTGTTCTCTTCCGAATAAGTCTTTTATTTCGCCTCGAGAGGCTTTGTTAATCGTAGAAAATGTATTTTCGAGATCCGTGGTCGTGCAGTTGAGGATTTTGGAGAGTTCTTCGGCATCTACTTCTCGCATAAGTCCCTTAAAACTGTAAAACTTGACAAAGTTGGCAACCTCAGGAACGCACTTAGCAGGTAAAACTAGTTGCACAGGAGAATTCAGTTTCATCATTTCAGCTGTGACATAGTCACGATAGCCAAGTTCGTTGCAAAAGCGTCTTCCCTTATCTGTCAGTAAAACTGCGCCAGAGCCACGGAGAGCCTCGGCAGCTAAAAACTTAGTCATGGAAGAAGGATCTTTGGGATCAACCCAACCAGTAGGATGAATTTGAATGAGGTCTAGGTCTACGGTGTTTCCACCGATTGAGCTAACCATCTTATGACCATCACCGGTGCAATAAGGCCCGTTTGTGGTACTTAGTTTGAGGGCCTCAGGGTGATGCAACTTCAAAAGGGAGTCGTCGGAGAAATCAGCAGCATATCCTCCTGTAGCAAGGACCACGGGTCCATAGACGGAACGGTGGGTTTTATCATTCAAATCCTCATACTCTACACCAATTACGGATGAGTTGGAGGAGTCGGTTAGAAGGCGAGTAACACGAGTATTTTTCTTTATTTGCAGGCGATCGGGATGAGCAGCGGAGTATTTTTCTGTTTTGTCTACAAGAACAAATGCTAGAGGTTTGAAAGGATAATCCGGGTGACTTCCACGATGAGTGCGAGGTTGGCTATGGCCAGCCAAAAGAGAAAGTTCATTCATCTGAAGACCGAAGCGTTCTGATAGCCAATTAACAGCGCTATTGGATTTGCTTGTCAATGTGTGAAGCAATTTTGGGTTGGCTTTCGACTTGGCCGAAAGAATGGAGTCATGGTAAAATGTTTTTACGCTGTCGGACACGTTTTGATCAAATTGAAGTTGAGTAGAAGCAGCATTGATCCCACTAGCAGCTTTTATGCTATTTCCTCCAAATGCAGCTATTTTTCAAAGTTAGTACACTGTTATATATAAGTAAGCAAGAAACAGCCAATTCATTAACAGAGAAAAAGAGCAACCCAACCCAACGTAAGGACTATATACGTGCATGCTTGCAAGGATGTATATATTTACGTCAAAATGTATTCCATGAAAACTGATAAAAAGCACCATGTCATGTCATGCCATGCCATGCCATTTCGTAGCCGACTTCGACTTCGACTTTCCTGAAAGATGATGGGCACGCTTATTGCTCAATCCTCTGCAAAACATACAAGACCGTTCCATATTCAATACATACAATTCTTATCTAAGAGCAAAACATTTCCCCCTAATTCCAAAATCGTATTTGTAGCTGAAAGACCAGCTAAACCACCGCCAATAACAATTGCTTGTGTGTTATTGCTTACTGTTGACATACTTGCTTTGTTCTTGAAGGCTGTTTTTGCAAATAGTAGGCCAAGGAATGCAAACAGGGTCGTTGTTCTCTTAAATAACATAGAAGAAAAGTTCAAATCGGATGAATGACATAGAAAATTTCAAGAAGAAAAGTCTGATGATTCTTTTTCTCTTAATATGATCTTACGATAAAATTGCAATGTGAAGTATACCGAACCTCAAGGAGACGAAGCCAAGAAAATATGAAGAAAATATAAGGAAAAGAAAAAGAAAAAAAAAAAAAAAGGTCATTTTGTGATTTTTCGTACTTGGATTGCTACATGTTGTTCTTTTCGTGAAGCTTTCTATCCCAAGTACAGTTTTCAAACAGCTGGGCAAAGGGCAGAATGGACGGTATGCAATCCTCGAAAGCTTTCAGCTGAAGCTAGAAAAGGTTCTCAACGGTTCCAAAGTGGGTTCTCATTCCTCTTTCATTTAGTTGACATAGGCCGTTTCAAGATAAATTCAATCGCACAAGAAACATTTACCATGAAGCCTTTCTTTTCCTTCTCTTTTTTTTGTTAAGCAACAAAGAAGGACTTCTGTTACGAAGTTACTTGATCTTTTTTTCGATACTATTTTCCATAAATTCACAGCTACGTAAAAAAGGCCGCTTAACTCAGTTGGTAGAGTGTGAGATTCCAAATCTTGAAGTCAAGTGTTCAAGTCACTTAGTGGTCATCTTTTTTCTCATTGTTGAAAAGAGCCTTGGTAAATTTGTTTTATCGTTTTTACTTTTTAAGGTCTTTGAATTTTTTGTTTTTTGTTTTTTATTTTTTGTTTTATGCATCAAAATTTCTCCTGCTATCAAGAGGCTTCAAGTTTACGTTCCTTCCTGCTGCCCATTACAGCCTTGTACCTTTACTGACAAAGAAGAGGATTGTTTTTGAACCTACAGCAGGAAATACGAAAGGAACTGAAACTTTATAGACAAACAGGAGGATTTTTTTTTTTTTTTTTTTTTCAATATGCCAGAATCAAGGAATTCAGAGTTTGACCCAAATACAAAGAATAAGAATGCAGATGAAATGTATAATGAGCTCAACAAAATTCCCTTCTTCATGCAGTCTTTAGATGATGTTGAAGAAGAGGGACAGGGGAATGCTCAACTGGATGCCTTAAAGGCTCTGGCTTACGAAGGTCCGCCGCACGAGATTGCGCAGAATTTCCGTGAACATGGAAACGAGTGTTTTGCTACAAAGCAATATCGTGAAGCCGCCGAGTATTATACGAAAGCTTTAGCTGAAAAATGCGGAAAACCAGAAATTGAAATTCCCTGCTTTTCGAATCGTGCGGCGTGTAATTTAATTTTTGAAAATTATCGACAAGTGCTGAACGATTGTACCCAAGTCCTTCAGCGTGACCCACAACACACCAAAGCTCTGTTCCGTTCTGCAAAAGCTCTTGTTGCTTTGAAACGATATGACGAAGCCGAGCTTTGCCTGCGGTTGTTTTCTACTTCGCAACAAGGAGATCCTGCTGTTCAAGCTCTGGGCAAAGATTTAAAGCGAAAGCGAGAAACATTTGAAAAGTTTGAATCCGAAAAGAGAAGGATTGCAGAAGAAAAAGTAACAGCAGCAAGAGTCGTTATCGAGGCCATGAAAGAACGTCGCATTCACACCAAAACTTCCGAATATCCTCCTGATTTGGGAGATGCCAGAATCACTATGAGCACATTCAACGACCCGAAAAGCGAAATGTATTTGCCTACTCTATTATTATATCCTTTGACCTTGCAGTCTGATTTTCTTCCCTCTGTCTCTGAAAATACCACTCCTCAAGAGTTATTAGAAACGGTATTTTCAGAACAGCCCTCCTGGGATTCTGAAAACTTGTACCGACCTGATTCTTTAGACGTCTTTGCCGCAACTTCTACTGGTGGTCTCGTTAAGGTCGGAAAACGCGTTCCCATATTACAGGCACTTATTCATCCAAAGACTGTATTGACGGATGGTCTTGTTCAATTTCATGTTGTTCCTAATTCTCAGACTTCTGCGTTTATTACTTCCTGGAAACAAAATAAGAGCTCTTGAGGTTAAGGCTTAAAACTCAATTGTGGACTTGGTCTGCTGTCGTTCTTTTTGGTGTTCTCGAAAACTAGCATTAGTTGAAAAATGGATTTGGGTTATTTTGGATTTTGAAATTCTATTTTATGTACAATTAAAGCTCTATTTCAATTCGGTATTTTTCATAAAATGACCTAGAACAAATTCAAACCATACCAGTAAAGCCATAAGCATTCAAAAATCTTTATTCATATAATTCATTCCAAATAATACTTTATTATTTTTAAACAACCAAAAGCTTTTCTGTCTAAATACAAAAGCCTATTTGATTTTTACCAACTTCCTCGTCTTAACCTACTACACCTGACTAGTATACGTCGACTTGATCCTACATAATTTGCTAATTTTTCTTGATTCATAATCATTAGTCGAACTTAAATTAATTTTCCTTTATTTGAATTTTTTTCTATTTTTCGGCTTTGTCTTGCCTCTTCGTGTTGTCTTTCGATTGAACCTATAAATCGAAAAGGCTTTAGGAATTTCATCTAAGATGGATGCTCTCGGTTTCAAGTATGTATTCTCTATGCACAAAAGTCACTGATTCATTCATTAGTACAAACGGTGGATATATTGAAGCCTTAATTCGAGGATTCAAGTCTGCTTTACTTACAGAACATATCTATGGGAATTTATCACAATGCGAATCATTAGACGATTTACGTTTGCAGCTTTCCTCGACGGAGTACGGTAGCTTTCTTGCTAACCAGCAAAAGTTAACTAGCAGTACGATAGCTGCCAAAGCTACAGAGAAATTAATCGACGAGTTTGATATGATTCGACGTCAGGCCGATGAGAAATTATCAAAATTTATGGATTTTATAACTTATGCATATATGATAGACAATGTAATGCTTCTAGTGACTGGTACCGCGAATGGCCAAGACACCCATGATCTTTTAGAACGCTGCCACCCGTTAGGGTGGTTTGAGACTCTTCCCGCCTTGTGCGTAGCTACAAATGTGGAGGATTTATACAGTGTTGTTTTGGTAGAAAGCCCACTTGCACCTTACTTTAAGGATTGCCTCTCTGCAGATGATTTGGATGAGAAGCACATAGAAATCATTCGAAACACGTTATATAAAGCTTATTTAGAAGATTTCTATGAATATTGCCAAGAAATAGGATCCGGAACTTTTGAGACAATGTCTCGTATCTTAGAATTCGAAGCTGATCGACGTGCAATTACGGTAAGTTCCATACCCATAAAACCAGAGCACTGCTATCTAACATACTTTAAGATTACTATTAACTCGTTTGGAACTGATTTGAGTAAGGAGGAACGAAACAATATGTATCCTTCCTTCGGACGCTTGTTTCCATTTGGTACTTCGATGTTGTCTAAAGCAGATAATGTTGGCGATGTAGAGAACGCTTGCAGCTTAGTGAAAGAGTACAGTGCTTTCTTTGACCAAGCATCACAGAAATCTCTCGATGATTACTTTTTCGAAATGGAGGTCGAGTATAACAAGCTTGCATTTTTGCAACAGGTAAGAAGTTTTCAATCAAAATTTAGCGCCGCATACTTACTTTGAAATTTTAGTTCCACTATGGCATCGTCTACAGCTTTTTAAAGTTAAGGGAGCAAGAGATTCGGGTATGTGATTCTTCATGCAAGCACAAGTAGACATGTTTTACTAATGCAAGCAGAATATAACGTGGATTGCTGAATGCATAAGTCAAAATCAAAGAGATCGGGCTTTAAATATCATTCCAACAATTTAATTTTTGCTAAATAATAAGACGAAACCAGATGAACGAAACATGCTCAGGCTATATAAATATCTCCTTTTCTTTCATGCATATTCCTAGAACAATTGAAAGAGTTTACACTTGTGTAGCTTCAAAACTTCGATCAGATACTACTCCTTATGCACATTCGGATTCTTATAATTATGAAGTTGACAAAAACTAAAACGAACTGATTGCAATGGACTTCATTTATAATATGATCCAAAGTGAACTGTTGTACCCTAGTATAGTACTGCTCAATTCTTGTTAATTTGTTAAGAATTCGCTTCAATTTTTGAATGATTTTTCCTTTCATCTGTAATAAAAAATAGAAGAAATTCTCACGATTAGCAAATCATTCGACTTGAATAAGATTGTTGGTTTACGAAAACTCGAGATCCAAGAAGTTCGAAAATGATACAATTATCTTATTTTTTTTCTATTTCTTTTTCTTTTTCCAGTTTATTCATCTATGCAAAAGTGTTTCTAATTTGAAAACAAAGACGATTGCCATCCACAGGCTGTTACAGCACTCAATTTCTACCATCACCCTTAAACAGCAAGAAGTAGCGAACATTGGTTTGGACGACAGTCTTTTGAGAAAAAGCAATTGTAAGAAAAGAAATTATTCTTTCTCCAAAAACTTACAATTGGGATTATCCATTTTGAAACAAAAGTAAATAAACGTTGGTGACTTGAGACCACATACGACGATGAGTTCATCTGATGAGGGATTGTTCCCTCGTGGACCCCTATATTTAGAAAATTTAGTCACTCCTTTTTGCGAAAAACTTGGACTTTATAAATTACCCAGACATTTCCATGTAATCCTTCTAAGTGCGTTGTTTTATCAGGCTATAAATCTTCTTTCTCCATGGATTTCCAATAAGTTGAGTCGCCATTATAAACACTTGTCCAAACGTACTAAACTAAACTGGGATTCTCACGTTGTTAGCTCTGTACAAAGTGTGTTTCTCATTTCGTTGGGCTATCTTATCCTGAAGGAAGTCAATAACTTTGGTGACAAGCTCTTTGGGTATTCTGTTTATGCTGGTGATATTTACGCCTTGGCTGATGGCTACTTTCTCTGGGATTTGTATGTTACTCTTCGTTATGTTCATATCACTGGCATAGGCTTTGTCGTTCATGCAGTTGCAGCTTTGTTCGTTGTGACATTCAGTTATGTAAGTAACTTAATTACTAATTGTAAGTTTTGTTAACAGTTAACAGTCCCCTTACCTCATGTACTATGGACCAACTTATTTGTCATGGGAATTAAGTACCCCCTTCTTAAACATTCATTACTTTCTAGACAAGACCAACAGGACGGGATCCACTCTCCAGTTGGTCAACGGTATTTTGCTCGTTCTTACCTTTATTTGCGTTCGTATTATTTGGGGTTGGTACTCTGCTTATAGCACTGCAAGTATGTTATTTTAAACTTCCATACAGTCAGGATACTAACATAAATATAGTGGAAATAATTAGCCGTGTTACTGAAATTCCTCGTGGCTTAAGTTTGTTTTACTTAGCTGCTAAGTAAGTTTTCTACTCTATTTTTAGTATACTAACTCAATCAGCATGTCTTTAAATTGCTTAAATCTTTTCTGGGTTTTCAAGATGATGGACGCTATTCGCCGTCGTGCTCAAGGTGAAAAAGTAAGCCCTGTTCAAACTGCCAACTCTGAATTTGCAAAGAAGAACATTTAAAGTACTGGACGTACTTTTTTCGTGTGGGTGAGTATACCTTTTCAGCTTTCATTTATTTCCTTCTTTTCAAGCGAACATTATATTTTATTTTCATTGTCTCTATATGGAAATTTTCAAATTCTTTATGTTGTTCGCTTGCAATTCTGCATATATATAACTAAAAATAAACGTACAACTAGAGTTTCTAAATGAAAGACTTTGCTTGTTTTTTTATATTGTTAAAGACTTTGCATTATACTTAATAAGCTATCTTATATGAACACTGTTTTTTATATCCAGTCCTATTTAGTTTCCTATAACGGTACGCATGTATTAGATATATTGTAAGATTACTAAACTTCATTCAACGTTCAGATCAATAAAAACCTTAAAATTTTACGATGTTACCTGAATCATGACAAGTGCAAATCCGAAAAATAAAGCAGATACAATGATTAATGAGTTAGAATTCCTTGTTAATTTACTGGAATGCAGATATACATATATATACAACGAGACTGTCTAGCAAAATATCCTGATAGGATATTGTGCTGGTCGAGCTAAGCAACTTGTTTATCGATACATCTTAGTCAATCAGGCATGTTGAAATTTATTGAGTACCTATAACACCTACTGCATCTCAAATAATTAGTGTAGATACCCGTACTTAATTCAATGCGAATGTTCAAGATTCATCATTTATCATTATTCCCATGTCAATTTCACTTTCGTCTGACATGGTGATATCACCATTATAAAGGGTATTAATTTACTTAAAAGAAATAAAAGAGACAAAGGAAATAATAAGGTAAGTCATAAGAAAAGATTAAACGTACCACGGCTTTTACTCAGTCCGAAATTGGCAAATATTTAATGGCTTTTGTTCCCGTCAGGGCACTGCGAGCACGAATTTTGTCTCCGAAGAAATAGAAAGAGTAGATTATAAAGGGAATAGTGATGCTGATAAATGCCATAGTAGCAACGGCCCATCTTGTAGTCATTCTATCGAACATTATGATACTAATGTGAGCGAAAACGGCAGCACCAACGAAAGAAGGGAGAGTAAAAGCAGCTACAGAGGATGCTGAGATTATAGGATAGCAATCAGTTAAATAATTTAGAATACAAAGCCAATTATGTGAATTGGCTACACTAGACATGGCAAGACCCACAATGGGAACCATCCAATGAAACGGAGGAGAGCAGGTAAAAGCAAACAAAAACATACCTGCTGGAAAAAGTAATGTAAAAAATAACGAACTAGTAAAGCGAACCTCTGGAACCGCGACTCCATGATTGTTTTTTTTGCTTCTTCGAAAAATCCAGTCTTGAATAGGCTGATAGCAAAACAAAACGGAATAGGCTACTAAACCAGCAAGATATGTACAACTAGCACCCATGTAGGACATTCTGTAAGTCCCATTAAACACAGGCCAGATCGCCGCCAAAAAGAAGTAACTGATACCGTAAGCATAAAAGTTATAAAGGCCCATAGTAATTATGATAGGTTCTGTGAAAATCATGCGAAATCCCATAGTACTGATGAACTTTATATTCTGAAATACCTGTTTAGTTGTAACCTTAGGAAGAGTTTCAATGGTTCGCCCTTTTGCTATTTCATACCTGGATATGACCTTTATAGGTAGAGTTTCGGGACAAAGAAAAATTACGAATAAAAAGAATCCACCGACGATGATATTGATATAATAAACCCAGCGCCAACCAAATTTGGGATTCGAATCAACTCCTGTAGCCATGGGAGCACCAATACTACCACCTGCACAGGCCCAAACAAACAAAGACATAGGAGTTCCAGACTTATCATCGGGAAAGATGTCTGGAATTCCTCCAGCAACATTTGTCAAAGCTGTACTTCCGGCGAGACCTATGATGAAGTGGGAAATAACCATTTGAACAATATTTCTGGGTAATGCACAAGATATGTTAAATATGACATAGAGTAATATTGAGAAAAAATAGACAGGCTTTCTACCATTGATATCGGACAAAGGGCCCAGAAACATAGGACCCAATCCACTGCCCAGGATGTTCATGCTAAGATTTAAAGTGGAAACCTGTGGGGAAACGTGAAAGTGGTCTCCTACAGATTCAGAAATGCTTCCATAGGCATTACTCGTCCAAATGACATATATTTGTAGAGCGCAATATACAATCATAATCAACCATCGCTTCCACCAAGGCCAATTTTGAGGGTGAGCAGGATGATCCGGGGATATAAGATCAACAATGCTACTAATGACATGCTCCTCTTGCTCCTTCTTTTCGTTGATACTAGATCTATGATCGATATTGGAGGAAGAGTGTGAACCCAATTCAAGATCCGCAACTTCTTTAGACGTTTTAGAACTTGTCTTGTTTAATGAAGAAAACATATTGAGAAGATTCATCTTTGGCGATTTGAAAACACTTTCAACATACCATCCAAACAGAAGGTACTTTCGTAAACTCAAAAAAGAAATAAACAAGAAAAGAAAGAAAGTCTAATAGTTGAGCTAATTTATTTGCAATCAGAATTACAATTCAAATAAGGGTCCAGGATGATTCACGTGTTTACCAAAAAAAGCGCAAAGAACTTCAAAGAATATTAAGAGAAATATATAGACCTATATTTCGTTTTCTTAAAAGGCGCCATTTCCTTCACATATAAATAAATCTTGAGTAATTATACTACGCAGACTACCGGTGCAGCAGAGTGCCGATGGGAACCATCATCCATATACCTTCCAAGTTGACTTGTCTAACA
Organism: Schizosaccharomyces cryophilus OY26; assembly: GCF_000004155.1. Lineage (NCBI taxonomy): Eukaryota > Fungi > Ascomycota > Schizosaccharomycetes > Schizosaccharomycetales > Schizosaccharomycetaceae > Schizosaccharomyces > Schizosaccharomyces cryophilus. The sequence goes on along the minus strand of NW_013185625.1, from coordinate 1,217,433 downwards.
CCCGTGAAAAGAACTGTTCACGATAAAACTTTCCATATAGAGATCCTTGAAGTAGAAAAAACTTGCAAGGCATTGGGAAGGTATAGTTGCTAAGGAAATTTTCTTAGTGCATGTATCCGTGAAAGCATACAGACAAGACGTAAAATAGCTAGACAGAAATTAAATTAGACATAATAAAAATGAATAATATAATTCCTAAAAAATTAGCATCTATCTGCCGACGATCGAATTTATCTTTAAAAGTAATGGGTAAAGCACCCTAAATTATTATTGTCCTTGAGGCATAAAGCAAAGATTCACATAACGTTTCCGAGCTTAATTGTTTCCAAGTGCAACGTATTGTAGAATGCTTTCTTATAAGGAAGAAAAATGATCCATAAGGATGATATCCCTTTGCCCGAGTTTACCAAATTATACGAATTGGATCGCTGAGGAATAAATTAAGTAATTTCCAAAATTAATGGACAACAATAAACAGGTTCCCAATGAGCATTACGTTTCCAAGAGGCCAAGGACCATATGAGAATGAAACGTAATGAACTAAACACTGAACTAAAAAGAATGATCTTTTTTTGGATTGAAAGAAAAGACGCAGAATCATTTTTACGCTCAAATCATCTTCAAGGTTGAATTCGACGAAAATATTGCTGTTATTTGAGCAGTACTGTAAACGTCCTCCATCTTTCAGTTCAACCCCATTTGAAAGAGAAGGTAGTCGCAAAGGGAGATGAAAAGAGCTTTAAATACATTCCTTCTTGTTCAAATCATGTTTCTGAGACAACGTTTTTGGGTTACTTACCTGTCTACAACACCTAAGAGGAAGAAATATAATTATAAAAAAGGCACCTTACATATATATATATATATGTATATATTCATTAAAAATTCCATTTCTTTGCTTTTTTGAGTCTTAAAAGCCAGCAAATACTTGCACAGCTTCGTTTCATCATTATATGTATTGGGAATGTCCGACCTTTAAAGCACCACCACAGTAAATAAAACTATGTAAGGAAAAATGGAGGAAAAACGTACGAAAATCTGCTTACTAGAAAATAGACACTTATTTTTGGAATTTAAAAAATCATTTTGTGTCTTTCTAGTACATACTCATTGAAAACCTTTCACGCTAACATGTTTTCCAGATTCGTCCATTTTCTCCACCAATATTCCTTGCAGGAATGAAATGATTCATGGAAGGTGTCCTTACGTTGATAAAGGATGCATCTTTCAACACAAATCACAGGTATGGCGTTCGTTCACTGATAGTCAAGTTGCAAGAGCCATGAGCCTAGTGTTTGCTTGTCTGTTTGGATGTTGAAGATTTTATAGTTTGCTAATTAGCTTATTCTAGAACAATTTTCCAAGTGGGGATTGGAAGTCTTTGAATAAACCTGAACAAGCACCTCTTTCCTCAGTTGCTTCTTCCAGTCGACTCAGCGTCAATTCCCCATCTTTTACTCCGTCTTTGGTCATCAAACCTACAGATGTTCCTTCAATATCCAGTAGTCAAAGAGAATTTACTCCATTGACGAAAGCAAAATGTATGTTTACCTAAATACCCTTCTGCAAAGCTTACAGTTTTCAGCTTATTCTTCTGCTTTGTCGTCCGGAAAAAACGGAGTAGCTACAAATAGGATGAATAGTCCTCCTAAAACTATTTCATTGACGCCTTCAAGCTCTAGAGCTGCTGTAGGTTCCCCCGAGAAATCATTTTTAGCTCGTAACGCTGCACCTTTTTCACCGAAGGCCACCTCTTTGTCTCTTAAAAATCGTTCCGCTATGTCATCGTACTCTTCTGTGAATGCACCTTCGTTCTCGTCGGCTAAAGGGGCTGTCCCTGCAATTTCCTCTCCATCTCCTGGTTTAGTATCCTTTTCTTCTTCAGTGCAGCCCAGAAATTATTTGAGTTCATCTATTAGTGGGTCAGAACCGGTTCAAGGCGTTGAAATGGATCGTCATATCGTAGCTAGATTTCCACCTTTTCTTCATACCATGGATGATTCACAGAAGAAAAAACTCCAGACTTTCCTTGCAGATGATTTGCAAGGTTGGCTTTTGCATCTTTCCAGAGAATATTTTCATTTTTCCAGTCCGTCGAGATTGCCAGCCCATATTTTCTCTTATCACAGCTTGACCCCTCGGCGCACCATAACTACTTCGCTTCCTGTATTGGGTTATTCAGTCGCTACTTACAAAGTAATTGATGGTGATAATGGGAAACCTTATTTATTTGTTCAATTACAAAAGTTTCATTTATTACGTGATAAAAATATCACGAACGTAGTACCATGGACGAAAATACATTCTCCTCATATCATGGATATAAGAGAGGCATTTACAACTCATGCTTTTAGGCAACCATGTAAGTTTTTTCATGTCCTCCTACATATTGTTAACCTTTACTAGCAATTGTGTTCGTATACGAATACTCTCCTTCATGTCCCTCGCTTTATGACTTGTTTTTCTCTTCTCCAGTATTTCGTAAAAAAGCTGCATCTTTTTATTTCTCGAAGCCTCTGCTAAATACTCAAAAAGTGCTTTGGATAATTGCTAGTCAATTGGTTAGCGCTTTACACACCATTCACTCTGCCGGTATGGCAGCCAAAATGATTACAGCTAAAAACGTTTTAATGGTGGGAAAACTACGAGTTGCATTATTTGGTCTAGGGATTTATGATGTGATTTTGGATTATTCAAACAATTCCTTGGGAGAGTTACAGTTGGAAGACTGTCGAAATCTTGGCCTTTTGCTTTTGTCTTTGGCTTGTGGCATAGAAAATATATCTATTGCGACAGCAAGAGATCATATCGCAAATCTTGACTTTCGGGGTGATTTTCAGTCCTCCTTTGTTGAACTGATTAAGAGCTTAATATTGGATGACGGGATTCGAATTGACCATGTATTACCATCTGTTATACCTTATATCATTGAAAATTATGAGAATAGTTCTCTGTATGAAATCAACCTTTGCTTTACTTTCAATTCAAAGCGCTAACACAATTTAGAATGCAAGATGTTTATCACTCTCGCTTAGCTGAGCAGGTAGAAAACGATCGATTGTTAAGAATACTTTTAAAATTCGAATTCCTTGATGATCGGCCCGAGTTTCTTGAAGATCCAGATTGGTCACCATGTGGACGTTTTTGGATTATTCGCTTGTTTAGGAAATACATGTTTCGTATCAAGCAATATACCAAAGGCGATGAGCATCCAATAAGATCTCAATTACTTGATACATCCAAATTAACGGAAAGGAATATTGATTTGTCTCACCTTGTACAATGTTTAAACAAGGTAAGTATTATACTTCATAGCCGATCTTACCTAGGATGGAGTAACTAACGAACTAGCTGGATGCCGGAACGGAGGAACGGATACTTTTAGAAGACTCTTGCAACCGCATAATAGTCAGTTATAAAGATGTATGTAATGATTTGTCTGTATCTCTACAGTGTTATTGACCAGAAAAATAGGTGAAAACAGCGATTAATACTGCGTTTATGGAACTGGAATATCGTGTCTCTAATAATGTTAGTATAAAAAAATAAAAATTTTTTATGGAAATCATTCATTCAAAAGAGCTTTCAAACTTTTGCAAGTTAACTAACCAGCTACTAAGATAATTGTATATAAAATAGTGAGGTGTCCAACTTGTTATTTTTAAGAATTTTGTGTTAGACATATGAATTTAAGAAGCCTTTTTACTTAATCAAAATAAAAATAAATGACGAACTACTTTATATCAAAATTTTATGGCTTGTAAATGAATAAAGTCCTTGGCTACCCCTAATTAACTAGATTGTTCCAAGAAATAAACAACACAAGAAGTAAAAGTACCTATTATTTTGTTTTCTTATTTTCGAAAGTGTGGTTTTAGTGGAACATTGTCGAGGACGTAGCGGTATAGTAAACACTTCTCCTCTACCATCCACATTAGTAGGTTTTCACAAAATACCTTTTCTTGTAGAAAGAAAGGAGTTTAATTCTGTTATTCAGAAATATTTTCAAGACAGAATAAATCAGATTGTTTTACGGTTGCGAACCATAAAAAGGGACTGGAAAGTTGAAGGTTATAATTTGGAAAGCGTAAACTCCATACTTTAGAGAAATAAGGCCTTTTGAGGATTTGGAAAATGAATGCGGGAGAGTTTTTGGCTCAAACACTCTCGCCAGATGCAAATCTGCGTCTGAACGCAGAAAAGCAGCTGGAAAATGCTGCCCGTACTGACTTTGCTCAGTACATGCTTTTGCTCACTCAGGAACTAGCCAATGAAAGCTCTGCTTCATACATTCGTATGGCTGCTGGTTTGGCACTGAAGAATTCGATAACTGCACGGGAGACTGCTCGTAAAGTAGAATATGAACAATTATGGCAATCACTACCCATTGAAGTGAAACACCAAGTAAAAATTGCTGCTTTACAAACATTGGCCTCACCAGAGCATCAGGCTGGTCAATCTGCTGCTCAGCTAATTGCAGCGATCGCCGCTTATGAATTAGCACTCAACCAATGGCCTGATTTAATGGTCACTTTGGTTGCCAACGTTGGAGATGGTCAACCATCTTCTCTCAAACAACACTCTTTACAAACTATTGGCTACATTTGCGAAGCTGTTCCTCCTGAGGTTTTGTCAATTCAGTCGAACGCTATTTTAACTGCAGTGGTTACTGGTGCTCGCAAGGAAGAGCCTGACGTTGTGGTTCGTCTAGCTGCCTTAGGTGCTTTATATGATTCCCTTGAATTTGTTCGTGATAACTTCAACAATGAAGCTGAACGTAACTATATCATGCAAGTTGTTTGTGAGGCCACGCAAAGTCCGGAAGCCCCTGTTCAAACGGCTGCTTTTGGATGTTTGGTTAAAATTATGCACCTTTACTACGATTTGATGCCCTTTTACATGGAAAAGGCGCTTTTTGCCCTTACAACTCAAGGGATGTATAATCCTAATGAACAGGTTTCTTTGCAAGCTGTTGAGTTTTGGAGCACCGTTTGTGAAGAAGAAATCGAAGTTAATCTTGAAGTTCAAGAGGCGCAAGAACTCAATGAAGAGCCTTCTAGAGAAAACCATGAATTTGCTAGAGCAGCAGCTGCTGATATTTTACCTGTTTTACTTGAGCTTCTTTGTAAGCAGGATGAGGATGCTGACGAAGACGACTGGAATATTTCTATGGCGGCTGCTACTTGTTTGCAACTTTTTGCTCAGGTCGTCGGTGATCTTCTTGTGAGTCCTGTATTGGTTTTCGTCGAACAAAATATTCAGTCTCCTGATTGGCACCAACGAGAAGCAGCTGTTATGGCTTTTGGTTCTGTCCTTGAAGGCCCTAACGTTGTTATGCTTACTCCTTTGGTTAATCAGGCCTTGCCTGTTCTAATTCACATGATGAAAGATCCCGTAATTTTTGTAAAAGATACAACAGCCTGGGCTCTTGGACAAATTTCGAATTTTGTTGCCGAAGCTATTAACCCTGAAGTCCATCTTCCAGAACTTGTTTCCGCTCTTTTGACTGGTCTTACTGACAATCCTCGTATTGTCGCTAATTGTTGCTGGGCTTTTATGAACCTTGTATGCCATTTTGCTCCTGAGGATAGTCATCACTTGTCTTTAATGACTCCTTATTATGAAGCTATTATTGCAGCTTTGCTTCACGTTACCGATCAAAAAGGAAACGAAAGTAATTCTCGAACTTCCGGTTACGAAACTTTAAGCACTTTCATTATTTTTAGTGCTGATACTGTTTTGCCAATCATAGCCAATGTTTTGACCGTAATCATGTCACGACTGGAAATATCCATACAAATGCAAAATCAAATCTTGGACATTGAAGAACGCGCTAATCACGATGAGCTTCAGTCTAATCTTTGTAACGTTCTTACTAGCATAACTCGTCGCTTTGGACCTGACATTAGATCAACGTCTGACCAAATTATGACTTTATTGCTACAAACTATGCAAACCGCACCTAAGCAATCAGTAGTGCATGAGGATGTACTATTGGCCGTTGGTGCTATGATGAATTCTTTAGAAGAGCAATTTGAAGTATACGTTTCTTCTTTCGCTCCCTATCTATCCGTTGCTTTGAGTAATGAGCAAGAATATCAGTTGTGCTCAGTTGCTGTTGGTTTGGTTGGCGACTTGGCTCGTGCTCTTAACGCAAAAATCCTACCGTATTGTAATGAATTTATGACTATCTTGGTTCAGGATCTACAAAGCTCTGTATTAGACCGTAATGTTAAGCCTGCTATTCTTTCGTGTTTTAGTGACATTGCGCTAGCAATTGGTGCTGCTTTTGAAACCTATTTGGAAGCCGTAATGGTCCTTTTACAGCAAGCGTCGTCCGTTCAAGCCCCCCCTGGAGCTAGTTTCAGCATGATCGATTATGTAGATGCTTTACGTTTGGGAATTGTAGAGGCATTTGTTGGTATAACTCAAGCTGTTCGTACTGATAATCGTTTAGACTTAATTCAGCCTTATATACATAGCATGTTTGCCTTGCTGCATATGATCACCAAGGATCGTGAGCGCACAGAATCCTTAACTCGTGCAGCATTGGGCTTATTGGGAGACTTGGCAGAGTCATTTTCCGGTGGTCAGTTGAAGGAATATTTTGCAGCAGACTGGATAACGGAATTGTTAAATTCTGGAAAAACAAAATTCTGCACTCAACAGACAAAGGATATTGCTCGTTGGGCTACAGAGCAAGTCAAACGTCAAGCTAGATTTTAGTTATGGAAAATGAATGCAACTGTTATTAGGTTTAGAGGGAAAAATAAAGAAACATGGACACACAAAGTGGGAGTAAGAGAAATGAATGTTGAAAAGTGTACCATAACTTTACATGAAACGAATCAGTTTTCATTGCAATCTTCAATATACCAAGCTTAATCTTATAATCCATCTATAAAAGAATTCGCTTAAGAAAACAAAAGCAGATGCTGATTACTAATCGATGTTGTTGATTTGATAGAATGCATCTATTGATGTATTTTATACAGACCTATAATTATCATTTTGCTTTTGAAAGTAATAAACTGTTGTTTGAATTGACCTTGTAGTCACCCAGTCACCATTCGCTTGACTTGCCAAAAGACCAATTTTTGACGTACTTCTTTAACGATGTTCCGTTTGCAAAAACATTACTAATCACAGCGGATATTTGTAATAGAAAAGTAACTGAAGTCAAATATTTCCATTAAGTTAATTTTGAGAGAAGATTACCTGTCGACGACGGATTAATTTTTTTTTTGAGTTCCATGTACTGTATTACGTTGATTTTTCGAAATTTATTCAATTTACCTTAAGTTACAAAAGATTTTGTAAATTATCTTTCAATTGCTATATCCCTTTTCGATCTTTCGATTTTCCTTGTTTAAACGTTGAATTGTTTCCATATAAAAGTATACCCGGGCAAGGGTCACGAAGGATCATACTTTTACTTTTTACTATTTGAATATTTTATTTAAGCCAATCGATTAAAATGGACCCCAATAATCGACATTCAATATCCGACTTACCCAATGCTGCTGTTCAGAAAAACCCTGATAGCTCAGGCACTTTTCCCGGTTTTGAAATACCAGATAACCGTACATCAATGTCAAAAAGCTTCAGCAATTTGTCTATGACAAGTCATCACGGTAGTCATGATTTATCTATGGAGTATACGAGAAGTCCTTCTACAGTCCGTTCTTCAAAGATACGCTGGGCGCGAAGAAACCCTAGGTTTGACCCAGATAAGAGGAAGCGTCAGTATGATCGTGTGAAGCACTCTGCTTCCAATAACTGCAAACTTCATCTTTCATTGCAGAACCACGCAGCTGCTCAACTACGATCCGACTCTTTATTATTGCAAGCGAATGACAAAAGAGATTTGACGAGCCTGGTTACAAGAGTTAAAGAGCTAGCAGCAAAACTCAGTGCTGCCAGATTAACTTTTCGTTTTCGTCGAGTTTTACTCATTTCAAACGATGATTCGAATTCTGTAAAAGCAGCTGTTCAACTGGCACAATGGCTTTTGGACAATTTTGTAGAATCATCAGCTCAACAAGATTTTGATTCCGAATCTAAGGGATCACAAGCTCAAATGTCATCATCAGATTCCAATGATCGTTCAGAAAGTCCTCCGTTTTTGGAGATGGACTGCAGTTCCGCAAAAAACATTAAAAGCCAATTTTTGATTTATTTAGAAGACAAGTTATACTCTCTTCCAGAAGGTGAAAATCTTGTCCCTAAGGAAAATGTCCGATTTTGGTCTGCTGAACTTTGTACTCAACAACCCAATGTTTTTGACTGTGTGATTACTATAGGTGATGACACAACGGCTTTACGTGCCAGTTGGCTATTTCAAGATGTTGTCCCTCCTGTTATTTCATATAGCGTTGCAAATCCAGGCTTTCTTAGTGTTCTCCCTATAAATGATTATCAGCAGACTTTAGATGTGATTTTTCGGAAAGGATTTACTGTCAACCTTAGGATGAGGTTTCAGTGCTCAATAATGCGTTATGTTGGCGAAAAGAAGACACACATATGCGAAGGTCAGTTCTCGGTCCTAAATGAGCTTCTTATCGATAGAGGTCCGAATCCTTTTATGATTATGCTAGATTTATACGTTGATAATGAGTATATAACATGCCTTCAGTCGGATGGCGTGTGCGTGTCGACTCCCACTGGTTCAACTGCATACTCTGTAGCAGCAGGAGGCTCCCTATGCCATCCAGGAATCCCAGCCATTTTAATTAGTGCAATTTGTCCACATAGTCTTTCGTTTCGCCCTATTATTTTACCGGACAGTATGACCTTGAGAATTGTCGTCCCTTTGGATGCCCGAAGTAATGCTTGGTGTGCATTTGATGGTCATCATCGTGTTGAACTTGGTTTGGGTGACTACATTTCTGTTTCTGCATCTCCATTTCCTTTCCCTTCTTTTAACCGTTATAAAAATTCAACCGATTGGTTTGATGTGTTACGCCATACACTCAACTGGAATGACCGCAAAAATCGCCAAAGAGCTCATCACTCGAAACAATTTGGCCTGGGTCTACAAGGGTAACAACTAATCACTCTTTTTGGAAAGTTTTGTGCGATATTTGTTATTTGATCGTTCTCATTTTGATTCATGTTTTTTATGTATATTTAAATTAGTTTTATGTCAAAATAATGTCTAAGGAGCGTTTACTTTATGCTTTTTGAGGCCTAATTTAGACGGTGTCGTATATAAAATAATCCAAGCAATTTGTAGGATTTGTAATTCTTCGTTAGGGTAAGTTACAAGACTATTAAATGGTATGGCTCAAAACTTTGTCAGCAATTATTCGTAATTCATCTCATTGAATTTACCTAGCATAAACTTCATTTATAATGAAGTGGTCTATGAGTATATTAGATTAAGCATATTCAGAGATCAAAAAGTAAAGGAAACGAAGGTAACCAGAGAGATTAAAGATTTTAAGAATATTATTACAACGCAGGCCATGAAAAATTATAATAAAAAAAAAATAAACAAGACACGAAACAAGTAAATATGTTTTAGCTGAAAAAAAATAAATGTCGTAATTCGAGCGGCCATCAGCTTAACAATTTTGATAATCTAGGAAGTCACTGTACACATGTACAAGATCAGGCGTAATACTTTGTGAATGCTGCGATCGACGGTGATCCAGTGCTGCAGACAATGATATGAATTCTCTACAGTCCTCGCAGTATGCGACTCTCAAGTTGGCCAACCGTAAACGCAGTTTTTCGCTGACAATTGCAGCAGGGGTATCTCGATATAAAGGGCAAAGAGTAGCTGCAGAGGGAGGAGCACCGTAGCCTAAAGCGGTAGCAACAAGGGCATCGGTACCTTTTAGAGCTATATGTTAGTAACAAGGGGCCAATAGAACAGTTTTTTATGAAAAAAACGTACCTTTAGAAAATCGTGAATCATACGAGGGATGAATAGGTTGTTGAACGAGGGAGGAAGCGATAGAAACGTCAGAAGGCATAGAACTTTGTAATAACGAGGAATTAGGATTGTTTGGAGCAAACATGTTCATGGAGTGACTATAGGCGTTAGGGGTACGAGCAAGGGGATGAGTGGCATAGTCTGGTTGACGGGCAAAAGGATGATGATTGTGTTGCTGTTGAGAGACGTTCGCGAGTGACTCTGCAGCGTCTACTAAAGAGCTATTTATATTTCGTGAAACATCAGGAGTATGGACACCGTTCGTTAAATTGTTCGCAGCAGCAACGGCAGCCGCAGCGACAGCAGCGTTGGTAGATGCATTTGGATCGCCAACTTGAGACGGATGTGGACCAGGCGTTAAGCTATCTTGTGTATTACCCCGACGAAATCGGCGTCTGGAATCAGTTAAAGAATGGATATCTTCGTGGGGAGGAACTTTATTAATCTCTGGGGGAATATTGTTTGGGTCCATAGCCAAGAAGCTCGGACATTGCTTAGCGTGGGAAGCAAAATTTACTGGACGACGCCAGTTCTGACGGCCGCAAACACATTGAAAACGGCCATTTTCATTTCTCCTCCAAACGTACCTACGTCGACCAATAATGACGACTGTTTCGGGTTGATGATATGTCCGTTTATGATTTGTTAAACCAGACTGTTTGGCAAAAACCATGTCACATTTGTCACATCTATACATAGTGGTAGCAGTAGGAGAAGGAGGGATACCGGTTGAAGGGTGTTTGGGGGGATTCGGGGTTGCTGTTGCAGGGCTAATTGTTGACGGTGGAGGAGCACTATGAGTAGGACCAGGGTTGGTTGCGGAAGATCCTGTAGATATTGGACCTTGACCTGTAGCGGTGGTGGTCGCAGCAACGGGTACGGAGGATGTAGTAGGAGAATTGGTAGGATCTTCTTTTTTTAAGTTCGGGTCGTCCATAATTTGCCTAGGAGCAATGGACATGGCACGGAAAATAAAAAGAGAGTGAAAAATAGGAGATTCCAGGTGTGTTTGTTTATGGATGTAACCGCAATTCTAAATTCTAACTCCAGCACTAGGACGGACGAAAGAATGTGAATCGAACTATGCAAACGGTTCAAGAAGACAAGAATTATTACCCACGTAAGTGTCTCGAAAAACGAAAATCTATATACAAGAAAACAGAAATTCCCGAACAACTATGTGGGAAAGACAGAAGAATTGGAAAAAAATAAAACAAAATAAAAAAATAAAAATTAATTCTAAAAGTTCAGGCAAGCTTGAAAAAAAGCCTTCGACGATGTAAGAGAACTTGATGGTTTTAACGTTTACTTTCTAGAGAAAGGCCGAAATTCCAAAGTGGCGAGGTGCTAACGGATGTACCAATGCTGAATTCAATCTTGCACCAAACAAGCACCTACTGGATTTACTGGACGCTTCAACAACCTTTTCTCTTCCTATTCCTTGGGAGTTAGTCTTTCTCTGTTGTTCGTTTTGTTACTAGTGGTTCTTTTCTTTCTTGTGACCTGAGCAAACATTGACATGGAATCACCAACTCCAAAAGAAAGACCACCATTTCTTAAATGTATCAAAATGATGCAAATATATAATAAGACATACCTTTCTTACGCCGTAGAAACACGTTTTACTCGCTTTTTTTCAGCAAAACAAATTTTTTGCGTTTGGAGTAGTGTTGTTGGTAAGTAGCAGGAAAGTAGCAAATGAGTAGCAAAGTGATAATACGGTAACGAAACGAGTCCCGCTAAAAAAACAACGAGTAACACCAAAGAGTAACATTACATTTCGTCTATTAAAGGTATTAAAGGAAGAGAATTCATGCAGGTGGAAATGAATGAGATTGCATAAAAAAAAAATAAAAAAGAAAAGAGGAATAGTTAAAAATTGAACATTACCGTGACTCAGATTGGTGGTTCCGCTCTCTGTTTTGTTTTTACGTATAAAAATCCATCAACAAGCATCATAGTTCTAAAAGTCGTTGAAAGAAACAAAGGAAGGAAGAAAAAACGACATTTCGTTTTAGTTGAGTGTGTAGGCCACATTCATTATTTCGTTGCCGGTGAATTCTCTTTATTGTATGAGAATTGATTCAGCTTCAAGGTCCATTTATGAAATAGGAAAGAAACTTTTCAACTCGGAATCGAGTTTTTTGGGTAAGAATCTCTTTGCTCCTTTCTTTTCCCTTTGCGCTTAAATATATCGGGTCCCTTCTTTCTTTCTTGTGTTATTGACAGTAGTTGCAAACATTTTTTCTGAATTTTTACTGTTGTTCCTGTTGTTGAAAATGGACTCGAATGACTGTGTCTTGTCTCTTATCGATGAGCTAGAACAACGACAACAAACTCTCTCTCGTCTTCAAGCTCAATTGCAACAGGTATGTGATTTCCTTCCCATGGATGCTAACAGTTATGTCAAGGCGTTTCTCCAACTTTCGAAAAAGAAAGCTCAACATCCGTCGTATGCTGCTCAATTACCTGCTGCCGTGATTTCCAAGTATCCTCGATGCTTTGCTGTCTTCGATGCCATGGAAGAATCTTCATCGAAAAACAATCCCTCTACATCTTCTTCTTTTCAGATTCGTCTGCAAAGCCATCCATCCATGTCCAAACCCTTTTCTCTGCCGATGAGCTTTGATATTGTGGGCCATGACTTTTTATCCTGTTTGCAAGATATCATGCTTCTATGCAAATCTAACAAAACCATTCAGTCTTTATTGGAATCCATGCAAAAAGAATCCTCAAATTGAATAGGTTTCTCTTGCATTCATGAAAAATCAAGCTAGTTGCTGTTGTCAAAAACGACTAGAGAAGAGACAGCGGGACCTCCTGCCTTTTGCCAATTGAGCTTTTGAGTAAAATACGTTCCCATACAAGTGACCTTTCGTTCTTTTGTTTTCTATATTCAATGAGCATGCTCCTTCATCATGATCCGCTAAACTCGCCCACCTACAACCGATCCTTTGGCACCGGTACCATAAGGAAAATTGAATAAAAAAAAGAAACGTTTTTTACAAACCGTCTATGATCATGGTTCTTAACCATGCATACCCAAGTGTCCGACGATGCCTATCAAAAGCGTCGCCCAAGGTTTAATCACACACACGCCTGGCTTATTGAAAGTTTCTATTCAATCAAATTGTAGAGTATCTTTTCGTTTATTTTTTTTACCTTCAAAACACGCAATGTAGAATGTTCCTTGATGAGAATTAAAAATTCCTTAATCTGGATTTTAAAACAGAATGTATAATATTAATTTTTTATTTTTTTAATGTTTTCTTTTTTTTATTCTTTTTATAAACTTGGTATTCTTTCATAATAGCACTTGCTTTGTTCACCCACTGAATATCCGCTACCACAATACATTCCTTCCTTACTTTACCACCAACTGTTGCTGTCCTTTTGGAAAGTGCTATATCTTTGATAGTTTAAGGCAGCAGACATCTCTTACGATACGAACTTTTTAAAATAAATTAAAAGCTTTTCAAGATGCTACAAATTCAAAAGACAAATCTTTTGCGAAACTTGCGCACGTTCTCTACCACTGCTGGTTTGAAAAATGCTGCTTCTTTGTACGAGCAAACAATACCTAATTTAATGATTAATTCAGACACCAAAGTTATTTTCCAAGGTTTTACCGGAAAACAAGGTACCTTCCATGCTCAGCAAGCCTTACAATATGGCACCAATATTGTCGGTGGTACCAATCCCAAGAAGGCTGGTAGCACCCACCTTGACAAGCCTGTTTTCGGTAATATTGCTGAAGCTATGAGAGAAACCAAAGCAAATGCTTCTGGCATCTTTGTCCCTCCCCCATTGGCCGCTGGTGCGATTGAAGAGGCTATTGAAGCCGAAGTTCCTCTTGTAGTTGCCATTACGGAGGGCATTCCTCAACACGACATGCTTCGTGTTTCGGATATCTTGAAGACTCAAAATAAAACTCGTTTGGTAGGACCAAATTGTCCCGGTATCATTCGTCCTGGTCAATGTAAGATCGGTATTATGCCTTCTCATATCCATAAGCCCGGCCGTATCGGTATCGTTTCCCGTAGTGGAACATTGACTTACGAAGCCGTCAACCAAACAACTCAAGCTGGTTTGGGTCAAAGCCTCGTCATTGGTATTGGCGGTGATCCTTTCCCTGGAACCAACTTCATTGATGCCTTGAAACTGTTTTTGAATGACCCTAATACTGATGGTATCATTTTGATCGGTGAAATCGGTGGTAGCGCTGAAGAAGATGCTGCTGAATTCATAAAGCAAGCCAATAAGAGCAAGAGCAATCCTAAGCCCGTAGTTTCTTTCATCGCCGGTGCCACTGCTCCTAAGGGCCGTAGAATGGGTCACGCTGGTGCTATCGTTGCTGGTGGTAAGGGTACCGCTGCCGCCAAGTTTCAAAGCTTGGAAGACGCTGGTGTCCGTATTTCTCGCTCTCCCGCTACCCTTGGCAGTCTTCTTGTGGAGGAATTGAACAAATTGAACCAGTAAATCAAGTCAATACATCGAATGTCTGCTATTACGATGTCCTCGCTTTCTTTTACTCTTCACTCAGATGAATGAGTCAGTACATATCTCCCCCTCTCTCTTATGTTATGTATGAAAGTAGAATAAAATCATTGTGTACCGTTCTACTTTCGAGTTAATATAGTTAACATACATATGATTAATAATGCAGCAAATGCAACATCATTGTGAACATGGTCATTTCATTTTTTATGAGTAAATAGCTAATCATGTTTGAACTAGATTCTTCTAGCCGAACTATCATTTAAATCATTGATTTTCCATCTATGTATCAGGTAATCACCGATAATACTTGAAGCTTTTTATAATCTCACGTTTGTAACTTGATATCATAATAATTTTTATATAAACGTTCATATGAAATCAATCGACAAAGAAAACAATTAAGATTATTATAACATTCGTTCTTTTTTTCTAGTCATTTATATCATAAGTGTGCATCATATAGCTTTGTTTTCAACATCGTACACAAACCAAAATCCCTTATTTTACCGCCATTCCAAATTAAGGCTTTGGCAACATCGCATCCATTGTGCTATTTTTTGCAACCCATTTGGAATCGACAAGCTTATGACGCTCTGCATGCAATAGCTTGTAAGCGATACGGATGGTAGAATCACTCACACCCGTAACCTCCGAAATTTCTTTCGGAGTCTTGGGAAATCCCATTAACGCAGAAATCATGTAAATCCCACTCGCAGCGATCGAAATAGGTGAGCGGCCTGCAAGTGTACCCTCTTGACCCGCACGACGTGCCAACTCGGCAGCGGCCGATTGCACGGTCATAGGAAGCAGCAAGCGGTTACAAAATCGAACCATGAGATCCTCAGCCGAAGTAGAGCTACTTTGGATGTATTCTTGACCTTTCAAGGCATCGACGGAATTATGGAGAGCACCACCCTCAGTAAGCATACGTTGTAATGTCTTATAGACACGTCCTATCTCTTTTTTGGGAACATTGGTCAAAGTACAAATTTCCATAAAGGTTCTAGGAACCTTCCCCTGACGACAAGCAATATAAATACAGGCAGCAATGATCGACTGCGATGATTTACCCTTCAACGCCTTGTGATCATCTACTCGTTTATACAACTGTTTCGCAGTATCTGCAATTACCTTGGGCAAACTAATCGCATCGCACATTGCACCAATTTCTTTATAAGCCGTCAAAAGATTCTTTTCACCACGTACTTGAACCGACCGTCCCTGTGCCTTGGCTAACATTGCTCCAGTTCCGTCGTGCGAAGAAATGGCCGTATCCAACTGAGATCCATTCAAAAGAGGGTTTGCAACTTTACCAACACGACTGGGATCCCCACCTGCTTCATCCGAATTTGAAAATGTGCGCCACTCACTTCGAGTATCGATAATTCGATCGCCCAAAACCAACCTGTATATTCCTGTTAGTAACTACTATTCTCATAATTAGCTAAATAAGGAGAATTCGACAATCATGTAAATGACGAAATTCATCGATTTCTCTCAATCAAAGCACATTTCATCCAACTCACATGATTGCCAAATACCCCGAGAATGAACACACCCGCAGCTTCCACAAACGGTATCACCACTCGAAAATTCCTCCACAAGATTAGGAGGATCTTCTCGACATTCAGAGCAAATCATTTTCACTGAAAGCATGGTCGTAGGCATACCTGCAAATGTTGGTGCGTTCATGGTAGAGGGCAACTTTCAAATCACCGTTTCTGGGAAATTTCTATCATTGCCCTCAGCATATTCAATAAGCTTTGGTTTCCCCTTTAAATTGCCTTGTTATTTTATTTAGCGTATTACTTCTTACATATCGTAAAATATTGTTCAATAGCATTAGTGCACTCACTATTCATCGTTTCGTGTAAACATCCAATGTATCCGTCTGAAAAACACCGATACTTGGAAAAATGAGTTCGTCAAAACGATGAATGTCTTTTTGGATATATATATATAAATTTAAAATCAAGAAATGAATTGCTTCATCGTAAGTTAAACGCGTACTTCATCATCTTGTTTTCACCTTTCGTAGTATTTGGAAAGGACAACTTTGCGACTTGTAGCTCTTTAAATCAAACACAGGTAACAATGTTCTCCGATTTTCGAAAGTAATTTTGCAAAGTTCCCTATGAAAAGCGGAAAATCCATGGGCTTGAATCTATGGCTGGACTTCCAGATATTTGTACCTAACTTTTATCAATTTATTTATCATTGTATTTGCCAACTCAGTGCCTTAGCTATAGACCCATTCATGATGACAATAAGAAAGGATCATAATTGATGTGAACAAAATAAGCAAGATTTATGGGATCATTAATTCTCGCATTGCATTGCATTGTACAAACTCATTTAGAGCCCATGGGCTGTTGTCTATTGTTTCTATAGCAATTTTATTACATCTGCGTAGCAAATAGAAAACTACATATGATACTATACAACGAACGGTATAGCAGTATCAATTTAAAAGAACCAACCGATTGCTTTTTTCACCCGAAATATATGTTTATGTATATGAATATGTATATACATATATATATCCACATAAATAGAGCGTTCTAGTTTAAACACTCATACGAGTCTTTGCACGAGTGCTACCGGATTTCGAAGAGTCTTCATGAGCGCTAAACTCAATGGTCTCAGTACGAGGCAGGTTTAATATTTGCTTAAAGCGATTGCCAATATCCAAAAGGATCTCACGGTTCGTACAAGTCTTTGTCCAAACAGCCAAACGATAGAAACCCTTTCTCATGTTGACAACAACTCCCATCACTTCTTCGCCAGTAGGATCTAAAGTTTCTCCAATAGCAGAAAGTACCTATTTTATTTTCGTTAGCATAGACATCCTGAACAAACAACGGGCAACGAAGTAAAAAAAGGACGACAGCTCCAACCAAACATGGAGATTTTTACTCCTCCTTTAAGAGGAGACATCGAAATCTATCTTCATAGAATCCCGTTACCATAATTCTTCTTTACATACCGTAGTAAGCCACATTTCATCTAAAGCGTTTCCTCCACGACCCTTGTTTTGGAAAGCCCATTTACCACCGTTTTTATTGTGAATATCTTCCCATTCAGGACGTACACCCTCACGGAAAAAGGAGTAGTCAGATTTTATGGGTAAGCTGGAAGCAGCATTGATGTTGTTGTGAATTCTATATAAAACACGCATGTTAGCATTCTTAAAGATCTTGCTATTATTCTTTCTTTTTCTCTTACTTACCCCCAAAACTCTTCCACGCTGTTAAAGGTTATTATGTTTTTTTGAAGTTCATTCCATTCAAGACCTGGAGTAGGAGGCATCAAAAACCATAATGTCCAGGGTCTTGCCAATGGATGTTTTAAATTAAAGCTTAATTTATCATCAAAAATAGTTTTTGCGGTCTCTTCCTGGGTTTCGACCGCATTTGATGCGGTCTGTGGCTCTTTTTGTTGTTCAGTCTGCATGGTTTTGGCTAGAAAGAATGAACCCCACCAAATTTTATAGCGATGCTATTGAGTATGGAAAACCCTTGAAATTTGTACTAATATTTTAGATATTGGAATGGAATTGAGCCTTCTGTAAATGGAATGTTAGGAGGTTTAGGAACTGGGCGTGTATGTATTACAACAAGACAATCCTTGTTTATGGAAGCTGCTACTAGTTATTTTGGATTCTATTCGACTATTGCTCCATAAAATTACAAGCTATATGAATGAAGCTAACGCCACAAGATTCCTCAAGTTGATGCGATTGCCTCCCGTACTTTTTTGCGTCGTTTGGATTACCGCCTCAAAAAGATCGAGAGTTTAATTGCTGCAGATTGCGGAGCAGGAATAGGAAGAGTAACGGAATCTGTGTTGCTTAAAGTCGCCTCGCATGTAGACATTGTTGAGCCGGTGGAAAAGTTTGTGTCACAAGCAAGAACCAATTTGCAGGATAAGCCTTGCTCTTTCATCTGTACCGGATTACAAAACTGGGCTCCCGAGAAAAACCGCTATGGTAAGCCAACTTGATAGCGACTGTCTACAGAGGAAGCAGATGATTTCAGCTATAACTTGTTTTTCCCCCAATGCTAATAATGACTTAGGCTTAATATGGAATCAATGGTGCCTATCCCACCTTACCGATGATGATTTGGTAGCTTATTTGCTCTCTTGTTCAGAATCGTTATGCGAACATGGAGTGATTTGCATAAAGGTAGTTGCTAGTTTCATTCAGTAGAAGATTCTAACCTCTTATAACCTTAGGAAAATGTTTCATCCTTCACGGAAAGTTTTGACGAACAAGATAGCAGCGTCACTCGCACCGATGACTCGTTCCGGAAAATATTTCAAAGAGCGAATTTAGTCATAATAGCGGAGTCTCTACAGCACGGATTTCCTGACGAACTCTACCCTGTTAAAATGTTTGCACTTGTTCCAAAACCCTCAAAGTAAGACAAAAATTACGTTCAATCAGAAAGAATAGAATGAGGAGTAATTGGAAGAGTAAATTTCATTAATATTATGAATTGGTATTGTACATAAACATATAAATCATAAACAGAAAAGACACAGCAATTGAGATTCTATGAACTGCTTGATGCAGCAGGCACGAGTTTTTTCTTTTTCTTTTTTTTAGCCTTTGTTGACGACGAGCTTGCTATTGCTGCGTTCGGTACGACAACCGTAGCATTCTTAACGTCTTCTGAATCATTAAATTTTTGAAGCTCTTGAGAAGCAGATATTGTAAACATTAAATCCCTTAACTGATCTGATAAATCAGAAATTTGCTGCTGCATAGAGACAATTTCCTCAACTTTCTTGTTATGCCTAGCCTCTAAGGATTGAATTCGCATCAACAAATTCTCGTTCATGCTCTTTTCTTCGTCGTAATCATGCCTCCATTGGATTATTTCCGAAGAAAGCTTCTTGATTTTGTTATCCTTCTTCTTCAAATTACCTTCAGCAACATCCACCCGCGAACGAAGTTCATTATTAGCATTTGAAGAGGCTGTGGTAATCTTGGACTTTAGAGTTATTTCTTCATTCGAACGAGTTAGCTTTTCCGCCATAGAAGATAGTTGTGATTCATAAAATATACGCTGAGATTCCAACTGCGAAGTTAAGATTTGAGTGTATTCAAGCCCCATTTTCTCACGGATCTTTAAGTTTGACTGGTCGAAAGCAGAACTTTCTCCGGCCGGCTTTGAATCATTCGATAGTTCAACCACTTTTCCATCTAGCTCGGACTGCAGCAAGCGATGGACGTAGCTATCGCCTGCATAATCCCAAACCCGTTGACTTTCTAAATTCATAGCATAGCAATGATTGGTTTCAATAAAATGCTGCTTTGCATGAGCATCATGATATCTGCCACAGCCAATATTACCGCAGATAAGACACATCCACAGATCCTCTTCACATGAGCAGGCAAAGCATTTCCCAGAATGACGGAGGGCTTGATCTTTTTGGGTATATCTACAAACGGGGCAAGAAGAGTTCCCCCATTTTTGTAAGCATTGACAATGGAAGGTATGCTGACAAGCAATAGTGATAAGTCCTGTTACCGAAGAGTCCATTCTCTCAAGACATACCACACATGTAGGAAGCTCTACAAGGGAGGGCGTAGGCGGAGCCAAGGGGCGTGAGAAAGTAGATGCTCGTGAAGTAATGTTCATCAAAGGTGTAGGGGAATCTGAAGGGCTTTCAACTTGAATCTCATCAACGTGAACGACATGGCATGTCTCGGGCTCTATTTGACTGAAAGCTTTTCCATTATATTCAGAAAAGAAACGAATTACACTGACTTGATCAACGAATTTCAAAAGAGCGAGAATCCGATTCTGGACTTTCGTCCTCAACAGGCGAATATGACTTATAGACCTACAACTCTTTTCTCCCAAAAATCCGAGTATATCTGAAGGCGACATATATAGAGGGATAGCCAGAATAGCAAGAAGGAGTCCGGGTGCACGGAATTCACTGGTCATATCTGGAATTTCTTTGTACAAATGAATAATCCCATGACCCAGACTAACTTCTTCTACCCTTGGGACATGAGTTTGCTGGTGGTCCATAGAAATAATTGAGATTTCTTCCAAGCGAAACCCTGCGTGTTCTTTTGGAGGCCACCTGGTGTTTTTTTTGGATTTATTTTCGTTTTTTAATGAAAATATATCTTGAACGGGATTTTCACAAACAATTTTTATGTAATAATGCATGCATTGACAGTTTCTACAAAGGTGGATGGCAAAATGGAAGTCAGTATAAGCAATAAAATAGTAAATGAAGAAAGCTGATGAAGGACTAATCCATAAGGATAGAAATCATATAAAAATTAAAAGAAGAAAAAGCATACGCACAAGTTCATCTCCTATCAATCGAAAGAAGATGAAGGAAATAGCCAGAAGAGTTATGAATGGAGTAGGCTGAACAGCATAAGGAGTTTTCTTTTGCTGTAAAACAGTCTATAAGAATTTCAAAAAAACCGAAAAGTAGGAACAAGTAGCGAAAAGACTTTCACTCAATGTTTAAGCACTCATAAGAAGTTCCGTAGAAATTGGTTTAGTATGCAAGAAGTAATTTAAACATAGACAATTTCATCTTTATATAACAACCATTGGGCTCCTTCGTAGTCCAAAAGCTACCTGTTGAAGACTGTAAGCCCTGAAGGCTTTAACTCATAAAAGCTAGGATAAACAACTTATAGAGCTATATTTATTTATAAAATACTTGTTTAAAAGAAGATGCCATATTCGAAATGGAGAATATCAGATTTAAAAAACGAGTGCACTTCCATACGAACCTCTCTTTTACAACGCTCGTTTCACTAGCGGTGAAAGGGTAGTCTAGTTTGCCATTGTATACTAAAGTGAAGTCGATTACATTATAAAAAAAGTGGATAAAGTAGCAGGCTGGAACGATTCAGAACGATTTCTTAAAGAGAAAAAGGAAAGGAACGTCCAGGGCTCTGTAGAAGTGGTTTTGGGATATTTATGTGAATGAAATAAGTAGAAAGAAGGAGACTACATCTGATGATTTTACATGTCTAAATTTGGCAATTCAAACAATAGCCATGCCAGAGGAAAACACACAAGAAGTTGGCATGAATCTGCTACTAGAATTAGCCGATGGTATAACTTTTTATTCTGTTGAAAGCTTTGTTTTCTCACTCCTATTTAGTGCTGGATGCAACACCAGACGATTTGTCTTCGGATTTTACTAAAATCCATTGTTTAGAAGAAGAAATCAAGGGTATGTGATCTCCGTAAATGATGAATAGTACGCCAATTCAAATATGTGTACTAATCACCAATTTAGAAATGCAAATGGCTTTGGATGCTTCCGTTCACAAAATCATGAGCTCAAATGCAACACCAGACCAAAGATCTTCCATAATACAAAACATCGTTAATCTTGTAGAGAAGAACTCGCCCCTTCTTCATAAAAAAGCTCATATATCCATGCATACAGAGGCTGTGTCCAAGCGGAATTTTTCGAGGCTGCAGACTTGCTTTCAGGCAATGGAAATGATGTATCCTCATTTTTTTATTCCATATGCTGCTGCCCCAGAGCCTCTAGTACCCCGCAGTGGGAAACGATTGCCTACTAGAACGTCGAAGCGGCGACAAGGAAGAGAACCCGACTCTAGGGACACAAGTGAGAAAAAACAGAAACATGATGGTATTGAATCCTTTATCCCCTCTTCTAACTTTACAGATCAACAATCAGACGCTTCCACAGTAGCAGGTTCAAGTGATATTCCATAAAACAAAATTCATTATGTGACAAGCGGGTCCTTGCACATTGGTCTACTTTCTTTTTATAAAAAATTTATTTTCCTAATTCTCTCTCTCTCTCTCTCTTGTTTTTTCTCCTTCCTCTTCTCCCATGACAGTATTCTTTTACATGATTTTGGATAGTCAATAGTCAATATGTAGTACCGCTTTGGTCCACTTTTTACTGTGCTACTTTATTGGCTTCTCATTCATTTTGCTAAGAATAATTGCATTGTGTCTACGTTCGCTGGTCCAAAACAATTCCCCATGTTCGTCTTTATTGTTTAAGTAATATATGAATTTATTCATGACTTCATGTCATCCTCATAATCCCTCAATGTCTTAAATGGACTATAACATGTATAATTTGACAGTATAACCAAACCAAGAAGCCTGCATTTGACAGGAAAATCAATATAGACAAAATCATCCTGAGAAGTAAATTACAGATGAATTTATATTTCCTTGAAACTATAGTAAATATTAGAAGAACTCTATAAACCTCTATTCTTTGCTTGATGAATTGAACTTCCTTGGAAGATGAAACATGCCAAATTTTAGAATCGCCATTTCCCACTACCACTTTTGAAAATGGGGGATCGAATAGAGACATATGCTTACTTTAAAAAGAAATTGGGTAAGATTGAAATTGACTTGGTTTTGCTAATTTATAGGTGTTATATCAGTGGACAGCAGGTTGAAATGGACCGCTGAAGGAAAGACGAATCCAGCGATTGATATCTCTTTTGATGCAATAGCAAGTAAGGATAGCTATACTGTTTCATTAAAGCTTACAGAAAAGATTTGCAAATGACACCAGCATCGTCTCCCAAGATCATGGTTCGTGTTTTTATCATTATGAACAAAGGCGAGGAGCCTACTCCCTTGGTGTTTAGCTTTACGAATACAAATAATGCTCGCGGAAATTGTGAGATGGTCACCGGAGAGCTCCAAAAAGCAATCACTAGGCAACGGGATAATACAGTTTCCGATGAGAAATCATTTGGAGTGGAATCCCTGAACCAGAAGAATCTCTTGGAGGATATTGACTTACAAGAATCACTTTTGACGAGCAACAGTGAGATGTTTCAAACATTTAAAGAAGCAGTCATGAAAGGCCACTTGAGTAATGAGCAATTTTGGTCTACGCGATTACATTTGCTACGCGCCCATGCTGTCGAAAGATCACAACAACGCGGACCATATAATGTTCTATCTTCTATAAAGCCAAAGACTGTGGATAACCAAATGAAGGTGTCTTTGACCCGCCAACAAATTCATGATATGTTTGAACAACACCCGCTTCTTCGAAAAGTTTATAACAAGCATGTCCCTCCATTAGCTGAAGGAGAGTTTTGGAGTAGGTTTTTTCTGTCAAAGCTGTGTAAAAAGTTTCGCGGAGATCGGATTACTCCTATGGATCCTTATGATGACATTATGGACCAATATTTAGAAGCCAATGAGGGTATTATTTTTACCAATTTCAACTTTGCTTTTTGAATTTATTGCTAACACTATTGTAGAAGATTCGGCTAGGAAGGATGAACCTCCTCCATCTCATGTACTCGATATTGAGGGAAATTTACAAAACGCAAGTGTACTTGCTGAATTACGCCCGGACATTACAATGCGTATAGATAAAGAGGCTGTTCCTTTTATGAAAAATATCAACCAGTTATCAGAACGACTTTTGGAGAAAAGTCTGGGGTAAGGAAACAGTAGAAAGTCTATGCTGACTCGACTATAGGAATTCAAAACGACTAAAGACTGAAACTGAAAATCAATATTTGCAAGAGTCTGGATTCCATGATTTAGAAGAAGATCGCACAGATTCCAAAGTCATATTGAATATACAAGAACAGGATCGATTCTTAGAAACAAATTTTGCCCCTTCGTCAAAGCAGTCTATGGAAGAACCCCTGCCGCCTCTGGAAACTTTGCAAAGTCTTTACCAAGAGGAAAATGTGCAACTAGATAGTATGGATCGCGACATAAATGCGTTGGCAGAGGCTGCTCAACAGCTTACCCATGCTATGAGAGAAAAATATGAGTTCGAGACTCATGGTTCTGATATGAATATTCCAAAAGAATTAAAGGAAGAGGTAACTATGTGTCATACTGTAAGTGTCGAGTTCTTACACCAGTTTTGGAGTGCCTTGCTTAGTCCAAACTATGCTGATAAAAAAATCATGGAACCTCTACAGCATGCATTATTGAATTCAAAGACTCGGGTGGATGCCATAGTTTCTCAAGCGAAAAAGCAAAACGTCAATCCGTCTTATATCTATCAGGTAAGGTTTATTTCGTCTCGTGTATACGTTGCTAATGAGAATGTTCATAGTTGGTTTCCTCAATCCTTTCATCCATTGATGTTGCATTAGGGGAATATCAAAGAAGAATATCCATCACTCCTTCAACTTAAAAGGAGTTTTCATCTTCGTTTTAATCATGATGCTTATTTTACGACTGACTATTTAATGAACCATCGATAATCTGACTTTAAAAGAATCGATACCGAACGAATGTGTTGGGGAATTGGGTTTTCAGACATTCTTTAGTACTGTAAATTAGAAAAAACATGCAACTTCGTCAGAATACGAATAATACCCATTTGTAAAAATGGTTCATAAAACAAATTTATACTTCAGCTATGAATTTCAATATTCTTTCTATTAAATGAAATAAAACTATAAATATATAAATACAGTTTCATTCTTTCATATTGCACTTATTAGCTGTATAATATATACCTGGTGTAAGTGCACTAATGCTAGAATTGTTTTGTAACACCAACTCACATGGAAAGAGACCTGAATCTTTCTTTAATAAAGAAAAGACAGTTGCTATCCTAATTCTATATAAAATAGGTCTTTAAAAAGGTAGTTTTATAATGTTTAATGTTGGAGCCAGTGTGTTGAGGGCTGTTAAGTTCCCTATATTTCAAGGCATACGAACGACATATTTTACAAATACAAAATCTATCTCCTGCGACCGTCTGCGCTCATTTCAAAGTTTAAGTTATCAACGGAATAAGCAACCATCGTCCGCAGCAAATGGAGGAAATGAATGGAGCAGTCCTGGCTTAGAAAATCTACTTGCTCAACTACAGGAAGCGGTTGGTGAAACAACAAAGACGAATGATGATATGGTAGCAGGTCCTCGAGAAGAAAAATTGGAGGATAACTTTTTGGATACTGTTTGGCCTGAACCTGCGAACCCAGTGGAAGAGATCATCAATCGGCCTTTCCAAGTAGACCCAGCTGTGCAACATTTAGTCAACATGATTATGAGGGACGGAAAAAAAACAAAGGCAGAGAAAATTGTGGCTACTGCATTGACCATTGTACAAAAAGAAAAAGGAAAAAACCCAGTGGTATTGCTGAGGCAGGCTTTAGCTGATATTTCACCCATCATGAAATTGGTAAGTTACACTGACGGGTTCTTTTTTATAATACATTTACATACTAACATGCGATAAGATAACTGCTAAACGATTCAATAAGGGCGTCGAGTTCCCTATTCCCTTGAAAGAGAAGCAAAGGAGGAGGATAGCCATTAAATGGGTTTTGGATTCATCTAAATCGCATAGTTCAAAACGACTTTCGGAAAGACTTGCTAAAGAAATTGTCGCAATTCTTGATAATACCAGTTCTTGTTTCAAAAAGAGGGATCATTTGCATAAGATGTGTCTGGTCAATCGTGGTAATGCCCCTATTCGTGTATAGTTTTCCTTATCTACCGTTTAATGTATGTAAACGTGTACCTGCTGGGAATCTTTTCATTTTCATCGATACGCTCACTCCATATACTTTGAAAATTTTATTGTAATGTATGCTAAATTCCTCTATATAAATAAGATCAATAATATGCAATCTAGTCATTAGCAAAGCTTAATAATAAACAACGTGTAAGGTTGTAGTAATCATGCCCTTGTTTTGTTTTGGATCTAAGATTTCATAAGTACATGTCTCAAATGCCATTAAAACATCCTCATCAGAAGTAATCGTAATAAAATCACCATCTTCATCTATATACTTTAGCCGGACCCTAAATGAACCATCATCCTTCATAATACCACTTAACTTTATCTTGTGCTCCACTTTGCCTAGCAATTCACCATAACTAATATTTCGCGGAACAACAAGTACAAAACTCGCTTCATGGAGTTGTAAACGGACCATAACTGGATCGCTTCTTACCAAAGAAGCTGCATCTAAAGTATCCGATTCACCCCTATGAGGAACAGATCCGGAGTCATATTTGTACGTATCATTGTAAGATAATCGATTACTGGAATGATCACTTTGCTGTATTTTGGAAAAATCTGGCATATCCTCATAAATCCCAGATTCTGAATCATCAACTTGCGAGTGCTGTCTAGAAATATTTGAGCGACTATAGTTATAGTCGCTTAAAAGCGAATTCACCTGACTTAGATGAGAAGTTTGGCTCGCTCCCGAGGGATTGGATACAGTCGATGAGGAATCGTTACCGACAAACTCTGAAGCCGTTTGCGAGTTTCTGGAAACGGACCTGCCTAAGTCCTCGCCATTGAGGCGTAAATCTGGGTATCCAAGCTTATCAGGACTAGCACGTTGATTTCCTCTAGAATAGCCGTTTTTAGAAAACGGACTAGGATTGGATAACGGGGCTGAAAAGTTTAATGTCTGAGTCATAGTATCATCAAGTGAATGTGTGCGCATTAAATATGGTTTTGAAGGGCTACCAATCTTGATAGATCCGGTATTATCCAAACCATGGTGACCTAAGGAAGTAGATGATGTGTTACGGACGTCTTTAGAAGAGCTATCTGTTTTTTTTATGAGCCTGCTTAAAGTTGAAAGCCACAACCTTTGGCTTTCTTCATTCCTTAACTTCAATACAAAAGATTCATTATGTGGGTCACCTCTCCAAAAGATGTGAAGGGCATAAGGATCGGCATTTGTATTCGGAACAACGGCAATAACATTAGAAACCAAAATTCTTCCTTTAAGTTGAAGAGTATCTAGTCTCTTTGGCTTTTTATTTATGCTTATGCTGCGTGCCTGCTTTTTTAAAGGGGAAAGTTCTTTGCAACATAAAAGTATTTTTTCGAATAGATAGACGTAATACTCCCGTTCTATATCGGCTTTAGAGACGCTAACGACGTCCCATAATAAAAGCTGTCCAAAAAAATTCAATGAGTAGCCTTTCCAATCAATAACGCGCTGCTCAAGCTCATCAATCGCAGTCTTATTTTCATGAATACGCCTGGTTTCGTTCACTTTATTAGCTATACGTACGACACAAGCCATTCCTTGTCTTAATTCTTCTTCATGTGGATAGTTAAGAGGAGTGTTTTTAATTAACTGAGACAAAAGAAGGGGATATTTACAAATTCTTTGGATGGGCTTGATTAGCAACGCAGGAAACTCGTAAGAAGGTTCCAAGAGATAGCTCAATTCGCTGAGTTGTGCTTGATTATCGATGATTAATTGCTGAGCAGTGGGGTAATTCAAACAAAATACTTGATAAACAGAAAAGCGCTCTTCTAAAGCCAAAAACAATGCACCTATTCGTTGCTCTTGGGGTGGTAATGACAGATTCATTTCCAACCCAACTAGAAACCTTCTTTGAAAATCAAGAATTTCGTTAAGATTGGTAAAGATTTTCAGTATCGTTTCAAGGGATAAGACTTTGCGCTGCTGCAATGCAGTCATGAAGACTGACAGAAATTCCAAATCTTGAATATACTTTAATTCAGTTTCGTAAATTTCTGCAAGAACCCTTTGACCACTTTCTATAAGATAATGAAGCATACCTGGTGATTTTTCTTTAGGAGTTTCCAAAAGACGACCAGGTGGATTAGTGGGTAAATTTTCAAATTTATCTAGCAAAGTCTCAACGGTCCACAGTGCTTTTATTAATGAAGAAGTAGAATCGCTAAAGATCTCAGATATGGAAAAGAGAACATTATCCCCAAACCCTAAATTTTTTTTGCACATCAACAGAAACCTATAGAGCTCCGCTTTACAAGCATTTGTGTTTTCCAAAGTAACTGAATAATTCACATTTACGGGTTGTTCTGGGGAAACTGCATTGTATAAAGCGCAAAGAGGGTAGCCGAAACGGCAGAACAACCACAATTCAGTTACTGGATCATCGTACGGAATTCCATTAATGTGCAAAATCTTAAAGGGAGTAACATCAGCAACGGAATGTATAAACTCCAGAATATTTTGAAGACCTGGGATTTGTAGTAAACGCTTCCGTATATTTTCGCAACGCCTGTATAAAGATACAGTATTTTCTAAAGTATTTATGACTTTAGAAGGAGGTTGAAGTAAGCGAAGCTTCATATACTCAGAAATACTAGTATCATCTTTGTTAACTAAGCTTGTGGTACTAGAATTCACATAAGTTGGGAGTGATTTGGAAGAAACTATTTCCTGTTAGCTCTAGAAGTTGAAAGAAAAACATAAAACACGTTCATAGAAACATGCTTTCTTGCATCCTCAGCTTATCCTGCAGATGACTTATCTATATATACCTTTCCTTGACTGACGAGTTGGCATTCTTCTAAGCTATCATTCAAAACCTTTTTTTCTATTTTAAACAAAATAGATATCAATTTTATCCTTCTCCGAACTGAAGGATAGAGTCAACCGCTCTCATATAGTACAACGCTTGGTTTAAGCGACAAACTCAAAAGCTGAGTAAAACACGATTAACCTAAAAAAATCATACACAAAAATGATATTTTCAATAGATTTTTAAGCAGAAAATTCCTTTATTTCCACGAATTCTAGCGTTTTAAAGCAATTGTAGGGAAAACTAGGATCCTTGGTGTATTGTTTAAGTGGCAGGACAAGTGGTTTAGTGGTGTCGCTACTTAGCATAAAATAATTTTACGTACTCTACCGCATTATCTGAAAAGGGCGAGAGAAAGAAAAATAAACAAACTTGAAGAGCATGGTAGGAATCGTTAGGATGAAAGAAAAGGAATTCTTGTAATTTGATATAATCATAATAAAAAACAATAGATTTACGAAAAGACAGTGAAGCTTGAATGCGACATCGTAATTATCAAATAAAAATCGTTAGAAAAGATATTCATTGGGAATTGAGGAACCTTTTAACGCCAAAAACCAAAAACAAAATATAAAAGAAACCAGGTATATAGGATATAAAAAGAACGGAACGTTGAACGCTCAAGAGTAACGAAAAGATTGAGCTCATTACAGCTCAAAACAAAGCCGGAGAATAAGGATATATTAAAAAGCTTATATCTATAGAAGGAATACAAGATTCAGCTCACCTTCATTACAAAAGATTATCGTCTGCCCCATCATTGACAGAGGAATAGATATTGGATAGTTTCTCAGACAGCAGTTCGCTTCGAAAAAAGTATTGTCGTAATTGAAGCAAGCAATCGGGAGGGATGTTTCCAGCATTGCTTATTTCTCGTAGATATGTGTTTTGTTCTGCACTTAGTCTTTGCCAATCTAGAAGAACATTCGCCAATGTCTCTTTATTCAAAGAAGAGTCAGAGACTCGTGGAGGTGGTTGATGCAGTTCAACGGATTTCATATCCGATGGTTGTTTTGCGAGGGATTTGCTAATTCGCTGAAGATCAGCAAGAATGGAGTAAATAGACATGTCAGAGGAAGTACTCGGATCCTCCAATAGATCAAGTCTTTCCAACTGCGATTGCACTTCCCTCAAAGATGTATATAGGGTTGTGAGTACGTCTTTGGAAATGGAGAATTTTTTGCTTTCCTTTTCTATATGTAACGTCCCTTGCATAAGTGTACCCACTAGTTTCGACAAACGACTGACTTCAGCAACCCGCCATTTCCCTTCCATATCCTCTAACAACTTTTTGGAAGCTTCGAAATCTGCAAGCGGCGTCTTGAAATCATCGGACTTGTTCCTCTCATTGCCTATTGCTTCTAGGACTTTGGCGTACGCTGCTTGATACTTAACTTTCTTTTCCAAAGTCTCTTTTTTTGCTCTTAAAAATAAATATTTCTATGCAACCTGTTAGCTATGATTCTCAAGCGTCACTTTTGTGCAATCGTACATTTTGCGAATCAGTGAAACCTGCATCATCATGCAGCTTTTCTTTGCTACTTTCCAACAGAGATTGATTTAAAACATACGAATAATCTGGCGATAAAACCATAACTAGTCAAACGACACTCAAAGGCTTCTACCGAGTTTCATTCTTACTGAAAAACTATTGTTTGATTGTTACTTGTCAATGTCGTTTCAAGGTAACATCTAGTAAACAGAGCGAACATGAAAACAAATATAAGTAAAAAGCAGATAATTCTAAACAAAAAAAAAATCAATGAAGTGGTCTATTGTGTGGTTTTTCTGTAAAAATTGGATTTCTAATGGAAAGGCTGAATGAGAAAGATCCTTTTTCGGATTCTTCAATGATCATCGTTCATATATTTGGGTCATAATGCATATCGCATTCCACATTCCTTCTTCTGGAGGGGGGAGATCATCGATTACAAAGAAGAAGATTTAAATTTTAAAGAAAGTATGCAAGCTAAATACTCTATAGTTGGTTTGGTCGCCTTCGTGCTTTGTCTGCTTTGGTGAATGGAATGAAAAAAAAGGAAACATCTCACAAACAAAAGACTTTTCATTAAACATGTAGTAAAAGCCAATGAGCTCTTATTTTGTACAACTATTAGCTTTTTTTTTCACTAGCTAGCTTCTTTTGCTTTACAAACTTATACATAAATTCCTGGTAGCACACACAGGGCCAAGTATATTTGAAGATTGGAGTATTTTTTTCCAAGCTTTTATTTTCGTTCATTTATTTATTCTATCATCCTTTAGTTATACTGAATTCAATATATTGCATATGTCATCGCAATGACTCATGTTGAAAACTTTTTGAATTTTCTTTAGTATTTAATTTCAAAGTAAAAAAAAAACAAGAAATTTATAATTGATTGTATTACAGAAATTAAAAAAAGCTGCTGTCTTCCTTAAGAGTTATCTTCGTCTTTGATATAATCATTAGGCATTCCCAGCCTTAGCACACTTATCCTCGACATGTCACGCTCACTGTATAGTAAGTAAAATATGACTTGTGTAGCAAGTAATACAGACTAACAATGGCTTTTAGGATCTGAGGACGTCTCTTTGGTGCAGTTATACCTGCCGACGGAGTCCGTCAGGCCCATAATGTTGGCATTAGGGGAATTGTCAACTATTCATTTCAAAGATGTAAGCATTCATCTGACAATATATTGGCTAACATTGAATTAGCTAAACAAAGATGTGGTAGCGTTTCATAGGTCTTTTGTTCGAGAAATTCGACGTTTAGATGAAGCTGAACGTCAACTACGTTACCTTCATTCAGAGATTGCCTTAAACAGCATCAATATTCCCGAGCATCATCTTCCTAAAAATTATGAAATTACCTTAGAAACGACCACAATCGAGGATATAATTGAGAAGATCTCTCGCTTGGAGGTGCGCGTCAGACAACTAGTGGAGTCAAGCCGAGCACTGAACATAAAGTATCTTCAACAATTAGAATATTCAAACGTCTTGTCAAAAGTTGATTCCTTTTTCGCAAAAAGTACCAATGCTCATAATCCTCTTAATGTCAATCCCGATAGTGGTTCCATTATGGCTGGAGAAGACGATGCAACTGCTCCGCTTATCGAGAACGCTTTAGAATTAGGAACTACTGGTTCTTTTAATAGTGAAGATACTGGAGCTCGAACTTCTATTTCTCTTGATTTTGTTACAGGTATTATCCCGTCTGTGAAGTTTCAATTTTTGGAACGAATCCTTTGGCGTACTCTCCGTGGTAACCTCTATATTTACCAAACCCGCGCTGACGATTCTGTCATCCATGGTACCGAAGATGCTGAAGAAAAAACAGTGTTTTTAGTTTTCGCCCATGGTACTCAAATTCTTTCCAGAATCCGTCGAATCTCAGAAAGCTTAGGTGCCACCCTCTTTTCCGTTGACGAAGATTCCTCCATTCGCGCTGGGCAAGTTCAGCAGGTGAATGGAAATATCAGTGACATTTTTGCCGTATTAGAAAACACTCGCTCTGCTCTTTACACAGAACTTGCTTTCATTGCCGAACACATTTCTTCCTGGGAATCTATTTTACATAAGGACAAGGTTGTTTATCAAGCTATGAATTTGTTTAGTTATGATCAAAACCACAAGTGCCTTATCGCTGAAGGATGGTGCCCAACCACTAACCTTCCGCTGGTACAAAAAACGCTTCGTGACATTTCTGATTTAGTTGATTCTCAAGCGCCGTCTATTCTTAATATCATTCGTACTTCAGAAACTCCCCCTACCTATTTCCGAGTAAATAAGTTTACTGAAGCTTTTCAATCGCTTATCGATTCTTATGGGGTGGCTACTTATCGCGAGGTGAACCATGGAATCGTTGCTATTGTCACATTCCCTTTTTTATTCGCTATTATGTTTGGTGACTTGGGCCATGGCGCAATAATGGCTTGTGTAGCTCTAATGTTTATAATGCACGAGAAGACCTTGGCTGCCAAGAAGGATTTGGATGAAATTCTAGGCATGATCTTTTACGGCCGTTATATGGTACTTTTGATGGGTTTATTCTCTATGTACGTTGGTTTCATTTATAACGATTTATTCAGTAAACCAATGTCTATCTTTACTTCTCGTTGGGCATGGCCTGTAAAAAGCGAAGATACTGCTGCCAAAGCTATTCAAACGGGCACATATCCAATAGGTATTGATCCTGCTTGGCATAGCGCGGACAATAATCTTTTGTTCATGAATTCTTATAAAATGAAAGTTTCTGTTGTCATCGGTGTTATCCATATGACTTATTGTCTCTTCCTTTCTTTGTCAAATTATCGATTTTTTAATCGTAAATTGGATATATATGCCGTTTTCCTTCCATCCCTTATATTTTTGGAAGCAATTTTTGGATATCTCGTTGTTACAATTATATATAAATGGAGTGTGGATTGGAAAGCTAACAACTGGCAGCCTCCTAGCTTACTGAATATGCTCATTCTCATGTTTTTATCACCTGGAAAAATTGAAGAGCCTTTGTTTAGAGGTCAAAAACAGTTACAAATTATCCTTGTCCTTGCTGCCTTAATTTGTATTCCATGGCTCTTATGTGCTAAACCTTATGCTTTATGGCGAGACCATCGCCGACAAGATGCCAAGTATCAATCTGTTGACGATTCACAAAATGTTGATGAAGCTGAAGTCTTGCTTGACGTTGAAAATGAGGTGCCCCAAGAAGAAGGTTTTGATTTTGGTGAAATCATTATTCATCAAGTCATTCACACTATTGAATTCTGCTTAGGTTGTATCTCCCATACGGCTAGTTACCTTCGTTTATGGGCTTTGTCGCTGGCTCACAACCAACTTTCGACCGTTTTGTGGAACATGACTTTAGCTAACGCATTTCGAATGACAGGTGTAGTTGGTTCCATCTTCATAGTAATCCTTTTCGCGTTTTGGTTTATAGTTACGTGCCTTGTTTTGGTGGCTATGGAAGGTACTAGTGCCATGCTTCACAGTCTTCGTCTACACTGGGTGGAAGGCATGTCAAAACACTTTGAAGGTGAAGGTTATGCTTTTACCCCTTTTACCTTTCTGCAATCGGCGGCTGACTGAATAGAATGAAGTTTCCTTTGATTAATATTCCAAAAATTGAGCCAAACTAATAAGTTGCTTTTAATTCAATAAATAACGTTTTATCTATTCATACATGGTTTCTCAGAAGTGCGTCAGAGAACTCATCTATATTATTTTGTAATTATTTTCATTCAATAGTTTCTATTTAATTTAGGAATGTCAAAAAAAAATGTTTCAAAACAATTGCCATGTTGTCCTACCATAGCAACCACCTTCCTCTAACACACCTAAATTTTCTAACTGCTATTTTCGAATATTTTTCAGGAAGCATAATCATTACTGATTATTGAACGAAACAACTTGTTTATTGAGTTTAAAGCACATTTTAAACTAAACTTTCTCCGAAAATGGGTGAAGACTCATCAAATGGCGCATCTGTTAATTTTGCAGAAAAGATCAGTAGTACAGCGAAGATAGATTCCTCTTTGGACAACTTATTTAAGCAATCTGTAAGGTAACTTTATATTTTATTCTAGCTAACTAACTTCAAAGAAACCAATTTCGCGTCCTGCCATAAAAGAGCCTACTAAAATAACATTACCAAGTACGAATGAAAATGCGGATGAAAACATTGAAGAGGGAGTCAACATTGAAGCCGAAAAAAAGGTTTCAAAAGAAAAGAAAAAACAATCTAAAAAGAAAAAGTCTGGTTTGGACGGTGACAACCTTGAGGCGGATTACTTTGATAAATTAAGAGAAGAGGAAGCAGTCGAAAAGGACACTGGTAGTGAGGAAGAAAAGAAAAGTCCTAAAGATGAAAAGGAAGAGGAAAAATCCGAAAATGATAAACAAAAGTCAGAACAGGAGAAACTGGAACAGAGAGCTTTAAAACATCAACAAGATGTAAAAATTCAACAAGAGCTTCAAAAGTCTGAAAAAACTATTTTTGTAAATAATTTACCTTCCAAGGTTGTTTTAGACAAGGTATGGAACATATTTTAAATATACTTGCTTCTAACCAAAAATAGCATGAATACAAAGCCTTCTCTAAGCACTTTCGTCGTTTTGGGGCTATCAATTCGATCAGGTTTCGTAGTTTGGCCTTTTCTGAATTTTTGCCCCGAAAAGTTGCTTTCCTTGAAAAGAAACTTCATGCTGAACGTGATACAGTTAATGCTTACATCGTTTATGATGAAGCTTCATCTGCTAGAAATGCGTTGTCATTGAATGCCACCGTTTTTATGGACCGTCATCTTCGCGTGGATAGCGTTAGTCATCCTATGGCTAGGGATGTGAAACGCTGTATCTTCGTCGGTAATTTGGCTTTTGAAGCTGAGGAAGAGCCATTATGGCGTTACTTCGGACAGAGTGGTGAAATTGAATATGTGCGCATTGTTCGAGATCCCAAGACGAATTTGGGTAAAGGATTTGCCTATATTCAATTCAAGGAACCCCTTTCAGTCGAAAAGGCTCTTTTATTGAATGAAAAACAGATGCCAGAGGGAAGAACCTTACGTGTTTCAAGGGCGAAAGTTATTAAAGCCAATGCTCCTGCTTCAACTGCAAAACCCAATAACCAAAAGGGTCGTACTCTACAAGGTAGAGCCCGTAAATTGATGGGCAAAGCAGGAAATGCTTTGGTCAAAGAAAATTTGTCGTTAGAAGGTCATCATGCTAAACCAGGTGAAAATCCTCTAGTAAAGAAGAAGAAGCCTAGCAAAAAGCGTAAGGAACGTGCTGATCAATGGAAACAAAATAAGTCCAAAAAGGTCAAGAATTAAAATCGGACATCTCAGTGAAAATCAACTTCGCTAATATGGGTTAATAAAGGTTTTTTGTGATTTAGGTTCTTTATATGCAACTTGATATATATATAATAATAATTAAAATCTCTTTGGGAGTCATTCTTGTGATTAATGAATTATAAACGTGCTTGGCATGGAGTATATTTGTTTACATTGTAAAGGACTGGCGTTTGTTGATGTTAGCTCCTTTGCGAATTCTCAATGGTTATTGCTTGTTAAACACGCTAACATAATTGACAAAGTGTGTAGAGAAAATGCAAATCTTGGGGTTTATTATTGCATTACTGACCTTACAAATACAAGAAAAACCGTTTGTTTCCTGCTCGATAATAAAACGCACAGTCAACGCTCCTGAGTCAATTGTCTTACAGACACTCCACACCAGATATTGGTCATTTAAGGCTCATGTTCCTGTCAACTATGATCCCGATTCTAAGGGTGAGAGACGATAAACATTCTAGGCCGCAAACTAACATACCATATAGGCTTCATGGTGCATTGTGATGGTAACAATCTATACATGGGAGAGTCTCCAGGAACACGTTTACTGCGGGTCGAGTATAAAGACGATCTAACATTGCATACGAAGGATCGTAAAGCTTTGGTGTATCACCCAGAAAATCCTCTTGCTTTAAAGCACGAAGCTGGTTCCCCATTTATTATTGAAATGGTAGAAGAAAGAAGGGAACCAGAAAGTCCTTATTTGCTATTCTATTCTAAATCTCACCATTTTACAACCTGTAAAGAAAACGGAAGATGGATTATTTACTCCGGAGACTTGGACATCCCTTCACTCGATTGTCTTCCCATAGAGCTTGTCGGAATCCGCTATAAAGGATGGCGAACACATGATAAAAAGCCTTTTGCTCTTAAAGACCCTGGGGAGGACGGCTTGGATACTCCTTGGAATGACCAATTGATTCCTATGTGAGCCTCAACTTTCGATAATACTCTCAATATGAAATACCATGAAAGTAAAACAGAAAGAAGATTGACAATAACCTTCGTAGTACTTGTACTTCAACGATGTGGGCTTGATTTTCAAGAACTGTGAGAGAGCATGGATGTAAGATATCCCACTTGGAGTTGAGAACAGAGTATTTTTCAGAAAAAAAAATTAGTAAATCAAATATATTGCCACGGTAAAAGCCTGTAAGCTTCATTGAAATCTGTATCAATTTTGCTTTTGAACAGGCACATTGATTTTTTCAAAAGTTGAAAGTAAAATATAACTTCAGTCGTAATTTATATCACATCAACTAATGTAAGCATTAGCATTCTGTCATTTTGATATTCGTAGTTTTCTTGGCAACATCTTGACATCTTAGAATCACAGGTTATAAACTTAAGGAAGTTCTATCGTTACAAGTAAGTTCTTAAAAAACATATAATTCGATACTGATCTTTAAATGATTGAAGTAGTCCTTGTTTCTTTCCTTTAGACTGGTTAGATTTTACTACTTGCTACAGAACAAAGACATCTGTGTGAAATGAGTTTTGTGAATGAAAAACTGAAGCTTGAAAATATTCGTTCAGCGTTAATTCGTCAGGAGGATACTATAGTCTTTGATTTTTTGGAACGTGCTCAGTTTCCTGTAAATGAGAAAGTTTACAAGAAAGGAAGTGAAGGCTGCTTAAACTTGCAGCATACCGATAAGAGCTTCTTAGAATATCTTTTACACGAGGAAGAGAAGCTTTACTCGCTCGTAAGACGTTATGCTAGTCCTGAAGAATACCCTTTTACATCGGATTTGCCAGAACCTATTCTACCTGATTTCAAGAAACCTTTTCCATTACATAAAAACGAGGTGAATGTTAATAATGAAATCTTTAAC
Source organism: Schizosaccharomyces cryophilus OY26 (assembly GCF_000004155.1). Taxonomy (NCBI): domain Eukaryota; kingdom Fungi; phylum Ascomycota; class Schizosaccharomycetes; order Schizosaccharomycetales; family Schizosaccharomycetaceae; genus Schizosaccharomyces; species Schizosaccharomyces cryophilus. The sequence continues at coordinate 1,179,998 of NW_013185625.1, read as the reverse complement.
TATTATGTGAAGGAAATTTTGCCCAAAATCTGCACCAAAGGCAATGACTCTGACAATTTTGGCAGCACAGCAGTTTGTGATATTCGATGCCTTCAGTCTCTATCCAGAAGAATTCACTATGGCAAATTTGTTGCAGAAGCAAAATTTTTGACAAACCCAGAAAAATACAAGAAATTGATTGAAGCTCGTGACTCAGAAGGAATTGTGAACGAGATCGTAGATCCCGTACAGGAAGGACGGGTGTTGAAACGCCTTCACTATAAGGCACTCACTTATGGTCGTGATTCTGCGGACCCTAGCAAGCCAACTGATAAAATTAATGCTGATACGGTTGTTTCCATCTATAAGGTATGCATGCTTTCAACAGTCTCTTATGTTTTAACTTGTCTTACTAACTACTATGCAGGAGTACGTGATTCCTATGACTAAAAAGGTAGAAGTAGATTACTTACTTAATCGTCTAAAGGACTAGACGGTGTTCTTGTAATGATAGATATCTTACACAATAAATCCTATATGAGGCCTTTAAGTTATAGAGAAATGAATATAAATATCCAATTTTATTAAAAACGGATGCAAAATAAATCCTTTTTGGGGGATTTTTAAATAATCATTACTTGTTTTATTTTAGGAAGTCATTATATATCTTCATCTCCGCGCCTGCGCGATGCAGGCCACACTTTTCGTAAAATTTTACATTAGTGTCGGAACAATCAAGAATTACCTTGTAGCAATTCACCTTGAAAGCCAGTTTCGTAAGGGCTTGAATCAGAAGCTTGCCAATAGAGCGTTTCTGAAACTCAGGATGGACGACAACGTCTTCGATATGTCCGCAATTTCCATTACCACGTATAAACTTTCTTTCCACAAAAAGTGTAGCTGTTCCAACCTAGAAAAGTCAGTAGATATTCATCAAATGCCAAACGCTCTGCTTACTACTTTATGGCTTTCTTTGTCTTCGACAACTATAGTATAATAAGTGTCTGGGAAATTTTGTTTTAAATCCATAAAACGCTTTTGATAAGAAGCCAAAGTTGGGTGAACGGTACTTGCTACCAAGACATCGAGTAGATCCAGATACTCTACAAAGAAAAGGTAAGTTTATGAATATAAACAAAACAAGTTGCTCACCTGTATTAATATCACTAAGATATAGAGGGCGGACCGTAATATCTGTGCGCCCATTCAAAACTTCTGTTGCGGGATCTTTCAGCAGAAACTCATCAAACAAACACTCCGATTTAACTGTCTTTCTAGATCCTTCAATCTCTTCTTTCTGTTGAATCCTAGAAGCAACACGAATGTTCTTAGTAACGGCAGGATGATACCCAAAAACAGGACTCGTTTCCAGAAATGCGAACAAGGGTGCAAAGAAAATAGACTGGAATAAATTATCAAGAAGAGCAGGCCTCTTTTTCTCAAAAACACCATGGCCGATAAATTGTAAAATCCAACTTACAATATGTAATAGGATAGCAGTTGTATTGACTGTTGATTGAGACCAATTTCGAAATAACAATTTTGGCAACGATATTGAGAATATATAGAGAACTGGAGCATAAAGCAAGCCATCTACAAAATCAACGGACAGATAGAAGCCTTGGTATATGATACCAACTAAAACAGCCAAGTTCACATGGAAAGGAGAATTGACCAACGTTACATTGAAATTGGAGAGTAAAGTTAAAGCTGAGCACAAAAGTAATGGAATACACACTTTAGCGTTAGAACTGATGTTTCAACAAAACCATGATATACCTTGGTGGATTCTAACATTGACGAGATTGGAATGATATGCTGCATAAAACCTATAGCTTCTACTAAACTTTGGACATTATTAGCTATTTCCATAGATTGAAATGCTTACCATCGACATTATTATTGAGAGGTTTGAACACCTTGCTTGGTAAGTAGTAGGTAAAGATGATTCACATAGTGGATTAGAGCATCTGAATTTCAAAAGATGTAACACTTAGATCATAAACAATAGGTTGATCCTTACTTCCTATATTTGTTATGAACGTTAAATACCATTGACGATTGGCGGTTGAAACACTAGAAACAGGATTGAGACTATAGACAGAACAAAACTACTAAAAATTAATAAAGGCAGCAAAAAAACATCTCATATTTTATTTGACAAAGTTTTAGCTTTCAAAGGACGTATTTATAAGGAACTAAGACTAACTACATAAATATACTAGGTAAAATCTTTTCTTGCAAAAACAAAAAGAAAAAACTGAAAAGAATAAGTCATTATGTACGATAACTGAGGTTAATGATAATATTTTCATCAAAAAAGAGCATCAAAATCCAAATGGATTATCTGGCGTAGCTTGAGTTATACTCGCCTTTCTGGCATTCGGATTTCCATTGTGGTCTATTCCAGAAAAAGAAGGTTGATAGTAATCAGAAGGCTGCTGCATATTTTCATAGCCTGCAGGCATGTATAAACCAGGATTTGATACTGGATCATTGGACGTCTCATTAGGCATACCCCCATAAGGTTGACCATATCCATATCCAGAACCATATGCATCCATACCGTTGTTATCGTATCCATAAGCCATTTGTTGTGAAGGATCATAGTAGTTTTGCATATAAGGTTGTTGCATTCCCATTTGGCCTTGCATATCTGCTCCATAAAAACCTTGTTGATCCATAGGTGCATACATACTTTGTTGGTCATATGCAAACGAAGTGGGCGCAACATTATAATACATCGACTGGTCATTAAAATTAGGTTGCATATTATACCCGTAACTTGGTTGCATAGGAGCAGGAGTGAAAGGTTGCTGATATCCAGTGAACTGATTCTGTAAACCGGTTGGTTGAGATGCTATATCTGTCCTCTGACCTTGCATACCAGACATAAAGTCATGTTGCTGACCAGTATTTTGAGGCATTACAGATCTATACTGCTGAGGTGTAACCCCGGTTGTTTGGTATTGCATTCCCGTTGGCTGCATCGCAACACCTGTCGTCTGACTATTCATACCGGTTGGTTGATACGACATCCCAGTGGGCTGAGCAGGAAAGCCAGTTAGTTGAGCCTTAATGGCAGTAGGCTGAGAAGCTATGAAATCCATTGGTTGTTGATGTCCAGTTGGCTGCATAGATAATGGTGACATGTGAGCTTGATAACCAGTAGGCTGACTGGGTAAAGCACTGACAGGTGGTTGAAAACCTGTTGGTTGTACGTACAGAGGTGATTGAAAAGGGTCTGAGTAGGCAGGGGGAGCAGAAGTGAAATAGGCATTTTGGATAGTAATGCCAGTAGGCTGAGGTGCTATAGCTCCTTGAGATGATTTTTCATTCTCTTCAGCCTTCTTGTTTGAAACATCTGTAGCGGACACCGATGAAGCACGTGGAGCAGGCTCAGGTGCCTTTACTTTTTCGGACAAGTCTAATTTTTGCATATCAGATTCAAGTTCGGTCTTGTGTTGGGGAGCTGAAGACGATCGAATAGTAGGTTCTTCAATAGGTTTATTTGACCAAGCATCATCCTCAAATTGTTGATTCACAGGAGCAGCAGGCTTGCTAGTCGGAACCTTGGAGGGTACAGGCTGTGGTATTTGCACTTCAGGAGTAGCTGGAGTAGAAGGAGCTTCCGTTTTTACTTCAGCAGGTTTTAATACAGCAGGACTAGAAGGCACTCCATTCATTTCATTTACATGCTTCATGACACGAATCACATCGCCTTCTTTGAGACCTAAAGTTCGTAACGTTTCAGGCGTTAAAGAGGGAATGCACGTTTCATCCAAATGTTCATTGTTGAAATTACGGGTATAGCGGTTACAGACAGTGAAATCAACACCGCAACGTAGAAAGAAGTCAAACCAATCATATGTAATTTTAGGTCTCTCTTGAATAACATCAATTTTATCTTTAGCTTCGGTGGTAGTAGGAGGAGCTAGAGCTGGTCTGCTTTGGGGACGAGCGGGCTGAGATGGAGGGATATCCTCATCATTTTCATTCACTGGTTTACTACGGGGCTCCTTATGTGTTTCTTTGCGGCGTTCAGAGCGAGAATAAACTTTCTTGCCAGTCATAAGCTCCACAAAATCAAGGTCTTTGTATGACATTTTCGTACTTGGTACAGAGATCTTAACGCCGTTGGACTTGTGTAAGTGAATTTTATCATCACTAAAACCTAAAAATTCAGCATCAACCTTGAAAGCGCCGGTTCTATCTGTCCAAGTACGAAGCTTTGTATCATCGGGCTTAATGACAGAGTGACTACGAGATCTTCTGCGAGCTTCTTTCTTTTCATGCTTTGGTTCCTCTTTGGGTTCATGTCGAGAAGATTTCCTCGACAAACCACCATTGGACGGTTTGGAAGCAGATCTTTCATGCGATGTAGAATCAGGCTTGATGAAACTGGCTGGAACCACACCCTCTTTTCCATTCAGACGACATTTCCACCAATCACTACTAGCAGTATCATTTACGATGACAACTCGATCATTTGCACTAACAGTCAACTCGTCAGGGGCTTCGGCCTCAAATCCATAGACAACAGTACCCATCTTATCGGTAGTTGAAGGAGCAGCCGATGATCCTTCATCAGCAGGTGATCTACCACTGTTGTATACAGTGGAAGCTTCATAGAAACCGGTTCTTCCACCACGGGTACCAGATGTTTCGGAAGCCTCGTTCAACTTGTACAAGGCGGAATCAGAAGGCAAGTTAGGCATAGGCTTGCCACTAGCTTCGGCGATTTCACGAAGGCCGGCTGCTCTAGCAGATCCAGCTACATCACCTAAAGCACGAATGATGCTATCAGCATTACCATTGCTATTAGCATGCAAATGTAAGGAGGAAATTCCGTCCTCTCGTTTATATTCGATAAAGACATGCTTTCGTTCAGCAGAGTAATTTATAAGGTCAGTGACGGAAAAAACTTCCGCCGACTCCATGCTCTTTGTGAAAGTAAGTACAACAGATTTGTTATTGATAGCGAGGATCCCGACGCGCTTCTTTTTCTTGCCAACAACTTCACGAACTTCCCATTTCCTAAAAGCTGGATCATCAAAGGAAACGTTGTCGTCCATGTTGCTTTCCTCCTGAGATCCGCCTGCACGAAGTTTAATGTGTCGACCAGGATCTCCATAAGCGTCTGAAGGAGAAGTAGGAGAGGAAGGCATGTTGGTGTAATCCTTCGATCTGCTTGGAGTAGCAGTGGCAGTAGTAGTGCTTACGCTAGGTCTGGGAGGTTGTACGGGAGGTAAAGGGGGTGGAGGAGGGGAAGAAATAGACTTTGCAGCAGTAGGCTCGGCGGGAGCAGGGGGAGGAGGGGGCGGCGGTAAAGTTTCGGTCCGCGGAAGAGTATATGTAGGAGGAACCTCTTGCTCTCTGCTAGAAGAATAATAGTCATCAGGTTCATCGGCGTCCGATAAATCTTCTTCTTCAACAGGAGGCGGGTGAGGTGGTGGAGATGTGTAATCTTGAGGTAAAGGAGGAACAGGAGGAGGAGGAGGAGAAGAAACGGATACAGAAGGTTGAGGATGAGGAATTGGTGGTGGTGATGATGGTTGCATTTGCTGTTGAGGAAGGGGAGATTGCTGAGAACGAGCAGGTTGTGGTTCATGCTCCACAGAAGGAGGAAGCGGTGGTGGAGCAGGGGCACTTGGCATTGCTGTAGAAGCTGATGCATCCAAAGGTTCAAGATAGTTTCTTGGGGCAAGTCCATATTGTTGTTTATATCTTGTCAAAACCCAATCTTCATCAGTGCTTCCATAAGCATCCAACGCCTCGTCAGCTGGAAATGAGACCTCATCTATTGATTGCTTTTCATAACCATACAGACTTTTCATCCTTGCTGAAGGCTCATCCTGAAAGCTGGTTAGCATTTTGTTTCATTTTTGAAGACTTTGTATGCTTTTCCATTAATGAACTAGTTTGCTAAACACAAATCACATCACAAAAGAAAAGACAAATAGAATAACATAAAAAGAGTCGCATTCGAATCAAATACATACTTCAGCAATATAGTTAGAAGGAACGATGCCAATTTCTTCATCCTTGTCGGAACTATTAACATTTCGCTTGACTAGATACCAATCATCCTCTCCTTTCTGCAAAAGACAAAGTATTTCGTCTTCCACAATTGATAATTCTCGTTCTGTTTCTGGAATATGTTCATTTGGATCGATTGGTTCCGGTTCATAACTGTACAAAACCTTGTAGATACCTATGATTGGTAAATTTGCCATTATGACAAATCGAGAGGTTGTACAGCTTTAATTGAAAGAACGACTAAATCTTGGTGGAAAATATACGTCGGCGTTGACTTTGGTTGATGACCTTTAGCCAAGTGATCAATTACCTAAGGGCTCGTTAACTCTCTGAAAAAGGTTTTACGTAATAGATAACTCCACGGGTATGTTTTCTTAAACAAAATTAAACAGAATAAACGCACTGCGTCAATAAATAAAGGAAAATAAAAAAACATATAAATAAACATTCGCAGCAATTTTTTATTCGTAAGAGAATTCAAGAAGCATCGATAAACCCATGGTTTTCATGCTTTTTCTTTGTTCTTTTTTTTTTTTTTTTTTTTTTTTTAGTGTTGCTTGGATAGTTTTAAGCTCAGGAAAAAAATTGAATCAATTACTAAGAGAAAGTGAAGTGTATCACGGAGTATTCCTCAATCCAGACTGTAAGCAGATGGCTTTCTGAACATTATCGCAAAAAAGAAAGATTACAGTGACGGAAATGAACACGTTTACGATTATCTACTTGCCATAAACAAAAAATCATACTGAGTGATATAAAAAAAATTAATTGGACACACTGGGGATTGAACCCAGGCCAACTCGCATGCAAAGCGAGCATGCTACCACTGCATCATATGCCCGCAGTTAACTGCTGAGGTTCAATAAATTATATATTGCCTGTATTACGGTTTTTGTTATTTGTCCAATCCATAAAGCTTCGCTGTTTTATGGTTACAGTTGATGTTTACAAACAGAATGTAAAGTTGTTCATTGGAAAGCTTCAACGATGCTGTAGAGTGCTAGTGTAAATGATCCCAGATAGTACGCATTTTCGAAGTACAGATACAAATGGCCGACCTAAGTAGAGAAGAGAATCGAAAATCTGATTCTGTATGGACTCCCATATCTTTTCATCTACTTTACTTTAGTTAAATTTTTCCTTTTTTCTTTCCTGTAAGCTCAATAAGACTCTACCTATCTATAATGAATGTACATTTGGTCCTGTCTAGAACGCGCAACTTCTTCGAGTTTTTCGAATGGTTCTTTCAATAAACAGTCTTAAGAATAATCAATTTAAGGAATTGTTACTCGGCAATGAATACAACAGACAATACCGTTTGCTTCAATAAATCCACAGCATATGTTTACTAACAAAGTAGAACGCGTCGTTATCTTCAATTCGGGCTGCCAGTCCACTCCCCTCAACCCTACCCTAAAGGTTAAACTGAACCGTCACACACAACAGGCTGGAACTTTACCACTGTTCTTTTGCTTGAAACAATACAGCAATGGCGGCTTCCATCATTCCCAAAGATGTTTCCTTAGACGAAACAGGACACATCAAGTTGTTCAACAAGTTCCCTTTCGAGGGTGTTGAAGTCAAGGATATTTCCTTGGTGTAAGTGATTTTTTTTCGAGGGAGAGAATGGCTTTGTGAAAAATGGTTCCTTGGACTATTTCGCCTTTTTCCGTTGATTCCTATTCAATAATAACTTAATTTCCCTTGCTGTGTTAATAAAAGAAATCCTAAACTAATACTTAATTTAGTGATTATATTACTGTTGGTAATGGACAACCCCTTCCTCACACTGCTGGCCGTTTCCAAAGTAAGCGCTTCCGTAAGGCTCGTTGCTTCATCGTCGAGCGTTTGGCCAACAGCTTGATGATGAACGGCCGTAACAACGGTAAGAAGCTTTTGTCTACTCGCATTGTCAAGCATGCTTTTGAGATCATCGCTCTTTTGACCGACCAAAATCCTCTTCAAATTTTGGTTGATGCTGTTGCCGCTTGTGGCCCTCGTGAAGACTCTACCCGTATTGGTAGTGCTGGTACTGTTCGCCGTCAAGCCGTTGATGTTTCTCCTCTCCGTCGTGTCAACCAAGCCATCGCTTTGATCACCGTTGGCGCTCGTGAGGCTGCTTTCCGTAACGTCAAGTCTATTTCTGAGTGCTTGGCTGAAGAAATCATCAATGCTGCCAAGGGTTCTTCCAACTCTTATGCTATCAAGAAGAAGGATGAACTCGAGCGTGTTGCCAAGAGCAACCGTTAAAAAACACATACGTTGTGGTATGGAGGATCATTGTTTAGTCATAATACAGTTTTTGCTTGGTAATTTATGGTTGAGTGTTCGTAGCGCAATGGAAACTATCCACTGGTTTAAATAAGCCTCTACCCTCTAAGGGAACAGTAGCATGTAAGAAGTAGAAAACGCAAAATCAGTTTTCATATTCATTTCTGTAGTTGTCTATAAACAAGATTGTAGAATGTTTTCATAACTAAGTCGTTTTTTCATTCAATATTATTTGCTCAAGAAAGGAAAGCATTGCTTTTGAGAGAACACCCATCGCTATGAGACGAAGGTAAAGCCTCAAATGAATGAAACAAAACTGTATGCTTCGTGAATCTAATCTATAAGTCATGAGAATTCGCATTGGCTTTAAAAACGAGCTTCAGGTAAGTATTACGAAAACTATGCTCCCTAAATTAAAAAAACGAAGTATACAGAGGGCCCAAAAATTAAATTTTGAGAGATACATGAGGGGATGAAGAGAGAGATGAACTAAAAGAAAAATACTACTAGAAGTAGAAACAGATTGCTTCAAAACCACCAGTAATAAAATAGATGCAAGGACTAGGACAATAACCCCTTCCCAGCATTTTAAGCCATATACTTTTGGTAAACACCGACGACCGAGTTAAAAACGACCAAAAGGATACCACCGCCAGGGCCTAAACGGAGTACTTTGGGGACAAAGCCCTTGTAAAGAGCAGTAAAGCCTTCCTCCTTAGCAATAGTAAAGAGAGCAGGATAAGCCCAATTGTACTTGGGGATTTGACCGGCGATACGAGGAGCAGTCTGTACACGGGATTTGACGACATCAAAAGGGGTACTTAGCAAAGTACCGAAGATGCCACCAATAGTACCGGCGATAAGATTATTGCACATTTCACCAGCTCTATTCGTAGCAGGTTGAAGAGAATTGCGGACTTTTTGGATAAGGCCAAAGTAGCCAGCGTTCCAAACAACATGACGCCACATGGTTGCCTCAAAGCCGTTGTAAAGGGCCAAAACACCTTCGTGCTTGATCACCTTCGATAAGCAATCAAAAGTTCCATTGTATTTGGAAGCATTGTTGACGTCCTGAAGACGGATTTTCATCAACTCAAAGGGGACGACGACAAAGGATTCCGTAAATCCAGCACATGAGCCAGTAAGAAGGGAAAGGCTAGGTGTGGACTTCTTTTGTCCAAATACCTTGCGCCAAAATTTTCCATACGCCTCATTGGAAGCAAATTTTAGAGCACGTTTGGGGGCCTCCATCATAACAGGAGGAAGGATACCTCGGTAAAGACGACTAGCTCCTTCCTTCTGAACGATCTTCTTTAAGCAGTCGAAGGTTCCGGTGTATTCAGATTTTCCGACAGCCAACTGCATACGTGTCTTTACCACATCCAAAGGATACAAAGAGAGCACCTAGCAAGTTAGAGCAAACTCCATGAATACAACAGAAACACAGTAGAGAGTAAATACAGCCCAAAAGCACTTTAATAGTGTACTAACAAATACATGATAGTCGAAAAGATTTGTAACCCAAAGTTTTCGTGCAAAGATTTCTTTTTTTTTTTTTAATTCTGTTGACCTCTATAAACCACCCATCCATAAAAATTCAGATCCTGTTTGCAATTCCACTAATGTTGCTATTGTCTTTAAGCAGTATTACACTACCTGCTTGTCTTTCTGTTTTCAACACAACTACATACCTCGGAAATACCAGCAACAGCGCCAGCAGTAAAAGTCACATGAAATGGAATATCGTCAGCTGGCATTTTGAATGTTGGATGTATGCACCTGTCGAGATCAGATGTCCAAGTGTTTGGAAGAAGCTAAGTTGTAGAACTCGAGAGATCTGATCAAGGATTCAAATTGATAAAGCCCCGTATTTACCCGTAATTTGCCTTAAGAAGACTGATAAGCGCCGATGACCTTTGTCTCTTTAAAAAAGCCAAAAAAATTTTCTGCCTCGTAGAGCAACATGTTACTTTAAGGGTGTAAACAAACCTATCCGAATGTACGTGATTGAAGAATACTTGGGAATTCTTGCAAGTGCGAAACTGGTAGAGGTAAGTTATATTGACGAATAAATTTAGAAATACTTTAAAAAATGACAGATTGAAAACAAGAACTCATTTTCATTTACAAACAATACGAAACATAATCTCCGTACGAAAATGAATTAAGAGTTCTAGTGAAACTGATGCAAGCTATCGAACAGCTATGTTATTTCATAAACAAAAGATCGAAAAATAAAGGATTATAAGAAAAAGGCTAAGGTATAGAAGCATAGCGGTCCAAAAAAAAGAAGAAAGAAAAAAGAGTTCCATTGTCCTTTGATTGAAAAAAGAAAAGAACAGAGTATTGGAATCTTCAAGTTGTTTTTTCTTTGATCGAATTCCAAAGACACAATAACTCAATAAACACAAGCACGGCAAGACCTAAATTCATTGCAATAAAACCGATTGTGGTTATATTGTAAATGGCACCTCCAGTGATAGCGCCTACTGTATCAGCCAAAGAGACACCAACCTGGACAACGATGCTCACCAAAATTTGAAACTTGGGATGAAGCTGCTTCGAAGAAAGAGAGACTAACGGAGCAGAGCCGACACTAAAACCAAAGGACATCACAGAGTAAAGGAGAAAGTATGGCTGAACAGGAATTTTATGCACGGCATCCAAAATCAAATGCAAGACAAGGGCTATAATTCCGATCAAAACACCAAGTAACATGATTTGACGGTCTTCGAGCCATTTGGACAAGAAGGTACTCAACAGAATAAAAGGTGCTATAACGAGGGAGGAAAGCGCTAAGAAATTGCCTGTTTGAAAAGCATTATAATTGTATAACCTACCCGCGTAAATAGGAATACTTGTCTGGTATCCCATGATGGTAAAGTAACAAACGAAAGCGGTCAAAAACAGGAATGAAACAAAAATTTTTTGAATTAACGACAGACGAACCGTTTGTTCTCCACTTGTTCCTTCTCTGTGTGTTACAGATCTGTTATTCTCTGGGAGGATCTCAATAAAGAAACTTTTCAAAAACACCATGTACACTCCCCATGCGATTAACATAAACCAGGAGCCAGCAGTGTATTCATTCCAGTAGGGGCTGTGAATGTTTCGAGACGCTTTGGCCAAGGTACCTCCTATAAACGCACCCGACATGAAACCCAAAGTTTGAGCAAGGATATTCAAGGTTGAGAGAAAGGTAGATTTATTTCTTCCGACAAATTCCTTGTCGCTCAAGTACTTTTTGTGGTATAAAAACATCGTAAACCCGATACCATTAAACATACGTCCTATCAAAATTAAATATATCCAATGAGCCCGATATGCTAAGCTGTATAGCAAATGTCCAATAATGTGCGCAAAGCAAGATGTAAACATGGGTCGAAAATAGAGCGTGTACCCGTTTGCGGATTTTGGATTTGCGAAACGAAGCATTGGGTACATTAATACTAAAGAGACAAGAGTTGGAATACCAATGACAAGACCGGAAAATGCATCCGTTCCACCCAAGTATTGCGTATAGGCGGCTGAAATCGGCAGGGCTGTTGTTGCAGACATTTCTGACATAAGGTTGTTGATCAATATGAGAGCAATGGAGCGCTTTGGAGGATACTTATCTGGGTCTTCTTCAGGATAATATGGTCCAGTTTGTGTTGTTGTTATCTCATCTTCATCTTCAATTTGCGTTTGCTTTTGCTTACTTGGTAGGGTATGCAATTCTATGTTTTCAGTAAAAGGTTCCTCATTCCCAGCTCGGTTTAACATAGAGTCCCTTCTCAATGGCCGCGATTCAGGAACATGCCGACGATGGCTCAGCATGACCCCTTCATTGAATTCCGAATCTTCCATTCCTTCCTGTTTTCAGAATTACCAGTTACTTGCTCAAATATTCCCTTAAATAAGATAAAAATCAAAAAAGTCTACTTTAAGTTTACCCTACTCTTATGTCTCCAGTGCCCTGCTTTAAGTGAAAAAAAAAAAAAAAAAAAAAAAAATGACAGAGTAAGAAGTAGGAGTTTTACATTCGAAAGATTGATTTTTCACATTGATCAGATACTTCGAAGCGACACTTTAATCAGGATAAGCATTAGGGTGTGTCGCTCAAATAAGGGCTGAAAGTAAAATAAAAAAGAATGTAAACAAACGATTTAATAGAAGGAACAATTTGCTAATTTACTACATTTTAATTCTTTCATTACTATATTCCTGTTTGCAAATACTTTGCAAACACTTTTACGCCGCTATCAAGAGGTTCAATCATAACGAATCTCTTAATAGAAGAAACGATCAGCGCGAGGTATGAAGGTGAACAGGAAAACCTATCACTCCCTCTTACGAAGTTAAGCGATCTCTTTCTGCTACAAGCTTACTCTTGGTTCTATAAGGTCAATAGCTTTAGCCCAAGGCGCTAGTAAATCAAGAATAGAAAATGCACACCATGCATACTTACGTACCATACATTTTTTATATCTAAGTATATATACTAGAAAAGTAGAATAGAAAGAACTTTCTTTAAGGATTCTTGAAAACAAATAAGCGATCATTCAATAATTCGTACATCGTCCGTCTCGTATATAACGATCGTGAATCCCACTAATTATAAACAGCACCAGTTAACATAGCCCTTTTGACGAAACTATTGAAACCCTTTGTATATCATTTATTCATTTATTATTATTATTTTTCTTTTTTTATTCCTTCCTGATTCCCTCTGGGAATGATTACAATTAAGCCGCCAATTGTCGTAAACGAATTTCATCTTTTGTTTGTGGAATTATATTGAATATTTTGCTGTTTTTACTATATAGAATGGAAGAACAACTTATCCTTTTGCGGAAAGGTAAAGCGTATACCAAAAAAACAACAAACTTCGTCGAATACTAACTATGGAATGAACTAGAGTTTTTGCAAAGACTCTATAAGAATAAGCCAGCAAAGGATGCTAGTCGGGAAGAAATAGCTAGATGGCTCGAGAATCGATCCCAAGAGGTCTCAAAAATGACTGACATCGTCAATGAAGGCAAAGAGCAGTTAGCACCCTACGATAGAATGAAGTATATGGAACAACTTTCGGACTTGATCGTTCGATTACATGAAACACGGTCTGAAATTTTTCCTCGTCCTCCTTTTCGTTTTCATCGATCCTACCAACTGCAGCAGCAAGCAAAACCAGTAGCCAACAGGCAAAAACGCGAAGATGTCAAGGTCAAACGGTTTGAGAATGAAACTCTTTTTTTGTCAAATTTGTCAAACGAAACTCTAGATAATAGTCTCTTCGATCACCAAGAAGAACGGCCGATCAAATTAATTATAAGAGATTTACAAGGGTGCAATGTGTATATTCCTAACTGTTCTGCGGTTCATATTGATAGCTCAAAAGACTGTTCCTTTCACTTTGGCAATATTCGAGGATCCCTCCATATTTCCCAGTTAAAAAGCTCTCAAATATGTGCCTCTTGCCATCAGGTAAGGTCTCTTTCTTCTATGATTTTTCAAATTTCCCTTTGTTCCCTTCTGTTGTATTTACTGACGAAATCAGTTTCGCTTACACGAATCCAATCACCTCTCCATTCAACTGCATTGCCAAACTTCACCTGTTTTAGAAGGATGCAGCAACATTATTTTTGAGAACCCTAGTGTGCATCCAATTTTGGATTTTTCTTGGGCGAGGCCGGATGCCTCGCCCAATTTTAAAGTAAAAGCATAGCTTTTACTACAAGCAGCTATGAGCTTCCTTAAGAATTGAATTCTAGTACTCGCTGCACTCTCCTCTCCTTATTTAGGAAGCTAATGTTGCTACCAAGCTATCGAAAAGAACAAAATCTCATACGCTTTATAATTCCATCCGTTACTTCCACTCATATTCTACTCGATTAAATATTTACTGTCGTTTATCGAAGACTTTCTTTTGTGGACTTCGAAGTACTGTAGAAACTGAATCGAAAAGACGATCATTCAACAAAAACCAATCTTTTCTGAGCCATTTCTTTCTTTTACTACCTTTATATATAAGTAAAAAACGAAATCTCATGTCTTGGCCTTTTAATGTTTTCGTTATTTATAATAAGAGTAAATAAACAAAAATGGCTTTCAAGTAACAAGTAACCTTCTCGTATTTTTTTACGCATATAACCTTTTTACTATTATATAGCATCAGAAAGAACATACGTTACCTAAGCAATTACCAAATTATTTCAAAAGTTAATTCCAACATTTCCTTAACCATTTCAGAAGCTTTCAGTTAATACCAGAAAGAATTGCTGTATACCTATACATATATTGAAGATTGCATCGTAATTGTGTGCCAAAATTGATATTTTTAGGCTTCTATGACAAACGAATCACAGGTATTTGAATTGTAGCTTTTGTTGAAGTATTCATTACTAATTGACTGTTTCCATATAGCCAGACCAAGAAACTCTTGAAATAAATTCATCTCAACATGCTTCTGCCGATAGAAATGTTCTTTCTGCGGCTTTTCACCCGCCAGAGGATGATGATGTTGAAACCGATGAAAGAGCTCCTTTATACCAAAATACACGGCAGTCTATGGATACGGAACCAGATACCATTGATTCAGTGAACCATCCGTCAGCTGAAAATGCACCTTCAGCTGATCAATCCCGCCATTCACCACAAGCTGCTTCAAGCTCAACATCTCGTCAACCCAGAACCCACTATGTAGACAGTGTCTTTTCCAACCTTTCTGCAAAACCAAGTGCACAACCTGAGAAAGAGAATGAAGAACCTCCTGTAAGTCAACAAACCCTAGCTTTCCGCAGACAGTTTTCTTTTCATGTTCATGATATATATTATCAGTATAAAATTTGTCATGAAACTAGATGAATGATTACTAACTTTTTTCTAGACATATGAAGAAGTTGCAGCTGATATCGCGCCTCCGTATTGGGATACCACAATGATAATTCCCAACTTTGGTACTAACGAAATTTACATTGATGGAATGACGGTCGGTTCACCAATTGCTTTTTTTTGGAGTGCTCTAGTATCTTTTTTGTTTCCCTTCGTGGGCTTTCTCGTCACTTACGTTTTGTCTGCAACCCATTCGGGTCGCTATGGATCGCAGGTTGGTTTGAGCATGACCCTCTTACAACGAGGATATAATATGGTTGTTGAAAGTGGAATGCTTCAAAATGATGATAACGATAATTCCTATGATTTTGATGAATTACCGCACCAAAAATTTATAGGTTGTATTCTTTTAATCACAGGTTGGTGTTTATTTTTAATTGATACTATTAATTTTATTCGAGTCCGCCGGACGAAGAATGCTATTCAACAAACAAATCCAGAGAATCTGGCTGCTGAAGCCATTGTTTAATGTTTACCGCATTTATTCGCAAATCCTTTACGCATTTATCGTTTTGCATCATCTTTTTTTTTTTCTTCCTATTCCATCCTATATCCTATTTAACTTTAAATTGTTTCTCTGTTCTTGAGGCCATTTTCAATGGTCTTTTATTTACGACTTTACCAATGCCAATATTTGAAATGGGTAACTATAGAATTGTTTAATTTGTTATGTACTATATAATGATTTCTTTTTTTTTTTTTTTTTTTTTTTTTCATTCAAACTGTTACGCTCATAATGGCTTAACTGGGGACCCAGATTGAAGGATAAGAAACGCTTTTTTATTATTTTTAATTGAAATGTCTAAAGTAGGATTCAATATCATCAGTAAACATAACATATGAAATATCATGCATAAACTCTATAATCCAAAGTTTTGAGTCCAAAATTTTGAAATGACTGCTCACTTTACTTCTAATTTTCACAGGACAGATCTGGGTTGCGAGACAGACACTCAATAAGATGCCTGCAGTCTTTCCTTACGTACTAAATAAATGTTAATACACGCTCTTAGTTTAAACCAGATTTTAACTTACTGTTAGCATATAAGGATTAGCGGTATTTCCCGTAGTGTCTGCAAAAACCTCGTTTTCATCAACCTCTGTAATATATTCGTCATTATATTTTCGAAAAACGTTAGTGTTGAAATCACGCATATATGTCCAATAATGTCCAAAAGTTGCCTGTCCTCGATGAATAAAAACGGCTAAAAGGTCATAACTGTGTTTCATATGGCCATCAAACAAATGCATTCTCTCTTCCTGTAATCGTATTTCTTCCTGTTTCATAGCCTTGAGCTCTACTTTTATTTTTTCAGTCTCTTCCTGAAGAAGTTGAGGCAACTTTTTGCTTATAGGCAATCGTGAGCGTTTTTGATCATCAGCCCAAGCTGAGAGTGTAGTTAATGTATCTACTGAAGATAAAAGTTGTGAATTCGTAGTCATTAGAAATTTTTGACGCTGTTGCAGTTCACCAATTCTTTGTTTCATGTTCCAATATTCATCCAACAATGGAGCCATTTGCCCATTTTCATCTTCCATATAGCGGTCCATATGTAACTCTCTCCCAAATTCGACGTAGGCATTGGATTTAAAGGGTTGACCGGTACTTCGATCAAATTGTACTCGTTGGATTTGTAGCTGCAAAATCATCGGAAGTTCTTTAATACACAAAGATCTTTTAGTAGTTTCATTGCCTAAATCAAGTGTTACCGTCTCAAATACACCATCCAAAACATCATATAAGGTTTGTCTTTCTGTATACAAATCGACAATCAGATGCGAATACAATTCTTCACTTGATCTGGTTCCTTGACTATCATCATGTAATGTTTGCTTGGTTTTACCATAAAATAATCTTCGAATCAAATCTTCATCTGAATTTTTTGATCCTTCGTTATCTTTCGTCGGGCCTAAAGAAACCTCAATTTGAAATAAAACGTGATCAATGCATTCGGCAACATCCTGCTGGCGTCCCAAATCCAGAGATGAATTTATCTCCTCTTCTGATATATCAAAATAAGCTATTTGTGTATCTTGTTCATTGTTAGAAGGCAAATTGACTAAATCCGAAGCGGAAGTCGAGCGACTGCTGTTTGAAGGAGCAGCGGTTTGTTGAGTGTGTTGATGGCTCTCCAAAGATGCATTGCTTAATTCCATTGGGTGAATTACAGATGAGGATGTTGAATTGACTTGTTCCATAGTTAACGGGATTAAAGCCAAATACGCCAACTTTGATGATGGAAGGATAGATGAAGATTTAGTGGTAATAAGCTGCTGAAAGAGAGAACGAAGCTCATAGGTAAATTGTAAAGCGCGTAAAAATTCAATGCGGTTTACGCTACGACCACCAACCTTTTTGACAGCTCCTCTGTCTTTTACCATAGAAATGTCTTTATTATGGTCAATCCCCAAAACTGCATCACGAAGAGGCTTAATGATAAAATAATATTGGAGCAAGGAATTCAAATAACAAAAATTTCCTGTGTTTTCCAATCCTACAGGAACATTTAAATTGGGTGGCTCCTCAGGAACGTCCAGGTTACCATGTTCCAAAAAGTGCATTATCAGTTTTGAATTCCTAGATTTGCCAATGCAATTCAATGCAGACTTCAAGCGGTCTGATAGCTCTGGTTGATCCTCGACCGCAAAGTTATAAACATTAATTAACATATCATCCGAAACGTCACGGTCCTGGACTGCAAGTGTTTCATAAGCGTCGTCAGTGGTCATGAAAGAGTCAGGGATTTGGGGAATATAAGAAGGGTCCTGAGAAGCTAAGAATTCATACAAAACGGAACTATTTCTTTCCTCGGCAATGCATTTTACCGCCTCTATTGCTTTTAAAGAATCGTCCTCAAATTTGACCAATGCAACAGAAGCGACCATACCGTCCTCAGTATCTGGAGTAATTCCAAGCCAAGTACAAGCCTCGTCGATACTATAAAATATTCGGTGTGTAGAACGAAGATATTCCAAAAGTCCTTTACTGTTTCTAGCATAAGCAATTGTTTCCAGATTCTCGCGCTGAACTCGTATCGATTCAGGATGCTTTTCTATGAACTTCAGAAACGTGTTTAATATATCCTCATCCGTATATTTGAAATTATGGGCTAAAGCAGAAACTTCTGTGACTAAAGATAGAGAAGAATAAGCTGCTTGTATAGTGTCACTAGAAACAAGACCAATGTTTCTATCCGATTGAAGTTGATCCTTCAGCGCTGCAGTTTTTCTGAGATTATAAATATGTGCGAGAGCATCTACATAAATCCTTGCATTATCCGGGTCATTCTCTTTTTGTTTGTTATAAAAAAAACAAACTAAATCATCAGGGTAATCATTCGTAACACCAAGCGCAATAAAAGCAGGGTCATCGGGCAAAGAAGCACTGTTTTGATGGAAGATTGAAGTGTACATGGGAGCAACACTGTTATAAGCGGGAACATGTAAAGCAGAAATTAAATAAGGACGGGCTAATTTTGCGGATGCATTTGGACTAGGGACGAGAGGATCCTTTAATCCATCTCGATAGTTATTTGCCAATATAATGAGCTCATTTCGAGCTAACGTTAAATTTATTTTTTGCTCATTAGTTAAAGGTTCGTTTGCAATGCTTGGAACGAAATTTACGTTTTCAGAATTAAAGTGAAATGATAAAAGGTTCATAAGTTTTTTAATATGAGGTCCTTTTCCAACGTGCTTCTCAAAAGTACCTTCCGGAGCAGCACTGATAGTACGATGATCATTATTGAATAACACATTGCGAAGAAACAGCTCCAGAGAAGCAAATGTTGTATAGAGGGAAGGATGCGAAGATCGAGGTGACTGTTGTTGAGAAGCCGATTTTTTTGCAATTAAAGAAGCAAAGGAAGGACGTCGAGAGTCTATGATGTCTTTAATACATGAAGCATCCAAATAACTGTCTCTCCATTCAACTTTCACGCTTATTTTTCCATCTTCAGACTTCCACTGCACAGCAGAGCATACTGATGAATTAGGAGTGTTCTCAACATGTTCATTAAGCAGTTCTGTTTCCTCCATCATACAGAATGCGATTATTTTCTCTGGTGGGGTAAAATCCACCCCAGGTTCCTTTATTAATGGAAAACCGTTTTCTTTTTGTATTTGTACGTGCATATGCTTTCGGGTTTTCTGGCAAACGCACCAGAAGTCATAAGGATTTTGCTCAACGGAATCAACAGAAGCGAAGTGCAATTGCCAATGATATTTAGCATTATGAGAGCTCCAAGGGTTATTCCAATCTTTAGAAGATCCGTCAAAGACGTCTAAATCTTGTATTAATCGGTTAGGGCTCTTCCTAATTTTAAGACCCTGCATATCAGCCATTCGATGAATATCAAATATTCAGGTATTTACCGATACAAAATGAGATAGTTTATGCAAGAAATAAGGGAGATATTGAAGAGAAAAGAAAGAACTAAATATTGTGGAATTGGAAGATACACAGAGGGTCAACTGCATCATCTGCAATAGGGCATGATAAGATTATATTAAAAAGAAACATAATATTAAAGAAGCTTGGAGTATATTATATAAATAACGTTAAATCTAATATAGCAAAAAGCGTTGAAAGCATAAATTAACATCATATATATATTAGTAAACAAAAAAGCAAGAGGAAACGAAGAACGCAAGAAGAGGATGAAAGATTCGGTCTGTACTTTGAGACAAGAGAATTCGTTACGGGAGAAAGCATAACTTATTCTTTACAAAAACTCCAAGAAGAAAGGAAGAAACAAGAAGATTATCATATGCAAGTCCCAAAAAGGCGTTTGAGGAAACTGCAATGAGAAGCTTAAAGCCTTTTTTTACTAAGAACAAATAAATTTTTAAGCGACAGAACAAAAAGAAGTTATAATGAAAATTCTTCGAATAAGGTTATTCAACACGCTAACTTTGATAGCAGGTATTATCGTAGAAGACCAATAGTTCGGACGCTGCTCTAGACAAGATATATTAATTCTAAAGAAACCGTCAAATAACGAATCATTAAAACACAGCGCTAAAATTCCTGCCGAACATGATTACGATTCACCGTTTGTTCGAAGGGAAGAAAGCAATTCAAAAGCTCTCGCTGCTTCAGTGGAAGCATTAGGTGATGAATCTTGCTGAGAGTTATCTACCATATCATTAACAACTGGCGTTGTGGGTACACTTGGTGACAGGCTAGGAGTAGCCATGGGAAGCGGTACATAGCTGAGCATAGGACTGGCAAACGATTGTGAAGCCATAGGAGAATTAGATGTTGAAATAGGGATGATGGGAGAAGGGTAAGCCATCGGAGCCGTCGTAAGGGTAGGAATCATACTTGGTAATAGAGGGTTTTTCGGCTGACCGTAACGAACATAAGAAACTTGTAAATGTCTTCCACCAAATTGATAACCGTTTAAATATTCAATGGCATCACCAGCTTGCTGCTCTTTCTCATATTGTACAACACCGTAGCCCCTGGAACGACCATTCGATTCATAAGCAATTTTCGCTTGCACTACATTGCCAACGTTTCCAAAAAGGTTAAACAAATCTTGATTAACGGCGGCCCACGGTATCTAAATCAGTTAGCATTCGCGCCATAGAGCAAAATATAAAAACATACATTACCAACGTGGATGCGATTTGATGGGGCACCGTGTGAGAAGGCATTATCTACAAACTCATCAAATGCAGCTGGTACACCTACCATTGCTGGCATATACATCGGACTACTCATCATAGAGGAAGCATCATGCGAATAACTAGGGAATCCAACGCCAGGAACAGTGTATGAATTGTTTCTATGCTTGGCAAAGCGATCCAATCGCACTTCGAGTGTGCGACCCATGTAATCAGTGTTGTTTAGCGATTTTATAGCATCGTGTGCATCTTTCGAGGAGCTCATTAAAACAATTCCTATACCACGGGAACGACCGTCCCGGTTCATTTGCACGTCGGCACGAACAACAGTGCCAACTTGTCGAAACAAGTCTTTCAGATCTTGCCAACGGACAGAATAGGGAAGCTGTATTCGTTTAGCATAAGCAAACAAATCCTTTCAAACATACATTTCCTACAAATAACTGTCGTTCTGTATCATTTTCTCGATCAAACATGTGTCCATGAGGCAAAATACGAGAACCAAATTTGGGTTCCTGTTCACGATCCTGATGCGAGTTAGCAATCAAAAATGATAGCTACATATTCCATCAACAAAAAAATGTCAATCTGTGCTTGCTGATAATAATAAGTACGTACTTCTCGGACATAAATGAGGCGACCCATAAACTTTTGGTTGCTAAGTGTTTCCACTGCTCTTTGTGCTTCTTCACTAGTCGAATATTCTATGATACCACAACCCTTAATTCGTCAGCTACCTATGTACTCCCATTAACGATGTTCCAAAGCAATGACAATAAACACTGGATATCCTAGACAGCAATACTCATCGATAGTATACCGTCATTGCTCACAACGTTGTATGAAACGTACCTTGGAAAGACCATTCGGTAGATTGAGGATCTCGGCATACAATACGTGACCTGCCTGTTTCATAAAATCCTTCAATTCATACCATCGGACTTGAAAAGAAAGATTTCCCACGTATACACGGCGTTCCTGCCGACTGTTTTGCTTGACAGTCACCATATAGGGATCTTTCAAAGGAAATCCTTCTTCGTGATAGCTCCCTCGTTTTCGCATCCCGCTGACATCTTCGGAGCTTCTTGGAGACATGGATCTTTCATGGTAAGTTGCCGGCAATGCCGTATCCTGGAGATATGATGGATCTGATGGGCCCAAATTACCCGGAGTTACATCGGTCTAACTTTGTTAGTATTTGTCTATATAGCTCTTAACATCACTTACCCATTCCATTTGTCCAGGCATCATTTATTTGTTGGTGAAAGGCATAAATATTCAGTCCATATGAGGAATCATTTCCAAGCTTATCACAATGCTAAAAAATACCTTATTGGGATTAATGGAGTAAGCTACTCTTCTACCGTGTTAATAATAGTAATAGTATTGTATAAACTCATTATTATAATATTGCTTCATTTTCGTAGTATAGAAGAAAACACATCCTTCTTATGATATACACAATTGCATGGAAAGCCATTTGCAACCCAAAGAAGAATCCATATACTAGAATAAATTAAAAAGTCTAAATAAATAATTTCGTTATTCCTGGTCTGTTATACGAAAAAATTAACGAGTCAATGGCAGGCATTCATACTGTCATCGTCATCGATGAAGACACATGAAGGAACAATATACCATTTCAATAGTAGCAAAAGGAAATATAAGCCATAGAGAAATGTACATAATCAGTGTAAGTCCTTAAACTCAACAACAGACCTACCGAATAAAAAGAATAAGATAGTTCTTTTGCACTAGTTATCGCATTCATAAATATAGGCTCATAATTTTATCTTTGCTTTAGTGATATAGTAGAAAATAATTAAGGCATAGGAAGCATTAGTTTCAATATTAATAGAAACACCAGCATTATTAGATTCTTGAAACTCTGTTCATATATATACAGACTATGCTTGTTGTCCAAATTCTGTATTCCACCGATCATATCGCTCTAATCCCTCCAAATTCACACTAGGCCTAATTACTTTTAGACTCTGCAGGAAGTCTTGTAGGTTCATTGGACGAATCAATTCCATCTTCGTAAATAGCAGTGATTCTCCTAAAGCACGCAATGGACCCATAGCTGCGTCTTTCGCCAGAGCTGTCAAATCAGACCCAGAGTAATATTTGGTAAGTTGAACAATACTTTCTATGTCATCATCCGTTAAGGAATGCTTTTGATGTTGTAAAAGATTCTTTATATGAACTCGGCGTCCCGTATCATCAGGTAAAGGAATGTAAGTCCGACGAACGAATCGACGACGAGCAGCCTCGTCAATTGACCATGGTAAGTTCGTGGCAGCGAGTACTAGAACTCTGGGCTGGTCGGCCGACTCTCTGGAAGCAGCAGCTCTTGCAAGTGAAGACCATTGAATTAAGAATTCCGTTTTGATCCGTCTTGAGCTCTCATGTTCGTTTCCATCAGCGCTTCTGGCTGACAATAATGAATCAATTTCATCTACAAAGATGATACTAGGCGACAGTTTTTTCGCTAATGTGAATAACGCTCGAACCAATTTTTCTGATTCTCCCAGAAATTTGGATGTCAGACTTGATGCCGAGATTGAGAAGAAGGTAGATTTTGATTCTGTCGCTACCGCACGAGCTAACATTGTTTTTCCAGTTCCTGGAGGACCGAAAAGAAGCATACCACGAGCTGGCTCTCGAAGACCCTGAAATAAATCTGGTCGCAAAAAAGGGTATACAACCGCCTCCTTCAAGGATTCCTTCGCCGAACCTAATCCAGCTATGTCATCCCAAAGTACTTCATCTCCCTTGACAACGATTTCTCTCAGAATATTCCTTCCTAACTCCTCGTCAATTTCTGGACAATCTTGAAGTACTTGCTCTTCCCGACTCTTCAGAGTACTTATTTCTGTAAATGGATTAAAACTTGCATTGCCAACCTTTTCTGTACCAGAAGAAAGCTCCCAATCGTCATTCACACTACGGGAAGACGCAGTATCATTTACGGATGACAGCGAAAGCTCAGATGGAGATAATAAATGTCTTAGAAAGGGATTATTGGAGTTGGTTGGACGCAAAAAAGAAGAAGATGATGATGATACACGAAATTCAGGGATTTCAAGGGAAGCAGGTTCCGTTTTTGTTAGCGTATTTGAGATGGAACTTGAAGAGGAAAATTGGGAAGGCATTCCTGTAATAGAACCTGGAGGAGATGGAGATTTACGAAAATTCTTTGGAATCACATTTGTTAAAGTCTCTGAGGGATTTAGCTTTGGAACACTGGTTCTACGCTTCATATCGATTGACGGAGAAGTAAAACGAGAAGACTGCTGCGGACGCATACTTTCAAAAGAGCGTGCTTGAGGATAAGCATGGTAAGCTTCAGTTTGAGGATTATGTGATTTATAAGCAGCACTCGAAGCGATGTAGGCAGGTGGTAATGGATGATCTTTCTGCTTGGAAGGAGAAAATAGCCCCCAAGCAAGTAAGGCGGCTTTATTCGCATTCGTCCGTCGCGATTCTTCAGATGGAGGGTTTATAGGATTGGTAGTTTTGGGTGACGTAAGGAATTTGCTTCCAAATAAAGCGTTTTTAATCTTCGAGGATTTTGAAGCTTTCGGTGCTTTATTACCCTCTGTTTCTGAAGGAATTGGACGTAATGATGTACGGTGCGCTGAAACTGAAGGAGCGATTGACGTTTGACTAGAGGAACTAGCACTGCTGGACTGTTCGGTCCCTGCAGACGAATCTCGTCTCTCCTGACTAGCCGTAGCCCGATGCTTCGCCGGCTTTTCTTCTTCCTTGTATGGTGAATAAGTACTGAATTGAGGCTTTTTAAGTTGTTGGAGTGCAGCTTCTTGCAGCACAACCTCGTTTCTTAATTGATCAACTTGCGTCGTTAGCTGTTCCAACATGCATATAAGTGCTTCGGCGTACTGTCGTTCTTCTGGATTGAGGACTTCCAAATTCTCTTTAGAAAATAGAAAGCTAGGATTATCAAGTATATTTTTTTTGGCTTTTTCAAACATCACAATTGCTTCCACATAATCTGAAGATTGTTGCTTGTGCAATGCTACCTTTGCATAGGATTGAGTTGCATTGTAACATTGTTCTAAGCTCATTTTTTAGCATTCTCTTCTCCTACCCTTACAACAAACCAGATGAATCAACCGCAAGGAATGATTACTATACACAGTAATTCTTAACCAGAACAAGAAATCTTAATGATCAAAGCAAACAATATAAAAGCGCAGATTCAGACGACTTGTACAAAATTCAGTATATGTGAAAATACTTTCTCAAAGTGAAATTCAGGAATTCTAAAACCCAGTCGTATTATTCAGGAAAAATACAAAAATTAAAAAGGTGGTTATGACTAAATTAGTGGAATATACTCCAAGGGACGTGGTCTTTTGAAGTTTCTACTCAACCTTCGCATCAAAACTCAGACCTACCTTATGATGGTACTATGACGCAGAAAAAACAGTTTTTTCCTCATGGCTTTGTGAACACATTGTAAAGGAAGAGATACGCAAATTTCCAAATACAAAAAAAAAAAAATTAATATAAAATAAAAAACGATTAAGTTAAAAAAATAACAGGAATACGGTGAATGAATAATATGAAACCGATTTACCTAAACCGAACTTGTCTATGCCAAAACTAGATGTAGTAAATTTAGTGTATTCATTTTTTTGCGACTACAAGAGTGTCCATGTTCATAATATCTTCATAAACTTTTGCAAATAATAAGTTAAACGTAAATAATTTTACTCGAAAAGATTTATCAATTGGCAAAAATCATATGTATATATAATCAACCCAACCATAAACACAAGAAAAGAAAAGGGGAATGTCGAAAAAGTTCTGAAGTCTGGCTTAGTGAAAGTAATAAAAAAATCCAAAGATAACGTTAACATCAACCATAAACCTTCATACACAAACACAACGTACATGTATGTAAAGGAATGCGCGCCTTTCGTAACAAAAAATTTAGAAAGTAAACAAGTTAGCAGATAGCGAACCAAACGCTACTGAACTTGCCTACATTCCAACTCTACCAACTTAATCGTTGGACATAGAAAGGATTTGCGCAGATTTCGTCTTTAGGACAGGGGTTGGTCTCTTGGGGTGGCTGTAATGTTGAATGCGTTGTAATTCACCAACAAAGCTTTGACCCCAGAATTGACTAGTGTATTTGCTGACGTAGCGATACAGTTTTTGTTGGTTTGCATCTCTTTGATTATCTGGCAAGGTTAATGCTTCGTGAATGGCATTCGCTAGCTCCTCCGTATTCCAAGGGTTAATTACAATACTTCCATTTAGGGATTGAGCTGCACCAGCAAACTCACTGAGAATTAAAGCGCCATGACGTTGTTGTTGAGTACAAATATATTCGTATGAAACTAAGTTCATACCGTCACGAGTAGACGTGATCAAACATACATCCGAAATGTTGTACAGAGCGACCAATTCGTCAAACCGAACGCTCTTATGCAAAAAGTGGATTGGGGTATATTCTATGGTTCCAAAACGACCATTAATGCGTCCAACGAGTTCGTTGACAACTGCTCGTAAATTTTGATATTCTTCAACATCTTGACGAGAAGGTACTGCAACTTGGACCAAAACGACTTTGCCAACCCATTCAGGATATTGTTCTAAGAAGACTTCAAAAGCATGGAATTTTTGAGGAACACCTTTAATATAATCAAGACGGTCTACTCCAACAATGACTTTGACTCCTTGTAGACGACGTTCTATGGTAGAGATCCGCTCCTGAACGGTATCAGATCGTAAGGCATCTCCAAACTTTTCGGGATCAATGCCAATGGGGAAGGTTCCGACGCTTACCATTTGACCATTGTACTCAACACCGTTTGGCAAAGTGTTCAGTCCAAGGATTCGAGAGCAAGCGGAAAGGAAATGACGAGCATAATCATAGGTATGGAAACCAACCAAATCGCAATTCAGGACACCCTCAAGAATCTCATTGCGAACGGGTAAAACACGGTAAATTTCACTACTTGGGAATGGAGTATGTAGAAACCAACCAATTTTGATATCTTTCAGCTTATTTCCAATTAATTCACGTAATAATTGAGGTAACATCATAAGGTGATAGTCTTGGACCCAGATCAGATCACCATCGCGCAAGTTTTTAACGATGGCTTCAGCAAAAGCCATATTGGCTTTTTTATAAGCCTCCCAGTTTTCCTCGTCAAAACTAATTTCACCAGGGTGGTAGTGAAACAAAGGCCACAAAATGCTGTTACTAAAACCATTGTAGTGACGGTCAGCAAGTTCATCATCCAAGAAAACGGGAATTGCACTGCACTCGTCTCTCAGACGATCGACGATCATGGGCTTTTCGTCCTCAGGGATTTCCTGTCCTATACACATTGTGTTAGTTATTGCTTAAGAAGATCCATAATGAAAACACAAGAAAAGGAAAACAAGTTTGGACTCGAGTAAAACGTATAGGCCTTTCAAACCTGATTAACTAAACAGCAACGTTTTCCTATCCATTTTCTCCATAATTGCCTTTTCTTGGAATACTGCTTCATGACATACCACACCATCCTAACCATTGAAATGTCATTAGTTTTTTCAGACCACTTAGGGCGCTGACCAGACCACCTGAAGACATGCTAAAGTCATAAGTTCCATTTTCTTTACGCTTAATGGTAATCGGTAAACGGTTGGAGACGACAATTAAACGTCGAGTTTCGGTATTCATGTCTTCCGCAGAAGTTTTTGCTAATGTTTCCAAATTCGACATAATTGAAGTCCTTGCTCTTTTATAAATAAAGTATCGTAAAACTGAAATAGATAACGTTAATTTCCCTTGGAAAATAAAAGTTTTGTGGTTTGGGAGTTTGTAAACGGTAAGTGTTGTTAGTAGTTATTATATGCAATTCGTTTTCCAGAAAATGCGTAAGAGGGGTATGATGCTATATGCATTAGAGGGGAACAAATATCAATTACCAAAAATCTTTAAGTTAATTTTATTCAATTTTTTCTTTTATTTTTTTTCTTTTCATTTCTAATTTTTATTTTGAACGCCTGATAAAAAAATTATACCCGACTAATTTTTGTACGATATGGAAATTAGAAGAAGCACTGAATAGTATGATATACGGAAGAGGGAAAGACATACAATGTAAAATATTCATGACAAGAGGAGGACAAATAATAAACGTATAGAGCCATTCGCTACTGCTTCACTTTTTTCTAGATGTACATTTATGCAGTATAATTCGGTTTCTATGGAACCAAACAAGATAACAAGACATGGAATGTATAATTTTGGAATCCATAGTAAAGTATATTAGTTCATCACGAAAATTGTAGAATATAGGGTAGCAATTCATAATTCATGCAGCTACAGAGACGAACATCTAGGTTAATGGATCTATGTCAAAGCAAAGAAAAAAAAGACTTACACTCAACATCTTCTTCACTACACAGAGCACATCTATCGATACGACATTCAATAATATTTTCTCAAAAGTTGACAATATATTTTGTTAAAAATACCAAAGTTACAATGTTCGGTAACGATCTTTAGTATGACGTAGATGTAAACAAACCGAAGTCGTAAACAGCGAAATACAAGAAAAGATTCCAGAAAAGTAAGTAGCTTTCTTCATAGTGGATGCCAACCTATGCCGTTTATGCAGAAAAAAAAGGAAATCATAAACAAAAAGACATTATATTATGAACATAAATAACGAAAAAGAAGGATATTTTTACAACTTAATGACAGATACGCTAAAAATCAACGACATATTCCCATCGTCCTTCTGCCAGTCCTCTTGCTGTGTCGTCTAATAAAACATCGCGTCGACTTCGCACATACACTGTTCGATCCAGAACCTTTTGCTTATAGGAAGAAAGCATCTTGTCTAAAGTCGGACTTTCACATAACTCACTTAAATTCTCTACAGCAAGCTCTAGATCACGCTGATTATCTTCAAAAATCTCAGTTTGGTTGTTTCTCACAAGAAAATAAGCAAAAGCGTACGTCCATTTTAGCGTCTGCCGACAATCGAACAAGGTATCTACAGCGTTTTTCAGAAATTGTACCTCCACCCACGATAAATTAGAATCAACCTGCATCTGGGTCATACGTTGATAAGTTTTGTCATATAACTGATGATCGAGTTTAGCAGACTGCTCATGATTTGCAAAGCGATTGTAATAATGCAGGTAGCGCTCTAGAGATGCTCGCGACCGAGTTTGCGCGTCTCTGGCATTCGACCCACTTTTTTCCTCATAGCGGTTACATGAATACCAATTCGTGCCATGTTCGCTCCATGGACCCAAACAAACCCAACAGTATTCATATTTGCATTTTTTACACGTCATATGATTGCAGCCTCCATTTTTCTCAATTGTGGTAGAGCATTTGGGACATTCTTTTGTGTTGGCGTGGATCCAATTTGCCGTCTCTGAGTCATCTTGACATTTTTGTAACCAGACCTTCACGAGTGGGCATATGGCAGGCTGATGATTATCACGACCACAGCCAAAGCAAAATTGTTTTCCACAAAGACATGTTACCGTCGGGACAACCGAGTTTAAGCTACTTTGGGAAACATGACATTCAATGGCATAAGGACAATCGGGAGCAGGGCACCAACGAAACATATCGCTATCGTCAACAAAAGATCGATCCAGCAACCGAGAAAATTGATAGTGAAATTTTTCATCTAAAAGGTTTAAAATCGACTGCTGCGAAATTATCTGACTACATCCTTCTTCAGGACATTGAATCATAGTTTCTCCTTCTTGAATTCTCGACACAAGATAATGTTGATAACAAGAAAGACAGAAATCATGGTTGCAATCCGCACTGAAAAAGGGAAGCAAGCCCTCATCGAAACAAATAGAACATGTACCTTCCTTTTCTGCAACTTCATGCTTTTTTTCATCACTTTGTTGAACACCAGCCTTATGAAGCGTTCGCTCAGGGTCATCGACATACATTTCTAACAACTTTTCTCGATTCCATTTGAAATAGCGATACAAACCCAATGCTTGCTCTCTTGTCAAAGTGATAATGGACGTCAATTGCTCTATTTTTTCATTTTGCCAGACCCTAAGATCTTTAGGACTAAGCACTTTGTAGTCTACATCGTATGCTTTCCGTCGTTTCTTTTCAACCGTAAATCCATAGTCATCGATAACAACATTATCAGCATCAAATTCTTCCTCTAAATCCGAGTTTTCGAACACCTCGTCATCAAAGTCTTCTTCTTCTTGAAAAAATCCTTCGTCTTCTTCATATGCATCAGACATGATATTCTACGACAATGCCTTTATCTGTCACAAAGTTACTTTCTCTTCGTTAATATCCTCGTAGACAGTCAAAACAATCCAATTCCAGTTTAAAACTTCCAATTTAGGATGAAAATCGAATTCTCTCTCTTAAGCTTTTATAAGAATACAGTACTGAATGGGTTCAATGTGAATGAAACCAAAAGTTAACCTGGGTAACCTACGGACTTTTGGCGTGTTCAAGGCGAAATCCCAAGCTTTTCACAAGTCAAATTCGTTTGAGCAAAAGAAGACACGAAAATAATCTGTAGAAATAAAGAAATCGACGTATTTACTGGTAGCCACAATACGCTATAAGAGACCAAAGTGTTATTTGCAGAGGAAGAGTTTGGTGGTTATCATAAATGTAAGCGAGTATTTTCTTAAACCTATTTTACGTAATAATAATTAACTTACGCTAAATGTTTTTGGGGGCTTGGTAGACTACACTATTTGATTAAGTACCAGTAGGTGAGCAGGCAAGCTACGCTTACTTGGAAACCTCCAGACACGGTAAAGGAAAGGATTAGCACCTATTGACTCAAAAATAGAAGTAAAACATATAATTTATTGTTAATATTGATAAAGAAAGAAGCTTTAACTTTTAACATACTGGCTAAAAGAAGCTGCTTTTACAATTAAGGCATAGTAAACAAACGTGGCTGAACGGATCATTGGTTTCGTAACATACTATTGATGGACGAAAGCAATTTATACAGCGTTTTAGAAGCATTAAATGTTGTTCACGCGCCTGAATCTAGTCGAGAAGCTCGATTTGAGGCTCAAGGGGTAAGTGGAAGCTTCTTTTCATCAATTGTAGCTATTGGACTTACTAACATGACAATAGTTACTAGATAATCTGAAAGAGTCTTTCGATAACAGTGGCTCAGGTTTCCAATTACTCAATCTAAATGGTGAAGTTATAAAAGCTCGAGGGTACAAAATTGATATTCATGTGATCCGACATTTTGCATTGAGCCTTTTCGAAGCAAGCATTAATAGTAACTGGAAGAATTATGATGATCAAACGAAGCATTCTCTAATTTCATTCCTTTGTGCCTTTTCTTTGCAAAACTCAGATGCTCTCTCCGTTTATTATGTTCGTAACAAGCTTGCTTCTGTCTTTATAGAAATAGTGAAACGAGATTGGTATAGTCATGTTTGGAGAGAAGATTTTGATTTATTTTTGCAATCCCTCTGGGGTATGAACGTGGAGCATCGCCAACTTTCTTCTTTCATATTACGTGGCATCATGGAGGATTTATATCAGTATGATGACCCTGTCGCATCCCTTCGCTCTCATGTTCTGTTTAATGCGTTAATCAGTGTTTTATCCTCTTCTCGCACTCTTCACAAGTTATATCCATCCGGTCTCCCTTATTCTGTATCTATTCCCGAAAATAACGAAGGATGGTTGAACCGTTGGTCATCGACACTTGAAAGTGAAACCGATGCACTAGAAAGTCTGAAATGCTTCAAAAGTTGTCTTTCTTGGGTTGCCACGGATTCCATCATTGAAGCCAATATTGTGCCCCGGATTTGCAACATTTTAGTTAATGGACCTCTTCAATTGAAAACGCATGCTATTGATTGTATATATATATGTGTTACTAGAAGCATGGAAATTGACGATCCTCTTTGGGCTACAGTAGAAGAATTGCTTTCGTCTGAGGGCCTATATACTCTTCATCAAGTATATTCAAACATATCTCAGTCGATACAAATTGATGACTTATCTTCTTCTTCTGGTGAATACATCTTGCTTAAGAAACTTGCCGAAACCATCGTTGCTCTTGGACAATACAACTATTTGGATTCTAGTCGTCGAAAAGCTATTAACCTGGACTTCTTAGACACTTACTCTGCTTTGATCCTTGAAATTATGAGGCATCCGAGCTTATTAATTAGTGCCATTTCTCAACACTTTTGGGTCTTAGCTTTAAGGGATCCTTTAATATCGAAACACGATAAATTCCAACAAGTTTACCCTCAGCTACTCAGTATCGCTTCAGAACGATTACTTCGTTTCGAAGATGCTGTGGTTGATATGATTCCTAAGTCACCTATAGCTATATTTCTAGCTGAAGACGTTGAGGGAGTTGCTGCTGTGCATTCTTTTTGTGGTAATTATCGAAGATTTATGTTTGATATTGTTCGTCTCACAGTTTCCATAAAGCCATTAGAATCTCTGAGCTGGGTTCAAAATAATTTTCAAAATATATTGATGAACAATATTAACCAGATTCAATCCGAAATGGCTTTTTCATCGAAAACAACTCCTCTTTATTTGATTATGGATGTTGGATTTTCAACCATAGAAGCTTCACTTCATGGAATCACACGCTGGAATGAAAATGTAACTGATAGTTCAACCTATGAACTTATTTTACAAAGCTTGTTCTTATGGTGCAAACAATTAGTTGAGATCGAGTTTAAGGATCCTATGCTTATAACCCGACTTATTAGTGTTTTAGTTTTGTTCACATCAATTTTGGCTCGTGAAAATACAAATCTGCTTGGAGTTGTTTTGGAGAAAATCATTTCTGCAGTTACTTACAATAACTCACCCTCCTTGTACGGATTTTCTGATCTTCAGAAAGTCAATGAAATGCGAAGTAGGTGTTGCTTTGAATTAGTCAGACTTGGAGAATTAATGCCAAATCCATTGATGAATATATTTGATCAGCTACAGAGCACTATTGACCAACTTGGCACGTTTACGACTCTTAGCGGTTCAGAAATTGTGATGTTGAAAACATTTTTATTTGTAATTTCTCAATTCTCCGATATCAATCATACTCTCAAAAATGAGTTTTTCGAAAAGTTGGTAGGTCCTGTTGTCTCCACCTGGCTCGATGCGCAACCTCCTGTAAGTACTCCGGTGGAATTTTTAAACCACGTGAAACTGCCTCAAATGTCCGAATATCTGTTTGCAAAATATCCCTATAATGCGGATTATACGAAGTTTGAGCTGGATGCAGATGCATCTTCTTTTCAAACGGATTTGGAAGACAGCCGGAAATGGTTATGGCCCATTAAATGTTTAGGTAGGTTCTGTGAAGCTACGTACAGCAATAGACGGATACATCCTTCTGAATTTGATGAACAAAAAACTTTATGGTTGGTGATCCTTCCGAACATCGTTCCTGGATTATTAAAATTAATTGAGCAATTGCACTGCTGCTACGATCCCTCTTTTATCTCCTCGTTAGGAACACGTAATTCTACGATACTCCAAAAAAGTATAGTTGAACGATTTTGGCTTCATGGTGTTAGCCAAATTTCCAAGCATCAATTCCTGGAAGAATCATATAAAATGGATGTTTCTGCAAACAAGCTAATACATTCCTTTGGACATTTCTTGCGCCGACTGAGAGAGTATTGTTATGGTGCAATCGCTTCCTTCATGAGACTTGGGGAACCATTCTTCGCAATCCCTGGTTTATCAACCGCTTTCCTTACTTCATTTTTTAACCATGCTTCTGGTTTGAGTCTTCACCAATGGACATCTGTTGTCAATGTTATTATCAAACCATACTGTCTGCATTGTCCCCCTGAGCTCCGTGATGATTGTTTATTACCGCTTCTTCCTCCGTTGCTTTCTGAATTGGATCGGAAATTGGTGAATGAATGGCGAAGTATAACCGAGAGAGGACTTCTTGTTGAAGAAGATACTGAGGAAACAGAAGATCTTTCGGAAGAAATGATTGAAGAATCTTTACTTCGTCATCTTACATATGCTACAGCGAAGCTGATTACGGAAACGTTTTTACAAATTACACCTACACAATCTCGTTCAACGATCACTTCAGACTTCGTGGAGAAAGAGTCATCGACCAGTGGATCTTCCAAGCTATCTGATTATGTATTGGATAATGCGATCATCTGTGAACCCCTTCTAAGCACACTTTGCCATTTGCTAGTTATCCATGATTCGAGAACAGTTACGCTTGTTGTGAATGCTTTCATAGCTATTGTTCCTTTACTGGTCTCAGAGCGTACCCATTCGATAGTCCGAGAATTCGTTTGTCAAAAAGTGTTTCAAACTATTATAATGGCTATCAATGATTCTTACTTTGAGCAATTGCAGTCTGACTTTATCCGTCTGGCTTGTATAATTCTTTCTTACTCTCAAGGAATTACAGACTCATCCTTTAGAGTCTTGGCAAGTATTCCAGCTTTGGCATCACAGGAAAATTTGTTAAGTACATTCGCGAATAGATTCCGCGAAGCATCTACGTTGAAAATCCAGAAAGCATTACTTATGAGATTACTTAATTCCGGACGAATTGTACCGAGAACTGATAGAAGAGCTATGAACTCAGCTGTGCTTGATGTGAGCGCTAAAGAAATGTTGAAACGATTCGAAAAAAGTGTTAGTCTACAAGATGATACAAACAAGGGTGATATTCTTTCGAAAGATGAGGATACTGGGTTGGCTAATCTCTTTGGTTAATAAAAGAAAGGAAATTAAATAATAATTGCCTTTAACATGGTTATCTAAATGTACATTGTTAAAGCAATTGGATATGATGAACACCCGAAGCTTCTTTGGATGTAATCTAATGTGATATGTTGCGATGGTTAAAAACTCATATTTTTATAATCATTTTATTTAGTTTATTTTTAGTTGCTATACCTATGGAAATACTAGTAACGAATAAAAATACTACGATTATCCAATATTGAACGAATTAAAATGTCTTCATTTGAGTAAGCACTCCAGATCGAATACTAGTAAACAAACGCAGACATTTTGTATATATATGCATAACTGATTTCTTTCATTCTATGAAGATAGGAAAGTATAGAATACTTGCATCTTTGTATGTTTTTTTTCCAATGAAACTTGTTTAGAAAAAAAAGTAAAGAAAAATAAACAACAATTGAAATTACCACCAAATGACAAAATTGATCCTTTCTTTTCCTAATTTCATAAAGTTGGAGGTATCTTTCACCATCTTATATCAAGTGTTTACCCTAAAGGCCGGTTCGACCTGGCCCAAGCTACCATAACAAGCTACAACCTCCGACAGCCATAAAATTCAGTTTTCGCGGAAAACAAGCTATTTTTGGAGTAATCCAAGACCATTTGGATGCAGTTTAAGCTGCGTCTTTAAAAACGGTTGATTTGCAGTGGATTGTGAACCAATCGCTCAGAAACGAAGATGACGAAAAAACACGCTTTTAAAAATGCAGAAGATATGAAAAAATATCACTTGAGTGAATTCAATTCCGAAGCTACTCCCCTCACTAGACCCGCAATGAAAAGTGAGTTTCTGCGGTATTATATCTGTACGGCTGCTAATCAATATACTAGGCTTACAACATGTTCCATGTAAGTTCTTTCGCCAAGGAACCTGTACAAGCGGGAAAAACTGTATTTTTAGTCACGACTTGGAATCTGCGTTCGAAAAAACTGTCTGTAAATATTTTCAAAAAGGGAATTGCAAATTCGGCTCCAAATGTGCATTAGAACATATCCTTCCGGATGGAAGACGTGTAAAAACTCGCGCCCTAACTTCATCAATGCTTGCCGGCCCTATGAATCCTACAGATCAAGTTGCCTCTACAATGGTAAATCCAAGGTTTT
Organism: Schizosaccharomyces cryophilus OY26; assembly: GCF_000004155.1. NCBI lineage: Eukaryota > Fungi > Ascomycota > Schizosaccharomycetes > Schizosaccharomycetales > Schizosaccharomycetaceae > Schizosaccharomyces > Schizosaccharomyces cryophilus. The sequence goes on along the minus strand of NW_013185625.1, from coordinate 1,144,324 downwards.
CGAAAGAAATAGCTGACTCGGAACTAAGAATGGAAACACCAATAGAGAAAAAACCGGAACCTGTAATTGAATCATACAATGCGATGCATATGGCTTCTACTGGCGAAAACGCTTTGCCTACCGTGTCAGTGGAATCTACTAAAAAAGCAAATGCTCCACCAGAAAGTAATAATTTGGACCAAGAAAATATTTCCTTTGTCCCTTCAAAAACTAATGATAATCAAGATCAAACTTCATCACCTAATGCTTATAATACATCTATGAATGCCTCCATATTGCCATCAACAAAAAGAGTTGTATCTAATCCCTCTATGAAGCCTCCCTTAGTTGAAGGATCTTCATCTTTTTCTTCGGGTCCTGGAATGTTATCCTCTCCTCCTTTAACCCCAGAGAATCATCAAATGTTTTATTTACCAATGAATTCGTTGAGCACGGGTGTGCGTAATCTCAAATTACTCCCTCAAGATGCTTTTTCCTTTTGTTTAAGGTCGCCTTCTTTGGATCGTTCCCAAAGTGCCTCTATTCTTCCTAGAATATCATCCGGTACTTATGCCGGAACTAACAATATTGGACGCTTTGCAAAAAGTCCACCTCCAGTGTCCGGACATGGATCAAACGGTTTGAAAAATTTAGGGAATAGTGGCTTACTTTATTCTTCGTCTGCATCTTTCGATAATGTGCATGCATTCCCTAGTCGTCGAAGTGTCCCTAACCTGATGTCTACCCTCGGAACAAGTCCATCAAATTTTCATGCTTATAATTCAAAAAACACAGATAAGACTCATTTTAGTAAATTGTCTGCGTCCCAAAGTTTATTCCCTTCAACATCGCTATATGGCTCGTCTGTAGGAACATCTCAAGATGAATTGTTAAGCACTGATGGAGCTGACGAATTTGCTAATGAAGAAGACTTTATCCCTAATAGTTTGCAAGAACTCCTAACTCCGGCTGAGCTAGAACGAAAAATGAGTCACGGTGATGATTTTCCCAGTTCTTCGTCTACAAATCGATTTATATCGAAAGCGTCATCTGGTTTAAGTAGCAATAATGCTACACCCTTCGGTTCGGTTAATGGAACACCAACCTCGAGTAGGTTTTTTGCTTTCTTTGAACGAAATAAGGAAGGAAACAATACGTCTACTAGAGTGTCACCAGCTGCAATCTCAAAAATATCCCAAGATTCGTTGAATCTTAACCATACAAAAGCAATGCATTCCAATCTGTCTGCTATATCTGAGGCTTTCGAAGCAAAGCTTAATGTAAATGGAAAAACACGTGAAGAGGATTTAGCCTTAAAAACTCCATTCCAAGCAAACGAAAAACAGCTTCCATATGATTCAGCGTTGGACGAAGAAACACAATTTCAAATGGATGAAGAATGATTTAAAAATTTGCGCAAAAAGTTACTTTATCGTCATGTTTTACTAAAAAAAATAAAGTAATAAGCTACGCTCTAATATTTGCTCAGTACAAAACAGTCTACTGTCAAGAATGTCGTTTAAAAACTATAATGAAATGTATAGAACTCAGAAGATCTTTTTTATCTTCAAATACTATTACAGCAATTCTATATTAAGAAACTGTTTTTCATCCTTGTAAGGCTACTCCACTCTGATACCATTAAAGATGTTTTTTATAAAAATAACAAACCCATTTTTACCGGGAAATCTCATAGAAAATAACAGGAGGACTATTGTAATAAAGGAGCTTTGTGTAATTTTTGTTTGTTAAAACTCGTACATTAAAGTTGGGGATCAACTGTAAGAAGTTATCAATTGTTTCCTGTCTTCGAAGTGCAGCGGCTAAAAGAATCTTACAACGAGGATTGACTTGAGTAAGGTCATTCATCGTAGTCGCTAAACATCGTAAATCACCTTCGTATGTCTAAACATCAGGATGCCCTGAATGAAAATATTTGCCATGTGTCCAAGGATGCTCATATGACAAATATTTTGTATTTCAGGGCAACGCAAACAGTTAGTACGTCTTTTAAATGAACGTAATCAACTTACAACGTCTGATGCAAGGACAAGCTCAGCGTAAACAGGCGGATCAACACCCCAAAGCAAGCGTTGAACAGAAAGCGCACACTTGTTCATATGAGCGTTTTCTTTTACACCCTGACAAACTTTATTATCTCCGTCAGTGGCCAATACAGAAGCTCCCATTTTTGAGCATAATATACTGACTAAGCCAGTACCAGCACCAAGTTCCACAACTCGGGTCCCTGGAGGTATAGGGTTCTGATATAGCAGTTCCGCAAGAGCCATTCCAGCTTCCCAAGTACGTGTGCCAGTGGTCCCTTCTCGTAACAAAATATTCTGAGACTCGTACACTTGAACTGAATAATCACCCAAGGTATATTGCACAGGAGGTATTTGCTTGCTCGAGAGTGACTCTATGTATATGTACAAAAGCGTCTCGTTGGGCTCCGCATGGTTTTGACAGTGTATATCAAGTAGTCGAAAATAGGATTTCAAAAATAACTTAGTATAGATAGATGGATACAAAAATTCACTTAAATAAGCCTGTGCAAAGGGCTTAGCCAACGTCAGCCATTCGTTGTCAGATGTTACCCACTGAAACTGATCCAAGCTGACTTGCTGCAAGTATTGCTGTTTAACTTTTTGTAAAAATTCAGGAATTGTATCCATCAGAAAAAAGAATCCTAATAAAACCCAAAAAATAAATATATTCTATCCCCTAAGTACAAATAAATAATGGTTAATATCTTCCTTTAACTCTTAAAGATCAAGGCGAACTTAAGCAATGCATAAGAGGAAGAAGACCAAAAGTTTATAACGCCTACGATTACGAGTTTGTTGTTTGACAATAAAGCTTATTGTTGCCGTTAATCTTGAATTATAATACATACAAGAGAACCGCTTGATTCTCAGTCTATTTCCTATTGACACAAAGTTTTATCTTCTGTAAGGATTATGAAGTGGTCAAATGGATTTTTACGTCCTTTTTGATTTTATTACAATAATTTGCCTCCTTCTGGTGGTGACTTTTGCCGCGGTACGGACGCGCGGAAGAGCCGAATCCATGCTTCTCGTATTTTATTGTCGCCTCTAACTATATGGAATTTGTATCGAAACGAAGAGAATGAAGCTTTGGTTACGTTCATTTATAGGTGGATTTAAGTTATTTGTTGGGATCCTTATTATTGTTCTATTTTCTATTCCTAGTCTCGTTAGTTATATAATATTTTATGACACGGTTATTCCTCATGCAGTGGTACAATATCCTGTATATTTTAATTACACGTAAGTTTCTAGGTTGATGCTTTCTTTGAGGATGCTGACACATTGATGTATACAGAACTGGAAGCGATTACCCCTATGCCAAAGTGAATTTGGATCACTTCAGCATAGATCCTAGGCTTCCTGGAACATCTATCCTTCAATTGAGTATCCCCCGTTCTCGACGTAACCGAGAGGTAGGAAATTTCATGATTTCAGTCGACTTTCATGGAAGAACCGAGCAGACAACGATAAAATCTGTTTCCAGAACGGTCCTTTTTCCACATTATTCAAGTATACACGAACAGCTGAAGCTCGTACTTTGCTTTCCTCTTTATCTAGCGGGGATCTTAGAAGAGCGGGATACAGTAAGCGTAAAGCTTTTGGAGTCTGAAATGTTTGGGAAACATCGCAGTGCAATTAACACACTATCTTCACGTTTCTATGTTGGTGATAGTCCTAAGAGTGCAAGTATTCATATCCACTCTAAGGATATTGAGTTTTATGATGCAACTCTAGCTTTTGCATCCAAACTACACGGCATGCGGTATGTTGTTAAATCTTCAGATAAGATTTTGCTAATATAATACTTCTAGATGGTTCATGTATACACATAAGGTATCCGCTTTTTTCGTTTTTACCGCCCTGTTTTGGTTTACTGGGATATGTACAACCTTCATTACTTACTTGATCATTTCATCTACATCAAAATCTCGGAAAAGAGTTGCTTAATGATTCAAAATGTTGTAAAAGAAAACAAGAATATTTATGTCTTATAAACTAGCTATGATACGTTGTCACGACACTAATACCTTGAATGAGTCCTATGAATTTATGATTTGATTGATGATCCTCGACACTTTCGAAAATTAATTTTGTAGCACTGATTATAATTATGTTTATTAAGCGCACATTAGTAGTTGTTTCCTAGGAAAAGATTGGCAGATACGCCCTCATTAATATAATTGCGTTCATTAGGCATACATTCATCATGAAGGTTGAGCCAGGTTGTTTTCATTATATGATATTTGAATTAAATCTTCGAAAAATGACAGTAGAAGTCGTATTATTTGCTGACAAAAAGCTGCTAATACAATATAGCAAAAATCCTGAAGTGTAAGAAATAAGGACATGAAAAACTGAACAATCACCGACCGCCATTTGACTTTTGTAAAACCTGCTAACTTTATTTTAACTTTTTCGGAAAGAATGACATTCGATGGAGAAGCTGGATGTTCGTCAATGAATGAAATAACCTGGTTTGTAAATGAAGAGCCTGGGGTAAGTTCATCTTCGTCTATAACACTACCTTCTCTACTAGACTGAATGCTCGAATATAACTCGGGTGTATTTGAGTCGTCTAGTCCGGGCATCGAGATTTCATATCGTTTTTTAAATTCATGCAAAAGAGGGGACATGTTTGATAAGCTCTGTATGATCCACTTTTGTATTCCAATTTCTTCTGAAAGTATGGTGAATCCGGAAATCAATTCTTTGTTCCGTAAACGTTCTGTCTCAAGAGAGCTTGTCAGATTTACCAAATCCCTGTAAAGGTTTTCTTTTGGTTCCACTTGATATTTCTTAGATGGAGATTCGTTAGTTTCCTCTTCAACGAATGATTTCACAGGAGAAAAGGGTATTGACAAAAAAGGGGTAGGAGAAGAAACAGTGAGTTTTTCAAACTTGCTAGGCGAAGGAGAGTCTAAAGACTTTTTTTCTAAACTGCTAAATTTTCCCTTTCGAAACACTTCCAACTCGCCCTCTAGCTGTTGGCAATGGATTTGTAATTTATGGTTCTCAAACTTTAGTCCTGATAAAGCATCTTCGTTTAACAACGACTCAGAAGCAGCTTTGTATAATTCGTTGAAGCTGTTTGCTTTTTTCTCTAATTCTTCCAAAGCACTCGCATATTTGCTTTCTATAATGGAAAGTTGCTTCTTTCCATGGATAAGTTCATTTGATTTCGCTATAAGCTCCGATTGAAAGTTCTCATTTTCTGCTCCTAGTGCTTCGTTTTTACTATTGAGTTTTCTAATTTGCAAATTTTGAGCCTCTTGTGTTAAACTCATTTCTCTATGTTGAGTTTCAAGGGAACCTAGGTAGTGAGTCAATTCGTCAATTTTTCCATTTAACAGATCGACAATTCTAGATTTATTTCTGGCTTGATCTCTTGCTTGATCCAGAGAATCTTGGAGTTCCTTCAATCGCAAGTTTTGACTTTTGACTGTATTATTTTCGATACCATAGTTGCTGAATTGGTTGGCTACCCTGTCAGCGGCAGAAGGTAGAGGATTCCTGTAATTATTAGTAACAAATACCATTTTCTTTTTTTTTGCATACCATGTGAGCGGAGTCGAGTGGGCAAAAGGGGTACTGATGATATTGGGGGATTTCATCTCTAGTTGTTTTGAAGTAGTCGGTAGAAGAAGCTTTTGAGCTTGAATCTTAGACGGACTTTCGATGGAGTCAAAAGAGGAATCCTCCATTGCATGTTCCTGAGCAGGTGATGATGCTTGTGAGTGCTGTACTAAAGGAACTGATTTTAAGACAATTTGCTCCACGGGGTCTTTCTCAGTGTCAGCATTTCCACTTTTACTCGACTGTACTAGCTTTAAGTATACTTCTCGTAGATTTTCCTTGGTAATGGAGAGATCCGGGTTCTTTTGGACAAACTCTGATGTAGCACGCTTTTGGAATTCGTTTAAAAGAGGAGGAGCAGAAGTTGAACGTAGAAGCTCAATGTCATCTATAACCGAAAGGAATTTGTTTAAGCTAATCTACAATTTGTTAGCAATGTTCCAATGATGTTGTTTCAACAAGGATTCAATTGGAAGCCAGAATGCTCGAATCCACATACTTTTCCTTTCTTTCCAAAGTCGTAGGAATCAAAAATTAAATCAAAGTCTTGCGAACGCTGCATGACGCGCGAAGATCGCGCGTTTTCGAAGAATACTGCAAATGCAACCCAAACTCTTTGGCCACGTACTAAGCGATCCTCAATTCACTTTCTAGTAACTAAATGATAGTATTTTTCAATAGAAGAAAGAATTCCAAAAAAAATTGACAATGCCTTTATATTAAATAACACACTGACATTGTGTTGCTGCTATACAGCCAGAAGAAAGGAAAGCAGCAGAGCGAGAGACAAGCCTATTTATTATGAAACCACCTAAGCTCTGAAATATATGTATTGTAAGTATTAGGCTATTTCATTCATTATTAATTAGATTTTAAGTAACACGCTGCACGTAGCTTGTAAAGAAGAAACGAAATTTCAACAAGCACTAAAGCTGAGAGGTGCTACAAAATACATACGAAAGGCCATTATCTCATGAAGATGAAGATGAAGCTGAAGCTGATTTCATCAAGGAACTTGAAAGCTACCCAGTAGTGTTTTGGTATGCTGACGTTTTCTGTTTAGGCTTTCCATAATTAACAGCAGTAAGGAATGCTTAAAGAAACTACACATAATTCATGTTAAATGAATTAAGAATATGTATCCATTGACAGCGAATGCTTCCAAGTGTAATGCCATTTGATTATTCTTATGGACTGTATGTCTATACTTTCCATTCAAAAGAGGGTAGGGAAGGTTTCTTAAAGTAACTGAGCTTTTACCTTTCTAATGAGAAAACATAAAAAGTATTTCTCTTCCGATATGACTGAACGAACGCAGAAAAGATTGATTACTTCAATTCGAGAGCGTACTCATCTTTGTTCATATTTTCAGAAGGAGCAATTCAGTCAACTAAAGGGATGGATGCAAATTATTAAGCTTACTTGCATGAATCAGAATGCTTCGTTGATCCTCAAAATTGGAACGAGAATGAAAATAGAAAACATCAACTAGTGAACAAGTTCATTGTATTTTCACGAAATACGAATAATTGTTCTATTGACTTACATACTTTGAATTTCTCTGGAACAAGAGCTGAATGAGCTTCCTAGTGTATAAAACGATTCTCTATTAATTAATATTTTTGTTTACATACATAGCTGCGTTACTTTTCATCATGTTGTTACTTACCACCACCACCAAATGCTTCTTTGAAGGCCTCTTTAAAACCGACTTCAATTCCCTTTATTGTTTGAGTTTTCAAGGATAATAAGAGGATTATTGTACAATTTATTAGAAATATTTATTTGCCGTAATTTTCCAGGAAAAAATTGAGGAATTCTGTCGGTTTGTAACGTAACATTTGTACTATTCTATGGTATTCGCAGAATAAGACATTAACTTAATAAAAAGAAGAAATTTCGTTTATGCTGATATATATTAATTGCTATGAGTGATAATGTCTTTATGGAACCAGATCCATGGGCTTCAAATAGCACTTGGGGATCTCCCATCAAACCCCTGACTTTTGAAACCGCTTTAGGTATGCATAGAAGCCAGTTAGTAGGAAACTTTTTCTAATAGTGCTAGGAAACTCGTCAATTCCATCTCAGTATAAAGAATGCTGGGAAGAAATTCAAAACCTTGATCAATTTCTTTACCCAAACCCGTCTCTATACTCCAAAATATTTGGAATACCTGACCAAGTTATTTCAGAATTTTTCGACTTGATCCAGTGCACGAGCGAACCCTTGCAACAACGACAGTTTTTTGCCCTTTTAGCACTTGCCGCCTTTTATCAACTCGGAGTTCCCACTACTTTGGAGCAACTTCAAAAGCAAAGAAATGGTAAACTTTCTATATTCAGGTTTCGATCGATGAATTACTAACTGTTCATTTCAGTTTTACCTATCCTTCAAAGGTGTAACCTAGACCCGTCTCTTCTTCATAATGAAACTGAAGCACCCCTCTTCTCTCATCCTTCCACGATTAGCTCTCGTAGAACATCTTCAAACCCATTTCTTGTCTCCTCTATTCCGCAATTACAAAATATTTCCCCTTTCCCTAATTTTCCTTCTACTCCTTCTCCTACAGAAAGAAAGGGGTTTTTATACAATTATGATAATCCATACAGGCCTTCCTCTTCTTTTTCTTCAGAATCAGCCCCTGTTGTTCCCGATACGTCTCCTTCTCCAAGGGAGGGAGCTGCCGAAAATACATCTTATCCTCCGAGAAAGACTACACATGATAACTTTGGTAAAACCAATTCTCCTATTTATTTGTCTCAACCTTTCACAGAGCCTTCGTTAGATTCTTTGCCTCAGTCTTTAATAGATTCATCAAAGAACAACCAACGTAACTTTAGTCGGCGATATACACATACGGATCCTTTCTTTAACAAAAACGAGCTAAACGTTGATATTGATCTTGAACCTAGTGGCTCTCTCTTTTACCGCCATAACAATTACATAATTTCAGATTCACGCAATACTCGAGAGGTGTTAAGGCGATATAGTGACTTTTATTGGTATGTACTATCGTCCGTGTATTCTACTTCAAGTACTCAAGAATACTAACGGATCTTTAGGCTTCACTCGTACCTTGTGGAAAAATACCCTTGGAGAAGAGTTCCTTTACTACGTAAGTAAAAATGGTTTGCTTCCGCTCAAATTTTAACAATATTTATAGCTTCAAAAAAGTTCCATTGTAAGTAATTCCATGCTTTGGCGATGCTTTCTCCTAACAGATGTAGTTGCCAAACGAACAGCATCCAGCAGAAACACATTTTTAGAACATAGAAGACAGGGGCTATATGATTTTGTAAATGACGTTGCTTATCATCCAATCTTTTCGGAAGACGAAATTGTTCAAGTATTTTTCAAAGAGCCTAATGTACGAGCTTACATTGCTAAAAAGGAGGAATCTATACGAACTTAATACTAACTGTCTTAGGTGTTCAAAAACTGGAGAAAAGAAAATTCTACCCTCATAAAAGGAAGCATCGCTTCCATTCTTCAAGAGCCAATGGACTCTGTACCTGATGTATCGGAATCATGTAAAGAGCGGCTTTTAAAAGCTGGTACTGCTTGTACAATAGCAATTAATAATCAGGTCAATATTATTAAAATTTTTGAAAAAGCTATTTGTACAGTGGATCACCTTCATGACGATATCAATCGTTTACAAAACTCCTTTAAGTGAGTATAAAAGTTGAATTTCATTTTACTAATTTATTTAGCTGCTTACTTGACAGTGGTATCTATCATCGAGTTTTCAATTCTACTTTTGCCCAAAGAGAAAGCAATACCATGTCTTTGGTCAGTAGGCATGCCTACAATATTGATACATTACTGCATCAACGAAGTTTTACATTGAAGAATTCATTTATAATTAATCTTACTCGGGAAACCAAGATGCTTATATCATTAAGGGTATGTCAAAGTGTATGTATATGGGTTTTAACAATTAGCAATTGATTGAGAGAATGACCATCCCATTTGGTTCTGATTTAACCAAAGTTAAACATTTAATATCTAATGATGAGAATTTATTAAGAGAAGCTACGATAAACGATTCGACTAATGGAAGAAGCTCTGCTATTCTTGACAGGAGCCCCGAAAACCGAATTGAAAACAGTTTGCATAAGGTAAATATTATTACTAGAAGTTTATTTAACACAGGGTTTAGAAAAAACAATTTTATGCCGATACCCTTCGGCAAAGGTTCCGAATTGATCAATCCCTACAAGAAGAAATTCAGTATCTACAGAACTACATAACAATACTCGGGAACCCTTACATTGACTATTGCAAACAGCACATCAAGTATGAAGAGGAAGGTTTGAACATATGGCAATCTCTAAAGCGTGACTTCGAAATTTTATACGAATAATCTAATGTATTGAAAAGTTAATAGCTATAAAAGAATATACAAACAAAAAAAGAAACCTGTATGTAAGTAATAAAACGAGACTTAAAATCAGACTGTTGCTAGCTCTTTTGAAATCAACTTCGCACTTTAGTGTAAAGATGACTTTAAAATAAGCCCAAAGTAAGATCTACATATCTTGAGTGGGGAGATGTTTAAAGGGAAGAAATATCGCGGCCAAATAGGGAAGTTCTGATCCAATCTAACAAAACGTTGGTACGGTTACGAAGGGAATATAATTCTGAAAGATAGGCAGAGCGCCAGAAAAAGAAAGCAAGATAACCGCTGGCATGGATTTGCTTATCGAGGAAAGGAACATTCAAATCAGCAATTGCTTTTTCATGACCAACATAGGCAAGAGAACCTTGGTGAGAATACTTGAAAGGACGGAATACCTTCGTAGATGCATGCTTTTCATTAGCGAGAGAGATAAGAGCAGCAGAATCTAATTCCTCGCCAATGGCAATATGTCTGTCGACACGAGGCTTCTCGAAGTCAAGGGAGCCAAGTTTGTTGAAAAGCTGACCAAGGAATGCACCTTGTTGAGAAGCCACCTGAGCAGTAGGGGCGTAAGCAGTAGAAGTGCAGTCACCGAGAGCAAAGACGTCTGGCATACCGTTGACTTGCATGTAATCGTCGACAATCAAACCACGGCGATTGGTTTGTTCGTTCAAAGACTCGATGAGATTCTTGATGAGAGGACGAGGTCTATTGCCTCCAGCCCATACTAAGAGTCCATAAGGAATTGATTCTTCAACTTTATTACCTTCTGGATCGGTAACTTCGACAATGATGCTATCTGAGGTCACCTTCTTCAAGGCAGTCTGGGTTCTGATATTAATGTTGGTTTTAGCGAAAAGAGACTTGGTATATTCACGCAACTTGCTACTGAACATGGGGAGAACGGAGGGTAAAGCTTCGATGAGAGTAACAGAAAAATCGTTAGCAAGTTCAGGATACCAAGATTTAAGATCAGCGTTGATGAAATCAGCCATTTCACCGGCGAATTCCATACCAGTAGGACCACCACCGACGACTACAAAGTGAACATAACGGCGACGGGTTTCAGGATCAAGGTCCTTGAACTGAGCCTGTTCAAGACACTTCATGATGCGGGTGCGAATCTTTTGGGCATCCCACATCTCTTTCATAAAGCAACCATGCTCTTCGATTCCGGGGATGCCGAATGTTTGGGTCTCAGCACCAACAGAGCAAACCAAGTAATCATAGTTAATTTGCTGAACAAACTCCTGACCATCAGAAGTTTTTCTCCTAATCTCGACTGTTTTGCCATCCTTGTCGATATCGGAGCACTCGGCCTCATAAAACCTGACAAAATGAGACTTGTGACGAAGAAGATAGCGAATTGGTTGGACAATGCTGCGGCTGTGGACAGAACCGGTAGCAGTAGAGGGCAAGAGAGAGGTAAAAAGGAAGTAATTCCTTGGGGAAACAACGACTACGTTGTAGAGAGAGCTATCGACGGTTCGAAGGATGGAAGTAGCACCCCAACCAGCACCCAAAATGACAAGAGTCTTTTTAGAAGGATCAGGGAAAGGTTGTTTAGGATCGGGATGACGAAAGTTATAGATGGAAACACCATAGAAAAACACACTAGCAGCTACAATACCTAGACCAACTCGCTTAGCGAGCTTCCAGCGGTTCTTAAAAGGTGAAGAAGGGGAAGGAGATGCATCTTTGGCTGATGATGCATTTCTTTTAGGACTGGAAGTGTTGAAAAAGCGTGCCTTAGGAGAGATATATGTCTTGGAAGCAAACACAGAAGAATGCGACCTTCTGGCAAACGGCGAACCGAAACCGGAACCTGCGACGCGTCTGGTCAAAGATTGAGAAAGAAGCTTTGCCAAGGCCATTTTATATTAAATTTCGGTTTCAAAAGGAAGGACTGTTTATATACTGTTAGATAGAGAGAGAGGAGGGGGAAGTATCTAAAATTGAATAAGAAGGGAGGGGAAAGAAAAAACAAACGAGGAGTTAGTTGTTCTCTTTTGGATCCAACAATGAACACTGTAAGTAACCTTTTTTAATGATAACTTAAATGAATTTCTTCCAAAAACTAACGAAAGAAAAAAGAAAACAAAATGAAAACGACCAAACCCACTTCACCTGGGTACTAAGATTTAAATAAAATTTGAATAAAGGGGGAGGGAAAAGTTAAATCACACTATAAACCAAATCTGATAACCGTAAAGTAGACAGTAATAAAAAAGCCCCACAGCTAAGCTAATTTATTACGCAAATATGATTTTTGCAAACAGGAATCCTTCCTTGGACTCTTTTGCTTTCAAGAAAATGTGTATACAGAAGAAAGGTTATGGTTTGAAGTGGAATATAAAAAAATTGTCGAGTCTAGATACTCTTATACCTCTAGACCACTGGAAAGCCAGAACAGGATGACTGCTAAAAAAAGGATTTTTGTACCCTCAATTGCTCACCACATTAACCTTTAAAGCATTTTTGTTGGGGTATGCAGAACAGGTGACAACCAATTAGCGAAAGGCTTGCAAGAGGGACAAACTCCGCATTTCAGACAGCGACGCGGTTTATGTAAACAAATAAAGATCCGGATTATCTTTAAGATTTTTTGGGGTATCAGTTCAAGTTGGCTGTTGATGCATAAAGGTTTAGTTTTTGTTTTTACTTTATTTTTAACGATTTTTTACATAGTTATTTACTTTATTGATATATCTATTTTTGTTCACTTCGTCTATCTGTAGAATTGAATATTTGAGCCTTTTCCTTTTTTTCCGGATTTAGCATTTATCGCGTTTTGCAAAAATTATTCCGTGGGCTACTCGGTCAATGGTAATGTGCCGAGTAGCAAATAGTATCACGTTGCGTAAAGCGAAGGTTGTGATGTAACTTGTTTTCATTTAAGCAATATCTTGTCCTGAAGGACACGTCATGTTGAACACTAAATGAACGTTATTGCATCTAAGCGAATGGATTACATTCTTATGTGTCGTACGAAATTCGCCTGGCCGACGAGATGAAATTGAATGGTCGAAGCGTTCGCAAGGGTAAAATATACAGCGTACCTTGCATTGGTATTGGAAGGATGCAGTGAGATACAGAAACTGAAGCCTTATGATTTGCTGTTCTCTGGATTCTTAATCACTATATAACTATTATAGTAATAATAATAATAATTATAATGGTTATTATTATACTAATGATCATTAATTTTGTTATCATCAGAAGATTATTTACATATCGATTAGCTTTTGTTTCGTCCGAACGAGGGAAACCTTATTAGATGCTACCCACCTTACCAAATTGCCTATCGGCCGGTTGCTCAAGGAGAAGTTTGCCAAAAGGTTACGGTTACGGTTACGGTCACGGTTATAGTTATGAAGGATGGACGATGTGAAATCTCCATACAGTCAAATAGCCTGTGACTTTGGAGGGTAAACAAAGCAAAGCAAAGGAAAGGAAAGAATAAACATTGGTAAATTGTTAGTTTCCTTTCATGCTCATTTTCATCATTAATAAAAAGAAAACACCTTCTTAATCTTTCTCTCTTTCTCTCTCAAGATACATATACATATTCGTCATTTTCTGCTCGTTCCAGGTATTCTTTGTTAATGAGCTTTTCAATAGTCGATTTCACATCAGAAACGGGTGGAACACCACGATCCTTTGAACTCTCAATAGTCATGTGCACGAGCTGATCATGACGAAGTCTTTCTTTCTGTTTCATGATCCGCACTACCGTGGCTTGCAGCTCAAACTGCCTGTCTTGAACGACTTGTTCTTGAACTTCTTCGCTTTCTTGTCGTTCGTCTTTCAAATATATTTGATTGATTTTAATACGATACAGCTTATCTGTAAATTCCTCATTCACATAGAAAGTGGTGTCCGGCTTTGGAACTTTTCCCTTTGGGTCCATCAAAAGCGGTCGAACACGAGTGCAGCTTAAGGATTGCAAAGTTCTCGTCAAATCCGCGTCCGACAGTTCTGTCGATTTTTGTAGTTGCCGATACGTAATACCCTCCCCAGACGCGCATCGATTAAATTCTAACAAAACACATGCTTGGAATAACGAAATGCTAAGCTCTTTATTGCCAAGAGGAAATCGCGCTTTCACGAGACAATGCCCTAGAGAAGGAAGCCATCGAATTTGTTTGCTAGTTTGCTTCGTTAAATAAAATTTCTCAAATTGCTGTAAATCTTCTTGCATGTCCCCCGGCAAACGTACATGTCCTTCCGGGTACGATGGCCAATAGGCTTGGGACAGAACGTTCACATAGAGGTCTCGATGAAGGTTTTTGGACAATTTTGACTGTTTAAACGAACTTGAAAACTCCTTCGACAGGTTGATATCCTTAAACATTCCTTCCAAAGCGTGCGTAAACTGACTTCCACACGTCCTTTTTAGCATTTCCAATAGCATACGCTCGTTTTGTGAGCTTGCTGATTTGTTGAGTAAAAGGCGTTTTGCAATATCACGCTTGTAAAACGCTTCAAAGACGTCTTTACTTGAAACATATCGAAATATATCTAGTAGAGTTTCAAAAATTTGCTGTAGAGGAGTGCCATTGGTTACCTGCTCACCATACCGCAGTAAGTAGTCAATATACTTTGCAATTGACTTAGCTGGAGCTTCTCTACGTTTTCCTGATGCACCGTTTATAAAAGTTTCGAATGATTTACGCATGGCGTATGATAAAGCTTCATCGTTCGAAAAAGCGTTTTCTACAACGGACTGCAAAAAAGTATGCAAAGACAGTAAATTAGGAACTAAATGGTCTTCGTTTTTTTCATCATTTACAAGCTGAAACCCAATTTCGGTGAGGCATTCAGACCACGGTTGGACTAACTGAGAAGTTTCTGAAGTCAATTGGAGTAGAGAATATAAAAGTTTGCACGAATTTAAATCGCGTTCTTGCACAAATTTTTGAATGCCATTAACCAAGGTAGATAAATGGCTTTGAATCAAACGCTTCTGTAATGTTTGTAGAATATCATTTTGATGGCGAACCAAATCAAATTCGTTAATCAGCACAGATTCGTAATCTAGGCATTGTTGGACATACATCAAGTATTCATTCATTGGTAACGATTTCATCCGATCCTCGGATTGGGATTCATAGAACTGGTTCAAAAAAACAAGGTACATTGGTACAAACACGGGACTATAGGATTTGACACGATGAAGCATTGACATTGCTTCTTGTAGGCAACTACGATCAATAGGCTTTGCGCAATGAATATCTTCATAAAGTTTCAGAACGTCATTCAAAAAAGGAACTTGAATGGCCTTGGAAGCCAAGAGTTTATCACGAAACAAAGAAAGAGCGAAATCTTCTACCGTAGGAAAGTCTGAAGATTTTGCTAGAAACGTTTTATCCATGTAATAGAATACGTTCTGAACAGTTTCTACACGCTCCATCCATTGCTTCCAATGTCGGACAACGATGGAGCAAGCATTGATATCGTCCGTCTTGTGGGAAATGGAGGCCAAGCAAGCATCTGTTAGAAGCTGAATACCAGATGTAAAGTGATTTTGCAATAAAGTGAAGCAACGAGAAGCCTGGCTGGCCTTGGTTAGATTTTCCACACCTGAATATAACTCTTGATAACCTGTCTTTAGACCTAATCCTGCCATAATGACTTGCAGAGCAATATCGAGTTGTTGGATCATAACATTATAATACTTTTCTTGGCGCTGTTTAGACTTCAGAGGGTCAAACCCTTTGATGACAATTTTTTTGGCCTCCATGGGCATCCTGAATGTATTACTGACTTCTATTGTAGCCTGATAAATTAGCAAAGAGGAACAAATAAAAGTACTGTGCCAAGGATCCGGCAAGAATCGTCAACAAAACCTTGATATTCACGAAATTCAAAAGCCTGTTGATTGAAATCTATTTGACGCAAAAAATCCACCTTTTTTCTGTTTTGGCAATAAAAACCAAAGTGGAGCAAACCAAAATCAACCCAAAGAGAATTAAACAAATTATATTTAAGCACAAGAGCAATATCTCGACTTTAAGGAAAAGGACACTGTACTGCCAATCTCCTTAGCAAAACTGTACAAACAAAAAAGTTACTTTTAAGAAACGAACGAAATAGTAATTTTGCAAATGCTTGTGAACGCCTATACAAGGTAAGAAAATATAGCGCTCTTCAATATGTCAATTACGTTAAATGAAGAAATGGATCCTTCAATATAAATAAGCGATCTTTTTTTATGAAATAACCAACTTTTTCTTTCCCTTCCTTTTGGTGGATCGCTGCTAAGAATTGCTAGGAAAGCCTACTTCGTCTTAGCGAACATTGGTATTACACGAATTTTCTATATACTTATACATCAAAGAAATATTATACAAAAAATTTAAGGGAAACTGTCAGAATTGTCAACTGTATTTTTTAGAACAACATAATTCCCAAAAACTTTCCTTGATCCATTAATTTGCTTTTTTCCTGTAAAAATTTCTAATAGAATTGTTAATTGTCCATTGGAGTGATAAACGTTGTTGTGTTTGTGTTTAAATGCAGTTGTTGTTTTAACTTTGGCATAGTTTACACATAAATAATTCCAAACATCTTGCATACGTATCAAAACAAAACCGACGTCGGAGTTCTATACCTTTCCTTGTTCTTATATCCCTTTTGTGATTCCTCTCGTTCCGTTATTGCAGGTTAAATTTGGAGAATGGCATGGAGTCAGCTAGAAATCAGTAAACCGCACTTAGCGTATGCTATCTTGGGAGGGTTCACCTCTCTCTTTATGCTTTGCTCGTTGATTATAAAAGAAAAACTATATATGGGTGAAGCTAGTAAGTTTTCGGCTATTAGGCGAGTTCATCTCTACCGGTATTTATTGTTCTGGTAACTGTGTGTCTCATACTCATTTCTATAACATGCTGTTCTAGTAGTTACTAACCTCTATAGCAATTGCGACGATTTGCGGGTTGATTTTTGGTCCTCACGTTGCGAAAATATTCGTACCCACGAGTTGGGGTAATTCGGATTATATTACTTTAGAGCTTGCTCGTATCCTGTTAATTGTACAGGTGTTTGCTGCAGGTGTTGAGCTTCCACGGGCTTATATGCTGAGACACTGGCGTAGCATGTTAATTATGCTGCTTCCTGTTATGGTATTTGGTTGGCTGGTCTGTTGTGGGTTTATGTATGCTCTGATTCCCCGTCTCAGTTTTCTCGAAGCCCTTACTATATCTGCGTGTGTAACCGCGACAGATCCCGTTTTAGCATCGTCTATCGTCGGCAGAGGAAAATTCGCTCGTCGGGTTCCTGGTCATTTACGAAATATGCTTCTGGCCGAATCTGGATGTAATGATGGCATGGCAATCCCTTTTCTATACCTCGGTCTCTACTTAATTATCGACAAGCCAGCTAGACATGCTGGACGCGATTGGGTACTAATTATTATTCTCTATGAGTGCGTTTTTGGCTGCTTTCTTGGAGCTGTTATTGGCGTAATAGCTCGCAAGGCTATAAAATTTTCAGAACGTAGGGGTTTGATGGATCGTGAAAGTTTTCTTGTATTTTACTTTGTTTTGGCCGTGTTTTGTAGTGGTATAGGTACGATTATTGGCGTCGATGATCTACTTGTTGCTTTCTGCGCCGGTGCCGCTTTTTCTTGGGACAAATGGTTTTCAAAAAAAACAGAAGAGTCCCATGTCTCCAACGTTATTGATTTGCTTCTCAACCTTTCATTCTTTGTTTATATTGGTGCTATTATGCCTTGGGAACAGTTCCATATGCCTGAATTGGATCTTAGTGTTTGGCGCCTTGTAGTTTTGGCCATCTGTGTTCTGGTCGCAAGGAGAATTCCTGCCGTCCTTGCTTTTAAAAGATTAATCCCAGACGTCATCAATTGGAGAGAAGCTTTGTTTGCCGGTCACTTTGGTCCTATTGGTGTTGGTGCGATATATACTTGTCTCTTGGCTAGAGCTGAGCTTGAACATGACGAAACCATACCTACCGCTGAGCTTCCGCGTGAGGGTGATGCTAACTATTATGTTGTTAAAGTAATGTGGCCTGTCGTTTGCTTTTTGGTTCTTAGTTCAATTATCGTTCATGGAAGCAGTATTGCGTTTTTCATGCTTGGCAAGCGCATAAACACAATCGCCCTTACTTTAACCAAAACTAGAGATTCCCACTTTGCTTTTAATCTTCCAAGAGTTAATCAAGGTCAAACTTTACCTTTAAAGCGAGGAATCAGTTTTCGTTCTGGCGCTGCACCCTCTATAGTTTCTTCAATAAGACGTCGCCATCCTGTTAATATCCAAGAAGATGACGAGGCGTATGACGCGTCATCTGTTATTTCTGCTCCCAGCCCTGCACATACTCGGCTTCAGCATGTTGAGTCTCATCCCGAAGATCAGGATGAAGATAGAGAAGAACCTGTTCCTTCTGTCAAAGATTATGATGGTGAGCGTCGTCAATCTAATGAAGAAGATAGAGAGGAAGAGATGAATGAAGGCAACGAAAGTTACTTTATTGGGAATGATCTTGTGTGTGAAGATTCACACGGTAATATTATATCACGTTCACGACCAGGAGATCAAGAGGCTGAAAGACGACCCAGTGTAGAAAGCAAGGGTGCGAAGGAGCAGGATATGCTTAATGATGGTAAGCCACAATCCAGATTCCGTCGGTTTTTCAAAAATCTTCACGACGCATTTGAGCGTAATTACCACGTACCAGATAGTGACGATCGAGATCTTGGAAAAGAAGAAGCTGATATTGAAAATAACGTTCCTAGAAGAAATAGAGGGATATCTGATGCTTTTTCGCGTGAAAATAGTATTGAAAGACAGCGCCGTGAGGAAGTTCTAGGAAATATGAGAGACAGTGAAGATGAAGATGAGGACCGTCCGGGTATAAACCCTAGAGAGTTTGTAAACCAAAACAATGAAGCAGTTGATTTACTTGATGATAACCAGTCTGATCACTTTCCTGAGGGACATAGCCATCCAGCATCCGTTCCTTCGCAACCTGAACATTCTCCAGATAATGAAGGGGGAGAAGAAGAAGAAGAAGAAGAAGAATCCCAACAAAATAAACCAAATATTCGATTTTTGGATTTACCTACTCCTCGTCCATCCGGTCGTAGAAAGTCATATTCTTCTTATCGTCGCGGTTCAATTGGAAGTGGACATCAAAGAAGTTAGTTTTATGTAACAGTTTTTCAAAAAAAAAAAAAAAGGCTCTTTATTTATTTATTCATGGTCCTTATTTATTCATTGCAAAGTGTTAAGAACAGTTTTCTGTTTAATCGTCTTTGTTTCGTATAGCGCTCGCTTTTTTCTTTTGACCCTAAAATTCAGCAAAAAGAGCTAGAGGGATTTGAGGATCAGACGTTTCCTCGGTGTAAAACATCATAGCTTAGTATTGTTGGAAATCACTAATACTAATTTATAACTAATACATTATTGTCTACATATTTCTATTCGTATTAAGTGGATAAAAGTATTAGGTATTTAACAAAAGCATTGTGACACAGTGTACTAGGAATCATTACTTGGCAACGAGTATGGATATTAAACAGCATAAGTAATAATCAACAACGAATTATTTACCAAGATCATCTTCCCATTCGAAAAGTGGATCATGTACTTCACGGGATGCTTTTTCAGTGGCTCTCCAGACGCGCAAGACATTGCGACCCGAAATGTCTATAAGTTCATCTACAGAGAGTCCCAGATCTGCTAATCTGCTAAATAAAGCTGGGTATTTCGAGACGTCTTCGAGTCCTCTTGGAACCATTTCGATACCATCATAATCTGCGCCCAGGCCAATATGGCGATAAGAATCAGTAATTTTAGCAATATGCTGAATATGTTCTACTACTGTCTCTAATGTCGTATTTTCAGGAGTAGCGCTGATAAACGCAGGGTAGAAGTTGACCATAACAACGCCGTCTGTTTCTTTAACCCTTAAAAGGACATCATCAGGAACATTTCGGGGATCTAAACAATTAGCAACTATTTACATCACGTCAGATGAAAGAATAAACTTACGATTATGGATGGCTTTGGCAGAGCTATGGGAGAAAAAGGCTGGTGCTACAGAAACATCTAAAGCCTGGTGCATAACTTCGGGCGTTACATGGGACAAATCAACCATCATGCCGAGACGATTCATTTCACGGACCAGAGCTCGTCCAGCTTCTGACAATCCACCATTAGTTTGCTTACCACCGACAGCAGCATCAGCGAAAACATTATCACAATTATGAGCGAGCGTCGCATACCGCACTCCCAATTCGTAGTAGCGTCGTAGTATAGATGGGCTTCCAGCAATTTGGTGCAGACCCTCAATACCAATCATACTTGAGATGCGTTTTTGTAAGAAGTTATGTTTTACATCTTTACTTTTAGTAGCCAAAGAGAAGTCGCTAGGGTACTTGTCAATCATACGCTTAATCAGATCAAGTTGCTGCAAGGTTTGCTGAACAGCTTCATGTTCGCCAGATCTATTCCATGCAAGAAAGCTATCTGGAGCGAGTGGAGGACATTCAACAAAACCAGACCAAAATTGCCCACCTATATGGCCACTTCTAAGACGCTTTATATCGGTATGACCAGTAGTATGGTGAAGGTCGCTTTGAGCCAATTTGTTATCGTAATTTTCACGAATAAAAGTGGGAAAGTCATTATGACCATCAATTAAAGGAAAACGAGTCAGTACAAAGTGAGCTTTTTGCTCTGCAGTCGAAAATGAAGAAAATATGAAGAATTGCGGTCCTTTATAAAGGATGACAAAGAAACATGCTGAAAAAAGACATAAGCTTATTCTGATATACTTAGGGAGCCATTGTTTCTGCGGATTTGAAGACTGAGTAACTGGAAAAGGAATTGCAGACTTTTCTTCAGACGGCATGATGAAAAAGAAATTATAGCCGTAGGTCAATAACGTAAATTTGAAAAGATGAAAACCTTTTCAATATTCCTAACTTACTTATATCTACTGGAACCGTAATAAGGAGATTCAACTTGGTCTTGAAAATTAGGTGTTGTAATAGGCAACTTTCTTGCACAATCTATAATAAACGCAATTGCCTCCTTCGAAATTTGGACTTCCTGTTTACTTTTTATTCTTTTTTACAATTACTAGAAATGAACAAATGAACGCAAAAGAACGACAAAATACATGTTGAGAATTTGAAACAGAACAGAGATACGGGATCAATGTGGCCTCAAGCTCGCTTAATCAATTAAGTTCATTCAACAATAATGAATTCTGATGTATCCGTTCTCACTTGCTAAAAGATGAATACAGAAGATGTTGTTTTCGGTCCTTTTGTTTACTACGGTACTACGTACGTTTACATTAATAAACATGTTTGCATACAAAGTCTCAGTGGTAATTAAGAAAGGTTGCACATTGAAATAGTAAAGTATAATTATTATGAACTTGATGGATCTATTCTTCCATTGGAAAACGAATGGAATTTGTATTGACAATGATTGCTAAGTCATATAAGCCGCATGAAAAGCGGAAGATATTTTCGGTGTTTACAATTCAATCAAACTTCATGTCCTTTATATTTATGTGTAGTAGTTAATTAGCTTTTATTCTTCATAAACCAACAAAAAACATGAAACATAATAAAGGTGAAGGCGAACTCATTGAAATACCTAAGTATGGAACCAATTGGCTGATAAAAATATTAAATCATTTCCCTGTTTTACAGAAAGTTCGAAAAAAGTATTTCCTTATTGCTGAACAATATCATATAGTTCGTCAAGCTGTTCAAAGGATAAGACTTTCGAAAATGCACCAAGATTTTCTCCCACATAATCCAGAGTATCAGAGCAAGGAATTGGAATAATTCCGGCTTTTCCTGTACCAAGGATAAAACTTAAGGCGACTTCCGTTAAAGTCATATCATTTCGTATTGCGAAAGAATCAAGAGATGATACTTTGGAAAGAATCATCCTAACCGCTTCTCGATCTTCATTATTAGATAATATATGTTTCTCTTTATTCTTTAATTCTTCCATAATTTTGGAATCTCCCGTTAGTATACCATGTAATAATGGAGCAGTAGCAATAATGGGAATTCCAAGGTTATGGCAAAGCGCTTTTATACCGTTCACTTCAATATCTCTAGAAAGTAAGGAATATTCCACCCGAACAGCTGATATATTAGCAATGTCACGCACTCTTTGGATGACTTCAAGACTAGGTTCCCATAAACCTATACAACGAACGACTCCTTTGTTAACAAAGTCATTCATAATCTTAATGAATTCTTCTGTCATTGGTGCGTCCTCTACCACTTGGCAATTAAGCAAGTCTATCTTTTTCAGACCTCGCAAAGCGGATGTAATCTCTTTTAGAGAATTGAGGAAGGCTTCTGTATCCGAATCTTCTATCTTTCCAACTGTTACAGTTAAAAAGACTCGCTCAATGTTTTCTGGATATTTGCGAAAATACCTACTCAAGAGCCCCAATGTCCCCGATGATAATGAGGAGGAAAAAACTTCGCCAGCATCCCAGAGATTGGAACCATGTAATAGGGCATTATTCATGCAACCAAAGGCTTCTTGGTCGGAAATTGGTATCTCTCGTTGTACTAGTTTTCTTAATCCTAGCCCGATAGGTCCCACGAGAAAATAATTTATGTACGGCATATTCAATTAAAAGAGACTTAACCCAAGAAATTAAAATAAGTAGATTAATAAAAATTACTATATGATCATGAATATATGTGTAATTCAATAGATATTCTTTGACTTTCAATAGAGATAAATGGTGAAGTAAGGTCAAACTCGTTTGCTGAATCGTATTGATAATTAGGATTCAATTAATTAAATATATATATATATATATATATTCATGAGTTGTTAGAATGTCAGAACGGAAAGTGCTTGAAGGAATGCGATTCTCTAAAAATGAGGTAATGTAGACATTTAAAGCTCCATACCTAAATAAAGTTAATATAAACGAACTGAAAAGCTATTGCTTACGTACGCTTACATTGCAGCTCTTAGCTAAACAAGCGAAAATAGCAACCATGTTTAGGAAAGGTTTGATTTGTCGGTAATCAAGTTCAATACCGAAATAAAAAACCGTGATGACTACAAGAATGTGCTTTTGGGGAAAAAAACAAGGCTATGTACAAGAAACTTTCAGAATGTTCGGCTACTTAAACCCATGAAAAGCTATAGCCTAATTTCATCTTTAATTGTTAACAAGAAAAGATAATAATGGACTTCGAAAAGCAAAGCTCACCATCTATTTATAACCCGCATGTATCAAAATCTGTTTTATAGACCAAATATAACAGTATTTTACTATTCATTATAAGTCAGACTACCGTGAAGAAAGGGAAGACATCAGAAGATGTTTAGGAATTTTTGGGGCATAGAAATCATAGAGAAAAAGGTTGACAAAGATTACAAGGAGCTCATAAAACGAAAATGGAATATTTATGCAAAGTATTGTAAAGTCTTTGACTTACGCATCTGCACTTCCAAAATGCCGTCCATAAAATGTTCATGAGTAATTTTCGTATCTCCCTGTCGAAGAGCAATCATACCAGCTTCTACACAAACACTCTTCAACATAGCACCGTTATATTCATCAGTACTTCTAGCCAATTCTTCCCAATTAATATCATCAGCAATTGCCATCTTACGAGAATGGATACGCAAGATACCAACACGGGCTTCTTCATTTGGAAGTGGAAATTCGAGTTTACGATCCAGACGACCTGAACGCAACAATGCAGGATCCAGAGTATCAACACGATTGGTTGCAGCGATTACTTTTACGCGGTCATCGCTACTGAAACCATCAAGTTGGTTCAAAAGTTCCAACATGGTTCTTTGAACTTCACGATCGCCTGCTTTTTCAGAATCGAAACGCTTCGTACCAATGGCATCTAATTCATCAATAAATATAATAGCTGGACTTTTTTCTTTTGCCAAAGCAAACGCATCACGAACTAATTTTGCACCATCACCGATAAACATTTGAACGAGCTGCGGAGCAGCCAATTTTAAGAAAGTTGCACTTGATTGAGCAGCACAAGCACGGGCAAGTAAGGTTTTTCCTGTACCTGGAGGACCGTACATCAAACATCCCTTGGGGGGTTTGATGCCCAAATTCTGAAACTTATCGAATTGCTGCATGGGCAAAACAATTGCTTCAAACAATTCTTCGATTTGTTTTGATAAACCGCCAATGTCAGAGTAACGTTCGGTAGGTTTTTCGTCAACTTCCATGGCCTTAACACGGCTATCGTATTCCGAAGGCAACTTGTCAATAATTAGGTAGGAGTCCTTATTAACACCGATCAAGTCGCCAGGATGAAGTTCTTCGGGCTCAACTAGACCGATCAAGGGAAGAAAGATGGTTTGACGCGTCGACGTTTTGATGACAGCAGACTTGCCAACACGGGTGGCCTCTAAGTTTTGATTTGCTGATTCTTGGACGTCTACTTCTTCAGGCGCCATGTCCAAAATTTCTACTACGTTGCCAACCAAATACGGAAGCATCTTGTTATTTACGACCTTCTCTTGGTTTTCTTTGATTTTTTCGAGCATCGTGCTTTTTTCGTGTGTCAATCTCTGAAATTCAGATTTCATGACCTACCATCAGGTTAGCTTTCTTCTCCAACATAATACATAATATTTCAAAAAGGAACGATCCTACTACAGAAAAAAAGGACGATTCAGTTCAACGTTTTCAGCGAGCAGTCCATCGACTCAGGACAAATCTGAAAGCTTTGTTTAATTCAAATTATTACCGTCTTTCTTTTTAGAGCATTTTCTCCCTTCATGTCACTTACTTTAATGTCATTTTCTAAAAGCCTTGTCCGACTACTCAGTTCGTCAGGGTTGGCGTTCAGAATTTCTTGCTCAATTCCATCCATGAAATCATCATGGCTGGAATCTGCTTGCTGTGAGCGATTCAACGCGTCTAATTCCTCAAGTGTTGACATTTGTGTTCCGGTTAAGTTCACGTATGTTCTTTAGAGAAGTCTTAGTAACCAGAGGTACGAGCATTGTTAAATCAAACTTGGAATTTTATACATATTTTTCTTTTAAAAAATTGTATATGTTTTATTTGTGTAATTAAAATGTGGCCTTTTGCTTTAAATACAGATTGTACAATCATTCATACTCTACAATGTCAAATAGACCAGTATAGAAGAAAAGATTGTTTTCAAAGGCATATCTCAAATATCAAGAAAAGGAGTCAATGTAATTTACTATTTTTTACGAAAACGAACATAGAAGCGCTCATCAATGCTCTTCGCTTTGTTTTGTTTTTTTTCCGCATCATCTTTTTTTGTTTACACCTGAATAAACAAAAAAAAAATTCATCAACACAAAACACAAGGAGGCCACCAACCGCTTTCGATTCTTTAGAAACAACTTAACCGTTCCTTTTTTTTTTTTTTCTATTCTTTTGAGCGATACATGAACAAGAGACAATCTGAAAAGCAGCAATTTTGCGATGGCTCCGTATTCGACAGAAAATGATTACGATTATGGATTATTATCAACATTGACCTCTCATAAAACTAAAATAATTATTTCTTCATGATTGTGTAATTCTTTTGAATAAAAATATTTATAAAAATGAGTAAAAAAAAAAGAACGACCACGGCGAGATTTGCACTCGCGATCTTTGGCGAATCCTTAACCGGAAACCAACGCCTTACTTCTAGGCCACGAGGCCGCTCTGCCTTCAAGGTAAATTTAATTTATTATATTCCGTTAAGAGAATATTTTACAGGAGTAAGCTTTCTATTAAATTATGTAAAATGTATATGGCATGAAAACATGTTTTACCAATTGAAATATGGATACGTACTGTTTTATTGTAACTCCCCTTCATGGAAAAATATCTATATTTCTTATTCTTTAAAAAGTTTGAGCAAAACATCTTTGATATCAGATTTATGTTGCTTTCAGAAAACGAGGATAGTAGAAAATTCCTCCTACGACCGTTAGATTCTTCACAAATTTTCAACGTAAGTCAATTTATTAAATAGTAGCTTCAAAATTCGTTGCAATCATCTCTTCATTGCTTTAGCTTTGAAATGAAAACCGGTAATAGGAATATAGACTGGAGTAGCTATCCAATGATTTGTTTTCTTTAGAAGATTCATTAATTGATTTAGTAATTTATTTGTTAAATTATTCGGAATTTTTATTAATGCCAAATTCCAACCTGATGGATTCTTCCCATGCACTTGATTTCCACTTAATATAACGCGAAAAAACCCGTTACAATTATATTTCCAAAAGTACTGAGCTCTACAAGTAGATACCCCAAACCAATTCTTGTCTTTAATCTTTAGAGGAGGAAGCGGTTCAAGTAAAAGAAAAAATGGAAGATTTAGCTAGAAAGTACCAAGAACAACAGAGCGGTAAGGATTTTAGCTTGAGAATACTGACTCACTATTTATGATTAGAATTGACCGGATATGTTGATTCGATAAAAAAGCTTGAAGCACAATTACAGGAAAACACTACCGTTTATAATGTATGTTAGATTCGATTGCATGTATTGGATGCGATTGCACTGTGAAGGATCAAATTTTCAAATGAGCTAACATCGGTAGGAATTAGACAAGATGGATCCTGAATCCAATATATATAAACAAATTGGGCCAACTCTTGTTAAGCAAAGCCAAGAAGAGGCAAAGACGAACGTTCAAACGCGACTTGATTTCATCAAGAAAGAAATGTACGTTTCATCTGCTCCATATCCTAAAGCAATTACAAAGGAAACAGGTTCACTTAGGCTAATGTATCCAGTGCTCGCGTGGAAAAACAAATCGAGAGTTCAAAGGAGGAATTTGTCAAGATTAAGTCTGCTATCGTTCAAGCGCAAAATGAAGCGGCTTCCAAAGCAAATGCTTCTTCTTAAAACAAAAAGTAATTATCATAAATATTATACACATTATGTACCAAATGACATCGACTCACGGTTCTTAATCATGGGTCCTATCCTTGTATCATTCACCTTCTTTGCGAATCGTAAACTATTAAGGGTATCCATTATCTGAGACTTTAGCGGTGAAACATTCACAAACATAAGTGTTTTTGCATTTTCTCCCAAAGCGTATCTCAACAAATAAGTAAGCTATAATGTACTTAGTTAGTATCTTTTCATAATATGCGGATTCATTACACATACCTTGGAATTCCTATAAGGTATATGATTTTTTCCTTTACCAGCAACGTAAGTTGCTACCCCTAGTGCATGGATTACATCTCCCAAACAACTCAAACTTTTGTTGATAGCTTGCGTTTCTCGTAAACGTTCTCCTTCTGCTTTGCTGAAACTTAGACGTTCGGATCCGGCCAAATCAACCAAATTTAACGTTCCTCTACAAACTTGATTCATGCTTTCATTCCATCCATCAATGTACAGCGTAAATACAGTGTGAGAACGAGAGGAGCGTTCATTAGCTTTCGTAGCTGCGATAAAACGATTTTCTGCTGCTTTCCCCAACATTTTGTAGACCATATCTTCATCCTCAAAATCAATCACCCTTACATTATCCACTGTAGTGCGTCGCTCTCTTTCATCATGGTGAATGTCATGCTTTTGTTGTTGCATCAAACCATTTTTGCTCAATAAATCATAAATCTTTTCATTATAAATCTCTAAAAATTGCCCTTGTAACTTATATCTCCATCCTTTTTCCTTAAGTAACTCGACATACTCAAAGATTTGCTTAACTGCTCGAGTTACCATACCATCATTCGACAACATGGTATACGACTTTCCGGATCCAGTTTGTCCATAAGCAAAAACACTTACATTATAACCGTCAATGGCACTTTGAACTAGATGAGTGATTTCTTGAAATACAGACTCATTCGTAGCTTCAGGAGGAAATACCCGATCAAACGAAAAAAAATAGCTTTTATCGTGTACATGACCAAGAGATGATTCAATATTAGGTCCTTTGAGTAACAATTCCCGAGGCTCTAAAGAATGACTATCTGGGTATTGGAAAATAGATTCAAGCTCATCTGATTTTTGACACTCGCGAGGTAAAAAAGGTCGTACCCTACAAAAAACTCGAATGTTGCCTTTTAGCTCTTGGATAGTGTTGTGTAATTGCCGCCGAAGAGACTCCTCAGCAAAGAGCTTTTTCGATAATGATTCATTTGACCTAGTTAGTTCGTGCACTTTACAATCCAATTCGGAAAAAGTATGACCTTTGTCATTTATTATTTGCTGGTTTTCTTTCAACAGGATGTTAAGTTGGTCATTTTTCTCTAAAGCCATTGTATATTCTTTCTTTTTCTCGTACAATTCATCACAAGTTCGGTTTAATTCTTTTCGAACCTGATCAAGCTCTTTCTGCATAGAAGAAATATCTGCTTCTATCTTTTGTTGGTACCGCTTGAATTCCATATCCTTCTCGGAAAGCAGCAATTCGTAGTGCGCTTTGCTCGCATCCTCTTGCTTTCTTGATTCTTCTTTCCTCCTCTCAAATGAATTCACGTTCTCTTGAAGCTGCGCATTATATGCTTTTTTTAGATCGCGGATCCTCTTGGACAAATTCTGCTGCGCTTCTTCAAACGAATGCTTATACTCAGTAGTCATGTTAACAATTTCTTCGCGAACAATAACAATCTGTTGCTGTAACTCGCGTTGCATTTTTTTTCGCACTTTCTCTTCATGATACTTTATATTGTCAAGCCGTTCTTGAAGTTTTGCTAATTGGGCATCCTTGTCGTTTACCAATTCCCGAAGGGTTTCAATTCGTGAACCATAAACAGCGTCTTTTTCTGAAACTTGAGATATAAGGGTGTTTACTAAAAAACTTTGTCAGCAAACTTTTCTTTAGCTTGTTATACAACGTACACAAGTCTTTATCTCTTTCCACGCATTCGAGAAGTGATTGTATTTCTGATTGATGACTCCTATCCTTCTCAGCTAGGGAAGTCGCTGTGTTAGAATATCTCTCTTTTAGGTCCCAGTAAGCAGACTCTAAATCATGAACTTGATCCTTGTCAATCAAAGATGAAGTATTCATCAAAGACCCTCTAGCTGCCTCTACTACACTTCCGGCATTTTTCTTTATCAGATTGATTTTTCGAATTGTCATGGAGCTTTCCAAGGGACTATGGCTGTTATTACCACTTGATGCCTTGTGGGATTCTAGCATCGCCTGGACTTTTTCTAGCCATTCCTCTTTATCTTTAGATACACCTTTTAAGCTTCTTTCATCTTTGGAAGCTGAATTGGTCCTTTTGAGTTGACTACAACCTTGAAACTTCTTGTTTCTCGCGTCTGCATGCGATGTTGAGTTAGCGACTTCCACCATAGATGAAGATTTTAGATATTTCCCTTTATAAGGATTTGCATTTTGCTCTATCACATCAATGGCTTCCTCTTCAGCCTGCTTTCGTTTCCTTAGAGAATCACTAGATAAAGCGGCTGCATTCTTAGCAAAGTTAGCTATGAGTTATAAACAAAGAATTATTCAATACCTCAATTACCATTTCATGGATTCAAGTAGAAGAAAAGAGAACAGCAGACTTGTCAATTTCTTTTGCTTCCTTCCATCCTTTCTTTACTGTTGTTTTTCTCCAGTCCTCGCCGGGTTTAACGAGCTACAGCACTGAAGCTTTGAATGGGCTTAAGCTATTTCCGTTCAGTTCGTTGAGAATTACCACCAAGGAAGGGTGGGACACATGTCAGATCCTCTTGTTTTGATCCTATGAGTATTGAATTTGTGAGGTGGCCGGATTCATATTATATCGGCATTGATGGATGCTCTTACCCTTCGAAAAGTTTAACTGGTGCGAAAAACTTCCCTGTTGGTCTTCATCTTATAACTTGGACACCTTCCAATGGTGTAGGCTTAGTATCTGGAGTATTCTTTTTCATTTGGAAACCTTCTGCTTACACACTTACTTACGATGCATCATCCGAGAATGCATTAATTGAGGAAGTAGATTGTGTATATGATGACAGGTTTTATAACTATACTTGCGCAGGAAACTGGGATCAGCTGGTGAAATTCATACAGCAAAAGCATTTACAGAAGATATTTCAGAGCGAAGGACCAATGTTTTTTATGGATACTTCTACTTACGCAAATATAGATTTAAATGCAGCTGAGTCTGAGCTCTTTCAGCCTTCAGAGAAGGACACTGTATTACGATTAACAAAATTCGATGTTAGAAAAAGCTGGTCTCCCTCTTCCTTAGGTCCTGAAAGATCTTTGCAAGCTATTGACAAAACTTTTATGTTTCAACGACTCGTACAATCCGTATGGAATAATGAGCATGCTTCAGCACTAGCTGAATTTTCGTTCGCCTACCTTGCATACGCTTTTTTTTCCCATTATGCAGCATTATTGCATTGGAAAAACTTTTTGGAGATGCTATTGCAATCTTATAAGTTAGCTGAGACCGAGCCAGATTATTATTCTACTTTTCTCGGTACGTTTTTTATTCCCTTATAGAACCCTACTAATCATGGCTGCATAGGCTTGTTCCAATCACAATTCGAGACATTACATGATCGTGACATTGAAACTTCTGCTCTTTTTGAGGGTGACTTTATGCAGTCCTTGCTGGAAAACCTGTTGGAACGCAAGTCGGACAACAGCCTTCCTCTCCAAGTTAATAATGCTTTAGATAACTTAGTGAATGCTGTTTCTGAAGTAGTCAACATACAGGAAAATCCAGAAGACGCTGCCCCTTATTATGCGGATGATGCCAATGCTGCTATTGATTACGACCAAGAAGTTCATGAAATTGGACATTATGTGATAGATGATTTCAACAATGAGAGTAATTGAGGTTAAAAGAATGCCATGTTCTGCTACTTTTTTCTACTTATCACTTTACTTAATCCTTACAGTCTTGTAATTAAAAATCAACTGAAATTTCTTATTATGTTTCTATAAAAAGAAACCAAATAGACGTCGAGGACTTTGTCCAAACCAGCCATACAAACAGTACGACAAAGAAGAGACGAAAGTGCTCACAGTCTGCGACCACGACGACCACCCTTTCTGCGGGTAGAGTCGGTAGGGATGGGAGTAACATCCTCAATACGACCAATGCGCATACCAGCACGGGCTAAAGCACGTAAAGCAGCTTGAGCACCGGGACCGGGAGTCTTAGTAGCGGTACCACCAGTAGCACGGATCTTGATGTGAAGAGCGGTGACGCCAACTTCCTTGCACTTGACAGCAGCATCTTGCGCGGCTAACATCGCAGCGTAAGGAGAAGACTCATCACGATCGGTCTTGACCTTCATACCACCAGTGACACGGGTGATGGTTTCCTTACCGGTCAAATCAGTGATATGGACGAAGGTATCGTTGAAAGAAGCAAAAATATGAGCAACACCAAAGACGAGCTCACCAGAGCGAACTTGAGGCCCAACGTTAGTAGCCATTTTCTGTTGTTGCCGTTCCAAGATCTGTTAGGCACTCCGCAGGTTTCTTCCTCTGATTCTTCTCTACATGTATACTAGGGAGCAGTCACACTTTGCTAGGTTAGGGTTACCCATAACCGATGTAAGTAAGTATAAGCGAAATTGTTAAATAACATAATAAACGATAATACGAATTTACAAACGATAAATTTCATTCAAAATTGACCTATTAATGAATTAATTAGATATGTTTATTTCTCTACTACATTCTAGGATAACTGTATGTAAAAAAGTAGGCCACCATACGAACTGAAACGAAAGTAGTCAAAAATAAATGATGGCAGAAAAACAAAAAAAGGGGTATTGTGAAGCTTCATTAGTTATCATTTGTTCAAGAATGAAAAATGCTAGCCATATCTACAAATTCACGAGCATTCTTGTTCATTAATTTAGACAGACTGTTACTCAGCGCATTGCATCGCAAAATGCCGTTACGTGTTGCGCCAGTTGTATTTTGCACGGCTTTCAGCAAAAATTTGATCTGATTGTAAAGCATCTTGTCATCATATTCAAACCGCATATTACCCCGGCAACTGCCATTGCAACACCGTTTGCCGTAGACGTTCATTTGCCTAGTTCGATTTCCACATGAAGAGTCATCACATACTAAAACACCCTCATAGTAAAGATTTATAAAGTATCGAATTTGAGTAGTGAACTGCAAAACGATTGTCAATGTGGGGTACTCAAAGCCGCAATCACATTCAACTGTATTCACAAATAACGTTTCTTGCAGTGATTTAATACTAGGCATCGTAAATGAGACCGCAAAACAGCTGGGACATCTTAAAACCATCGGTGAAACATTGATAAACCTCTGGTCATCCGATAAAGTGCTTTCGTATCGTTCAAAAGCTGATGACTCTGATGCTTCATATGTATAATATCTTTTAGGATCCAGTCCTAAACATTCAGCTAAACGAGCGCGGTTGGTGCCTTCGATAGGTGCAATAACTCTTTCAATAGGAGGAAGAATTTGATGTGTCAGATAATAATTATAATCGATAGTTATGTTGTTATTTGGGTTCATAACATCCTGTGGACTACGAGCACGATCAGCAGGATGTCCTTCTGCGTCGGAGCCCGTGATGATAAAAGGTATCACATCCCCAGCTCGTACATTCTCTCCTTTTGCTTTCTTTTTTAATGCTACCTGTACAAAAGGCATTGTTTTACCATTCGGATAGTCTTCGGGATTTTTGCCTAGGCGGTTAAAGATAATAAATTTATTTGCTGTAAAGTTTCCATTCTTCATTTGATCAGCGAAATCAGAAAGATAGATGTGTATATTACTGACGACCGTCTCTGTAAGCTCCCCAGATAGGATCTGATCCAAGCAATATTTGCTAGCTTCTTTTGCAAGCATACAGTATTCTCGACGCTTCATATCAAGACCTTTTACATCTAATACTGAATTTCCTTTATCATCAACCTGTAAAGCAGCGTACTTTTTTTTAGCATGTAGTAGCATTCTTTGATAAACATTATCGATGTCGATTTCTAGCTTCCTGTATCTTTCATTCACCTTTTCTTTAAATTCGTTACCAATTATAATAGCTTGTTGCTTATCAGCAACGTTCGTATTGAGCATAACAGAATCCGTATCACCGTAAATAACCTGCAGCCCCATAGCATCAGCAAGTTCTTTTGTGTTCATTAATGCTTCTCTTCCTTTATAAGTAATTAAAACAGCGAGGGGTCGAGCATAGAAACGAGATTTGGTATAGCCTAGACAACCATACATTGAGTTAGCCGTCAGCTTAAGTGCTTGCTGCTGAATATCCCATTGTAATAGCTGAGTTGGGTTAGCCGTTTTATCTTTCAACAGGCCTTTAATTAGTCTACGGCGATCAACCAAATTTGCGATTAGACGAGGGAAAATTCCCTGCTCACTTGAAGCGGTAGGGATATTAGGAATTTGATCTTCGCCATCTTTCGTAGGAGCAGAGCGTTGTACCGTAGTGAAGCAGATGTTGTACTCCTGGATAATACTAGGGTACAAACTATTGAAATCCATAACTAATATACATGTATCATATAGACCTTTCTGAGGTTCAAAAACTAAACCACCTTTATACTTATCTTTTTTCTTTCCCGGTGTTTCTTCCTGAAACTCTGAATCTTCAAGATCGAGAATATCGACGTTCCTTCTGTTGTTATACTGTTTATCTGGAACAACATAACCATTTTTCTTAAACTCATGCAAAAGAATGAATTCGTTTCTTTCAGCTCGGGTACCAGCCAAAGTTCTAGCCCATGAGTTACCGGCGATATTAGTTAGATTTTTTGATAGTTGCAACATTTGTATTTGAAATCCTACAGCTGCGATAAAATAAGTGTCAATCTCACAATGGGTAACATAATCAAGCAAACCACGAGCTGTATCGGTCCATGACTGTAAAGCCTTTTCTTGATTGATATCCTGCCTTTTAATGTTTAATTCTTTCTGGACAATTTCGGACAAGCTCCAAGATTGTACTTTAACCATGGATCTTCCAAAGTCATTAGAAAGGTCACTTATTAATCTTCCACATGCAACTTGTCTTTCCACAAATTGTTGACTACTCCTATTATAAGAGCGCGGCCACTCACCTCGACGAAGACGCCCAATGCTATGCCAATTATGAATTTTACGGTCTTTTAACCGAGAAAGTAGAACCGAATACATAGTTTCAAAATCATGACCCACATAAACATCTGGGTCGTAATTCTGTATTTTACTTATGAATGAATTCAATAAGGAAATCTCAGATCTTTCACAGTAGATAGGGGGTTTATGATTGCGAGCCATATTTTCAAAACCGTTAGGAAAAATCTGTTTAAGCGGACGAATAATGGTAAATGTAAACGATGGCATATCGTTGGCTGAAAGTCCTCGATCAATCTGAACATTCTCGTAAACTCTAGCGCTAATCATAACCATTTCTTGTTTGTTTGATGCGGGATTTATAAGAGTACGGAAAGCCAAACTCATCACTGTAAGAGGAGGTGTCTGGGGTAATTTTGAGTCAATTGCTACTGATATTCCTTGAGGAGAAGAACAGCCGATTTCCACACGGCACCAACTAGCATTCCGTACGGAATCAAAATTTGGGTTTTGTATCTTTAGCCAACAGGGTCCCATAACTCTTCGCGTGAGGACAAACTGTTCAAACAAAGAAGTGTTTGTACCAAATACATGAGAGAATGTGTTACCTTTGAGATCAGAAGGAAGTTGAGGGTAAGAATAAGAATATAAAACTTCTAAGTAATCGGTCTCCTTTGGAACGTCCTCTAACTCAAATGCATACTTATACCTGCTTAATTTGGACTTCCATTCTTTTACGCCTAACTTGGAAAGAAATCCCGAGACTTCATCATACACTGCCTTCTGTTGATCCAAGGAAGATGATAGTTGACTATTAGAAGAAGCTGGTAAAAAGAATAAAGATCGCATAATACCATCAATTTTTACGAATGAAGAGACAAAGCTCTTGGATTTTTTATCATAAACTTTTCCAAACAGGCAGAGGCTGCCAAATACTTCTGTATAATCCAACCAGAAAAAATTTAAAGATCCATCTTGTTCTACTATATCGCTGGGAGAGACACGATGACCTTTGTTGATAGTCGCAGGATCGGGGACTTCTAAATTGCGTAGGTGAGAGTTAAGCTCCGTAAAGGCAGAGGTATCTAACTCGGATGACAAAGGTGGTGCAAAAGAAGATGGGAGAATGGGTGTAGCTGGAAGAACAGGTTCCACGGCTGGTCTATCCAGGGTGGTTGCCGCGCTTAAGTCTCGGACTGAAGCATCATTTTCTTCAAGTTGATTGGAATCTTCAGGTTTTTCTGGAAGCACTGGCTCCATTTCGATATCGTCTACAAGGGCTTCTTCATCATCGGCAAGTATCGGAGAGCTTGGAACTGCTACATCTTCCGTACTTTGAGGTTGACGAGTTGCTAAAGAAGCAGTAGGTTCATTTTCTATTGCTGATGATGACTGCGTGATATTTGGATTTGAAAAAAGGTTTGTGGATGGTTTCTTATCAACTGTAGGCGTCGTCTGGGCTTTACCTTTCGAGAGCTTACTTTTGGTAGACGGGGCATCCATTAGATCTTGATCAATTGAACCCAATATTTGAGCCATGAAGTCATCATCATTGTTGGACTGATGCTTCGTACTATGATTACTAGGTTGAATGGGCTTGGCTTTGAAAAAGGAGCTAATAGGCTGACTGTTATTGTCCGCTAAAGCATGCTTAGTTTCTTGACATAGGTTAGTATATTCAATTGATGAAA
The DNA here is from genome assembly GCF_000004155.1 of Schizosaccharomyces cryophilus OY26. NCBI lineage: Eukaryota > Fungi > Ascomycota > Schizosaccharomycetes > Schizosaccharomycetales > Schizosaccharomycetaceae > Schizosaccharomyces > Schizosaccharomyces cryophilus. The sequence goes on along the minus strand of NW_013185625.1, from coordinate 1,108,603 downwards.
AAGGGGTTACTACGGCGAGAGTCTTTTATGTCAAGTGAGACATTCAAGTTTAGCATATGGCAACTTACTTTTCTTTTTTGTTTTTGACGACCCTGTTTCTTCAGCTTCCTCTTCATCATCGTCATAACCGCGGTCCCATTCGTCGTAACCATTGTCAACGTATCCTGCACCATTGTCATCTACCACAAAGTCATCTTGATCTAAACGCTGTCGTACAACCTTCAAGTATTCTTCCTCTGAGACTTTGTCGTAAAGATTATCTTCTTCTTTATTTTCATAAACGGTAGCTCTAGTTTTTCCAGCTTCACGTAATGCACGAAGTTCAGCAAATTTTGAGTTCGAGTTTACTGTCGCATTTCTTTTTCGCATGATCCTCCCTTCACGACCTAAGTTATAACGATTTCTTAACAGTAAAAAATTTTTTCAGTGGAAAAGCCTTTCCTTGTTTCCCTATTTCTGAATGGTTGAACGCGCTGAGATATGCTCCTGGATGTAAACAATAAAGGTCGCGTCTATATTGTACCTATTTATCGTTCTCTCGCGTTAGAGCTCCTTCAAACGAGCTCTAACTCCATTTCTCGTATTTAGGGTAGGGTTGCTAAACAGTCACGGTTGGTATGTAGTACGAAAACAAACATGTGCCAAATTCGATTTTTGCCGACAATGGTTGCCTCCTCGACCGTCCCTTCTGTAGCCTCTATTTTTGCACCTGAGTCTCTTCGCAAGAAGACTAAGACTCAGGAGCAAGCTCGTGAACAGCGCGTTGCTGCTGCTGCTGAAAAGAAATCTGTAAGTATACCCAAAAATAGTTAGAGCAGATGGTTGGAAACATAATGATTAGTGCAAGAAGTAGTAGATGTTGCACAATTGGAGTAATACAATTTGGTTGACAATTGATCGTACCTTACAAGAGTCCAACTATTCATTACCTTGCTCAGATAATTTCTATCATTACAGATTCAGTATGCTGACCAGGAATAGGGTCTCCAAAAGAAGCGTGAACTTATTGCTAAGCGTGCTGAAGCTTATGAGGCTGAATACCGTGCTGCTGAGCGTGAGCAAATTGAGCTCGCTCGTAAGGCTCGTGCCGAGGGCAACTTCTATGTTCCTGAAGAGCCCAAGTTGGTCTTCGTTGTCCGTATCCGTGGTATCAACAATATCCCTCCCAAGGCCCGTAAGATTATGCAACTCTTGCGTCTCTTGCAAATTAACAGCGGTGTCTTCATCAAATTCAACAAGGCTACCAAGGAAATGCTCCAAGTTGTTGAGCCTTATGTAACTTATGGCGTTCCCAACCGTAAGGCTGTCCGTGAATTGGTTTATAAGCGTGGTTTTGGCAAGGTTAACAAGCAACGCATTCATCTCTCTGAAAATGCCATCATCGAGGCTGCTTTGGGCAAGTACTCCATTTACTCCATCGAAGACTTGATTCATGAAATTTACACTGTTGGTCCCAACTTCAAACAAGCTTCCAACTTCATCTGGCCTTTCAAGCTTTCCTCTCCTTTGGGTGGTTTCAGAGAACGCAAGTTCACCCACTTCATTGAGGGCGGTGATGCCGGTAAACGTGATGAACACATTAACAGCTTGTTGAAGCAAATGATTTAAAATGTTGTTTTTAAGTTGTGAATGGGCGCTGCTTCTATAGGGTTATATAAAGATTGTAATTTATAATAAATAGGAATAACCGCTAGGTTTAAGTGGTCAGTAGTTTGTTCAATTTTTGTGTGTTTTTGGTTTAGGAATTCATTTTCATTTAGATAATTTCTAAAGTCTTGCTATTCACCTTAAAACGATATACTACTGATGGGTTCAAGCTCACGTCAATACTATTGAGCGATCCGGAACTGCTTTCGTATTAGGAAATTCAACTCCATTCATTATAAAAGCATTAACCACTATGAATCGAATAACTCTATATAGCAATGGCTCGACCCCGTTACTGAGATATCCTCATAAACGAGAATTATGGATCAATGTCAATGATTATTGCAAAAAGGTGCTACTTAGAAGCAAACCGTCATACGGTGAAATTTCGAGAGAAACATAATGTTCAGTTTTACTATCCGAGCTCAGACAAAAGTTTTGTATATTAATTTCATGTATTTACACCGTTTGAATCTATCTTGCAATTCATAAATTATGGGGAATTTATGAAGGTGCAAATCCGCTACGACCTTTCCATAATGTTAAATCCCTAAAATTGAGATGAAGTATTACCAGTATTACTCATTTTGTTTATAAGATTTTGGCAAAGAACAAGTAACATGTCACGCAGAAGGTGACATGCTCAGTCGAAGTAACAATTACAATCATTGTCGACAATACATTCGTTTAGGACTCAGTTTCATTTAAAGATTGCAGTAAAGGGTCCTTGTTTGGCAGCTTTTTTCTACTTTTGTTAAAAGAGACTCAATAATGCCAACAAGAACAGCCATAATAAATCAATGTTGCCCCGTTTTATTAGCCGAGAACGAACAGCTTAACATTTGAAGGCATTTATTTTAATAACAATGTAAATCAATCATCGTAATTGCCTACATTCTTACTTATTTATAAGATACGATACGAAATGGTTGATAGTATCAAGATTTTTACGAACCTTCCACTTAGGGAGCTCCACTAACTGCTCCTCCGTTATCTAGCATCATGAAACAACATCAAAGACGCTCCACCGTTATCTGTATGCTACACCATCTATAAATACTGGCGTATTTGCGCACGTAAATAGCGTGCTTGGAAAAATTTCTGTTTATATTCCTTAGATTTGTTCTTATTATATATTTTTTGTTTGTCCTTTTCATTGCCTTTGTTGTTGCATAGAATTAAAAATGAGTCTAAAGATCCATATTGACCGCGGTGGCACATTCACCGATGTAATCGCTACTGTGACAGATGATTCGCGAGAGCCAATTGTAATAAAATTACTCTCGGAAGACCCAAATAATTATGAAGATGCTTCCATTGAAGCTGTACGACGTGTTTTGGAGATTTACCATGGTAAACATATTCCTAGGAATGAAAAACTAGACACCAGTTGCATTAGTCATCTCCGTTGCGGTACTACGGTTGCTACGAATGCCTTACTGGAACGTAAAGGAGAACGATGTGCCTTCGTTACTACAAAAGGCTTCAAAGATGGTCTTATTATTGGCAATCAGTCCCGTCCCAACATTTTTGAGTTGGCTATTCGTAGACCTGATGTCTTGTATTCAAAGGTTATAGAAGTCGATGAACGAGTTACTTTAGAAGATTTTGTTGAGGACCCTACCAGCTATAAAACAAATATTGATGGCTCTGACTCATCTTTGGTGCTCGGCCGTTCTGGAGAGGCTGTACGCATTTTAAAGAAAATCGACGAAGATGCGGTCCGAAAGGATTTACAGGGTTTAAGGGATGAAGGATTTACCAGCGTTGCCATTTGTTTGGCACACAGTTTTACTTTTCCTGATCACGAGATCGCTTTAGGCAAGCTCGCCAAAGAGCTTGGTTTCTCCAATATCAGTTTGTCTACAGAATTGATGCCTATGATTAAGTATGTTCCTCGAGCCACATCTGCCACTGCCGATGCATACCTGTCTCCCGTGGTCCGTCGTTACTTGTCTGGATTTCAATCAGGTTTCTTACACGGACTTAAAACCCAGGGACATCCTAAAGGTGTTCGCTGTGAATTCATGCAGAGTGATGGAGGCCTTGCCGATGTTAACAAATTTTCTGGTCTTCGAGCCATATTATCCGGTCCTGCTGGTGGTGTCGTCGGATTTGCTCTTACTTCTTATGATGAGAACACTAACATCCCGGTCATCGGATTTGACATGGGTGGTACTTCAACGGATGTATCTCGTTACGGTGGTGCATATGAACATGTCTTTGAGACTACTACTGCGGGCGTTACTATTCAATCTCCTCAGCTGGATATCAATACTGTTGCTGCCGGTGGTGGCTCTAGATTGTTTTGGAAACACGGGTTATTTGTAGTTGGCCCAGAGAGTGCTGGCGCACATCCTGGTCCTGTTTGTTATAGAAAGGGCGGCTATTTGACTGTTACGGATGCTAATCTACTTTTAGGTAGGCTTCTTCCTGAATCTTTCCCCAAAATTTTTGGTCCTACTGAAGATCAACCTCTTGATGTGGAGGCTACTCACAAAAAATTTCAAGAATTAACCGACGAAATTAATTCTAGTATTTCAGAATCTCAAAAAATGAGCGTGGATGAAGTTGCTTATGGTTTTATCAAAATAGCTAACGAAACCATGGCTCGCCCCATCCGTTCATTAACTGAGGCTAAAGGACATGATATTTCTGTTCATCGCTTGACCTCCTTTGGAGGTGCTGGTGGTCAGCATTGTGTTGCTATTGCTCAGTCCCTAGGTATTTCTCAAGTTCTCGTGCACAAATACAGCTCTATTCTTTCAGCATATGGAATGTCTTTAGCCGATGTTGTGTCTGAGGCTCAAGAACCGGCTTCCTTCTTACTTACTTCCGATATAATTCCAGAAATTCAGGAGCGTTTCAAAAGAATTATTGAGAATGCACGGAAGAGCCTGAACGAGCAAGGATTTGCTGATGAAAAAATCTCCTATGAACTTTTTTTGAATCTTCGTTACCAAGGAACAGACAGCCCGTTAATGATTACCAAACCTGCCGAATCTTGGAATTTCAAGCAAGCTTTTCTAGAAAGGCACAAGCAAGAGTTTGGATTTCTTTTCGATAAAGAGATCATCATCGACGATATTCGCGTTCGTGCTTCTGGTAAAAGTTTTGAACACAAGGAACCCAGCGTTGATGCTCAATTAAAAGAGTTAAAATTCACACCAGTTTCAAAATCACTATCATCTACTTCTAAAAAGGTTTTCTTTGATTCAAAGCGTATGGATTGCCCTATCTACTTATTGGAAAACTTGCCTACTGGGGTTGAAATTGCCGGACCTGCGATTATCGTAGACAAAACGCAAACCATAGTAATTCCTCCAGGGTCCGTAGCTCGAATCCTTCATTCTCATGTACTAATTGACATTTTATCGAAGGAAGGAGTTTCTGATGATTCTCTTGCTAAGGCGGAAGCTATCGATCCTGTTTATCTTTCCGTTTTAGGTTCACGATTCATGGCTGTCGCTGAGCAAATGGGTCGTGCTCTTCAAAAAACAAGTGTTTCGACTAACGTGAAAGAAAGACTTGATTACTCTTGTGCTTTATTCGATGCCAACGGAGATTTGGTCGCAAATGCACCACATATGCCTGTTCATTTAGGTTCTATGTCCACTTGCGTGCGTAAGCAGGCAATGTTGAACAAAGGAAACTTGAATCCAGGTGATGTTTTGGTAACTAATCATCCCAGCTTTGGTGGAACTCATTTGCCAGATATTACTACCATTACCCCTTATTTCGAAGATGGAGAAATTATCTTCTACGTTGCATCTCGAGCTCATCATGCTGACATTGGTGGTATATTGCCTGGTAGTATGCCTTCCACCAGTAAAGAACTTTCAGAAGAAGGAGCTAGTATTAAGAGCGAAAAATTACTTATTGATGGTGTTTTCCAGGAAGAAAAAATGATTGATCTGCTTTATAGTGAGCCAGGAAAGGTAGAAGGCGGATCTGGTACACGATGCCTACGTGATAATTTAAATGATTTGAAAGCCCAAGTAGCTTCAAATCAAAAAGGTATTAATCTCATCACTACTCTTATTAAAGAGTATGGTAAAAATTCTGTCTTACGTTACATGAAGGCTATTCAGGACAATGCTGAAAGTTCTGTGCGTAAGCTCTTACTTAAAGTGCGGGAGACATTTGAAGAGCAAGATCTTTACGCTGAAGACTTTATGGATGATGGTTCTCGAATTTCTTTACGGATTACGATAGACGGTAAAACAGGTGATGCTATCTTTGATTTTGATGGCACTACAGAAGAGGTTTATGGCAATACCAATGCTCCTGAAGCAGTAACTTACAGTGCTATAATCTATTGTTTAAGAGTTTTAGTATCTGAGAATATTCCCTTAAACCAAGGTTGCTTGTTACCTATTAAGGTCAAAATTCCTGACAATTGTTTCCTTAAGCCTTCTGAAACCGCAGCCGTTGTTGGTGGTAATGTTCTTACTTCTCAAAGGATCACAGATACAATTCTGAAAGCTTTCCAAGCCTGTGCTGCTAGTCAAGGAGATACAAATAACTTGACATTCGGTATGGGGGGAAGAAACCATGAGACTGGAGAAGTTGTTCCGGGATTTGGATATTATGAAACCATATGTGGTGGCTCAGGTGCATGTGATGGTATGGATGGTACTTCTGGTGTTCACACCCATATGACCAATACTCGAATTACTGATTTAGAAGTCTTTGAGCGCCGTTATCCTGTCATTCTTAAAGAATTTAGTATCCGTAAAAATTCTGGAGGTGCAGGGAAATACAAAGGAGGAGATGGTGTTGTCCGAGATATTGAGTTCCGCATTCCAGTCACGTTGTCAATTTTGTCTGAGCGACGAGCATATCATCCTTATGGCATGAAAGGCGGTGAAGATGCGAAATGCGGGAAGAATATCTGGGTAAAGTACTGGATAGATGAAGAAGGCAAACGAAAAGTCCGGAGAATTAACTTGGGTGGAAGGAACACATGCCACATAGCTGCTGGTGATCATATTGAAATCCATACACCTGGCGGTGGAGGATATGGATTGGCGAGCGAAAGGATCGAGAACAAGGAATCGAAATTTGTGGATAATTCTGCTTTTCGGGCGAACGGAAGTTTGTCCCAACGACACTATATACAGCACACAAATTAACGCTTAATAGCAGACTCAGCATGAAAACAAAAAGAGGATATGAGAGATGGATTTTTCTGTCGATGTACTACAATTGAATTTAATGATATTAAAAATAAGGCTAATAATGACTATCATGATTTTACGAGAGAATAAAATGTTTTGGAAAACTAATAGCACATTGTATTGTAAATTATGGATGATTCATGTTTAAATGATAAAGACTCGAATCATCATTATCATAAAGCAGAACTCAAAACACAGGAAAGAACACCGGAAAGGAGAGGCGAAGAATCAGGCATGTAAATTAAGTGATTAATGAAGAAAATATCGGTTGGGGAATATATACATAAACAAGCATTATGAAGGACAAACGAGATGACAAAGTAATACGAAGCGAGCTATTCAAGCAGACTGTTCGAGAAAGCAGGAGCAAAAAAATTAGAGGACCATGAATGGCCAGGAGCGGATTCAAGGGATGAGCAAAAAGGCACTTGAATCTTCGTTTTGCATAAAAGGAGACGTGGGAAAGACTGCTTCAGTAGGAAAGGTTAGATCATGATCATTAAAAAAGAAAAATTGGTCCGTGTAATTAGAGTTATATGAGGCACTGCAGTCCTCGCCTTCGAGATAAGACTCACTAGGCGGCTCCTTGTGAATAGATTCGGTATTGGAAGGGATAGGGAAAAACGAAGAACGGGTTTCTATGGAGGGATTTACGAAGCTAGAATATGGCGAGGGATCTTGAAAAGAGGAAGAAAAAGAGAGAGGCTGAGGGAAAGGGAGGCGTTGTTTGAAGTGTGTGTCTTGGAAAGCTGAAGCTGATTGAAAGTCAATACTACTTGGGGTGGAAGAAGACGAAGAAGGCGAAGGGGTGGAGAAAGTTATATTGGTAGCAAAAGGGCCTGCTATAGGAGATTTGACGTGTTGGGATGATGAATTTGTTAAGAATGAAGGGTGCATATAAGGGAGAGCCATATGTGGGAGAGTAGCATTATAGCTTTCGAATTTTTGTTGATAATGTTGAATGTATACCTGCAGGGTGGAGGATTTGATTTGAGCAAATCGGTCAAAGCTGAAGGCCAAAACGTAGAGTTGCGTTCCAGGAATATCCTTGCAGCGCTGATGCAGAATATCGATCAAGTGCTCCATGAGCTCTCTTCGGAGGCCTTTATCGATAGGAAAAGAAGGATGAATCATAGAAAATGGATTAAGGAAAGGAATCAACGGGTGAAAATAAAAAACAAAACAAAAAAAAAGAAACACAAGAGAACAAACAGGGATTGTATGAGAATGGAGAATGAAAAGAAAAAAGAATCAAAAAAAATAAATTGCGCAGAAAAGTCCTACAGGTTGAGGTTTTTTACCTTACCTTGTGAAATACTGCAGTGGAGCAAAAAGAGAAGCTGACCTTTTTGTAGTGTCTTGAAAAACTAAGAATAGTGTCAGTCAAGATCATGCGGTTCTCGTCAGGAATTTCGTTCTCTTTTCCCAACTCGAGAGAGACCTTTTTTTACCAACATTATCATCGTCATCGACACTCCAGAGATATTAAGGATATCGGGAAGATTGATAGACCATTGACGTCCAAGAGGTCAGTACGACGCGATGCAATGTCTCCTCCATAGTGTGTTTTTCTTACTGATAAGATTGGTCTTTTGGTGGTTGGTTGAACCATGGCAAAAGCAAGGGAAATCAAAGATGAATAAATAAAAAGAAATAAGAAATAAGAAATAAGAATAAGAAATAAAAGAACCCATAGAGATTTTTGCCGTTGGAAAAAACGACCCTCCTTCCTCACCTCCATAAGGAATGCAACCAACTACTACTTTTAGTTTCACCTAGGCAATTCCGAGGAGTAGAAACCTCGTTTGGATTGTTCAGATATGAAAAGGATGTGTGTTCTTTGTTACAAGGATGATAAGGAGGATGAATGAATAAATGCCTATATCGAAAGTTTCCGATTTATGAGAACCAAAATGTAGACGAGTTTCGCCTCTTTTCTGCTTAAAATTCGTATACGTACGTTATAAAATTACAGCCATACTGGACCAAGGAGGCCCGTAATTGAAGCTTTCCATCATTTCGGCCTAGGCCAGAGCTCCTAGAATAATGATGTTTCATCAGCTTATCTCTTATTCTCATTCTCATCTTATCGAGCTTTGTAGTATCAATTCAGTGATGCATATCGACGATCGCGCACGTACGACCATTCGAGTCTTTCCCAATCAAATTTGGTTTGATCCAGCGTAGCAATTGGTTTATCTTGCTGTTATTTTTCGTACCAAACAATTGAACTTGATACCTCCCAAACCTCTTGTGTCCCAAGTACTCCTGCTTTTCTGGGAAGCAAGCGACTTTTGTGAACATTGTAGGAATACAGCGTTTGTGTCTTTATCCATCAACAATCTCCATCGTATGTCTGGGTTCTTTGTTTGTTTTCTCTCTCCCCATTTCTTTCTCTGTAGTTTTCTTTAAATATTGTTGAGACGTTTGGTCTTCCTACTTTCGGTTATTTCTTTCCTAATTTCTATTTTATACTCTCTTTCATACTCCCGTTTGGGGGACCTCGTGGCATGTCCTCTTCCTCCACTAACAATAGTGACAATCCCAACGATGGGACAGGCACCAAGCGAAAAAACAGTCAAGATCTAGATGGCTTTCACAAACGACCCTTTATTTGCGATCTTTGTGAAAAGCGTTTCACCCGCCTTGAAAACCTCACCCGACATAAACTTTCACATGATGATACAAAAAGTATCCATTGTGAGTATTGTCAACAATCATGCAAGAGAACGGATCTTCTCAAACGACACATACAGCGACACCACTCTGGTGTCCTCCCAAACTCTTCTTCTCATCTTGCTTACGAACAACTTCCCCCCAAAACTAAAACCAATGGACAACATCCCGATAATATGAAAATTGTTCTCCCGTCTTTTGATGCCGTCGATCTTCCGAAAACGTATCATCCCAATCTACGGCCCTACTTCACCGTCCTTCCGTTCCTCCCTTCTGACTTTCTTGGCCATTATATCGAGAGTTACTTTGAATGGTTTCATCCCATTCTCCCCATTTTGCACCATCCCTCTTTTCACATCGAAGGTACTGCCGCCTCATTTATACGTTCAGTTAGCTTGATCGGTTGTCATTCCACTGGTATTGAAAGCGATGCTACTTTGGGCCTTTTGTTTTGGGACAGCGGCTTTCACTTGTTGCAGCTCTATACTCAAAGCGACATTCAAAAGAGCACAAGCCTTTGGGTGATTCAGGCTCGCTTCTTGTTTTGCATCTCCTCCCTTTTTGAAAAAACTTCCACTTTTGCTAGTATTGGTCAAGCCTTACTTCGCGATCTGGTTTATGATTTTCGAGTACTGGGCTGGACGGCCCTTCCTTCTATTCCCGAGAATTCTTCCCTTTCCGCTTTTATTGATTATGAATCTATGAAACGTATCATCTTTTGTACATATATTTTAGAATATCTTCTGGCTGCCTTTTTCAACCGAAACCCTTCCCTTTCTTTTCAAGAACTTCAACTGCCCCTTCCCATTGATGAAATTTTTTGGGAATCTGCTAATTCCTTGCAAAGAGAACAGTGGAAGCAGACATCTCCTTCCTTCCACGATTGCTTAGGCAAGCTCTCTTATGGACCTATTGCCTTAAAGGAAACAAGAATCACTGGTCTAGCTCTCCTTTGTGCTATCTATGAGCTAATCCGTAACGATGTAAAGAAAGAATATGTTATTGGCTCTTTGAAATCCTCTAAGCAGGTATATGAGGCTATGCTTCAACATTTACGCATGAGTATTGAATGCTCCATTAAAAACAAGAAAGTTTTGTCGCTATTTGTTAGTTTATGGAATCTAGTACGAACGTATTTACATCTTCATGATCCTTTGTTGACTATGTCAAAGTCCTTTTATGATTTAAAGAGTGCTGTTCATTTCTTTCGAAATTCTGTAGAAAGTGACGACGCTCATTTTCATACCTTTCCTGAGTTTTACAACATAAGTCTGGCTCTGGAAGGGATTTTATGGGCACTTGATCATGCGTCAGTCGTCTTGCAAAATTCCAATTTTGACATACCGATCATTCACTTTGCTGTCTTTCGGTTGGTTCTTCAAGGCTTATACCTCTTGAAAGATTGTCGATCCAATACGCTGTTCACTCATACAAATACAGCCTTCTTGCGGAAACAAATAACAGTCTGCTTTAGCGGTCGCCAGATTCTTATGGAAGCTTGGGATACTTCTGATGGTATTGTGAAGTTGGCTTCAGTCCTAAAAAAACTTTTAGATATTGAAGGAGGTTGGGGAACAGGTGCTTTACTTTCCGAAATCTTTAATTGTTTGTAAGAGCGATAGTCCTTTTATCTCTTGTACACTACTTGTTCTTTTGTCTTTATTTCGGTTTTTTTCATACTCCTTCTCAATTTATTTGATACACTTGTTCTATTTTTTGATATAATGATACTTAATGTTTGATAGACCTAAATTTAATTAAATTATCTGTAAAACCAAAGTACACGAGAATACAGAACAAAATCATCACTAGACCACGACGGGATAGGAATATTTAGAAGTACATGAAAGAGAAGAACAAGGTCGTTATCCTAATAAGAATGCAAAAGGGTATTCAAATAAGGAATCTAATAGAAATAGTTCGTGATAGGTAAAAATATGTAATAATTGTTTACAAATAGTAGCGAAAATCATCAGCATAATCTCCAGTCAAAGTAGGATCATACTCACCACGGGCACATCGTTCGTCACGTTTTTTATTAGCATTTCTTAAGGAAAAGAATAGGACAATATAACCGATTAAACCTACTAAAACACAACCCAGGGTAAAAGAATGACCCAGAATATACCGGGGAGCATTTGTGGACCGGTATATTTGACCGGCAACAATACCAGAACTATTGGCAATGGTTTGTTGAATTCCAATTGCAGTCGCTCGTTTGTAGTGTCCTGCAACATTATTGTTGAGCCAACCCAAATTCATGCCTGGGCCTATATAGCAACCAATGGCGACAATAAAACAAGCTGTGAACTTGGCTGCATTTGAATTGCTAGCTATAAGAATTATGTAGCCGACGGCTGCAATGATAGAAGCACTTATTAAATAGGGCGAACGAATCTTTGTACGATCCGAGGCATTTGCAGCTATGAGAAAAGCAATAACTCCGGCGATATATACAGGGATTGTCATGTAATTTGATTGAAGACCTGTAAATCCTATTCCTTTGACAATAGTTGGTAAGAAGGAGGAAAAGCCATACAAGACCATATCTGCGCAAAACTGACTAGTAGCAGATACATATACCTTGAGATCTTTGAAAGCTTTGCGAACTTCTTTCCATTCAAATTTCTGTTGACCCAAGTATCGTAGATTAGCTTCCTTGCGAAGACTAGCAACTTGTCTTTCTTGAGGATTCAAGAACCAAGACTTTTCCATGTCGTCGGGTAGTAAAAAGAGTGAAAGAGGAACCCCTATAAAAGAAATTAAGCCTTCTACAATGTAAATCCATTGCCAACCAGCTTTATTACCGACATGGACTTGTTCAAGAGCGTAGGCAAAGAGACCACCAAAGGCGCCAGCTAAGCCAGAAGCGCAAAACAAGTAAGATAGACGCTGGCACTGTTCTTCTCTCGTGTAAACAGTAGTCAAATAAAGATTGAGGGCAGGAAACAAGCAGCCCTCCAGCAGACCAAGAATAAGGCGGGTAACGATGAGACCGCCATAGCTAGAAATAAAACCAGAAAATAGGACAACTATACTCCATGCAAATGAAATGAAGGCCAGCATGCGGGAGGGTCGGAAGTGTTTTACAAGAATGACGCTGGGCGTTTCGACGAGTATGTACAGGACATAAAAGATACTAATGGCAACATTGAGTCGTTCATTATAGAGATTCAAATCCTCTGTCATGCCAGCGACAGAAGCATTGCCAATGTTTGAGCGATCCAAAAAGGCCATCAAATACAAAAAGGCGATGATGGGCGAAATGACGAGGTCCATTTTTTTGAGTGCACCTTTTTCAACGCTTTTGTTAATGACATTGACTACTTCTCCCGTCTCGACTACGCCTTCTGACTCGAGACTATCAATGTTCTGTTGTAAACTATGCTTTTTCTCCGTGTTACTAATGCCATCATGAGTTGAGCTCGCTATGCTCTTAGAATAGGAAGTTTCCATAGACTCTAACTCGTCCATTCTTTCAAGAGTCATAATTTATGCTATTTCTTTTCTCTTTACAATAAACAAAATAAACGATTCTAATATAGGCCAGAAAAAAAAGGCCACAAAAAGCCTAAACAAGATACAAAAAAACTCCTATGAAAATCCTTTTTTTACTTATAATGTCATGAAATCTTCGTTTCTTCAGGTTTGGAGTGGTAGTATCCTTAAGAGTTGACAATGTCAATAGAGGCTCCAAGGAGCTTTATCTCTTCCTTATGAAGGATTGTAAGCTCCTTATGAAATATGATGGCTCACATTAGATACTTGCTACTTGACGCTTTTCTTTCTTCCCTTTTGTTTCATCGATAGGGAGCTCTCAACTCCCGACAATGGACTCGATACTATCAGTTACTTCTGAGGTAACACCGATAAATAGTATGAGTTTTATCTTCATCAGGCAAATTACGTTCCTAAAGAGAATCATTGAAATTAAGTGATGAAAATGTAAACAAGAAAAAGTATGTCATCAACGAAAAGTGTGTTTCCGTATCCAAGGAACAGTTGTTTGTTTTTGTGGAATTGAGTAAAGCTAAACTGAATGATGCTGTGCTGTGCTATACTTTGCTGCTTGAAAAGTCAAAGCAAGAAGGTTCCATAAGGAAGCGTAAAAAAGTGATTGATCCAAGGTAGAAGAGTGGATCTTTGAAAGTTCGTTGTTAACGGTCGAAAATCCCTTGGATAAAAAACACCTTCGTTTTGGATTTCTGTACCGGTCTTACTGACGGCTGGTAAGAATTAAGAAGAATTAAGATTGGTTTGCTTTCAAGCTATTAAATATAGTTGAAATTTCTGTTTAAACTCGCTTGTTTGTGAACGTTCTTGACATTGCTTCTGTTTCAGCGCCGTTCGAGCATTGTGCAGGAGGAAAAGGAGGTTTTCGACATCAGCAATGTCCCAAATTACATGAAACGATTTCAACTTTCTCCCAAACAACATTCGACAACTTATTCGCAATCGGCAATTTACTGGTTCTACAACGGGCTGGGCAGAAGGCTATATCCAAGCAAAATTTTTAGTTCTACGAGCAAAATATGCTGATGATTTTGGCAATTTGTGTCTTTGTAACGCACTCCTGTGTTCTTTGCTTGGAGAGACAGTTGCTGGTGATCCCAGGAAGCTTTCCCCTTCAACTTAAGCTGCGAATTTCAATTTTGCAACGGACATATCATTTTACTGCGAGTACATCAACGGCAAATTCTTCAAGGAGTTAACCTGCATTTCAAAACAGTGGAGCAACTCTTATGTTGGGTTTTTGATCGGCTGTTCTTTTTTTCTTTGAAGCGGCTCTTGTTGTTGCCAATTTGATTCCTCGTCATCTCCCCAGTGGAAATCCTCTTCCTATGTCTAAGACAAATCTCCGTCTTTGCCCGTCCGGAGTCATTTCAGGTATATTTGTCTCCATGCATCCCTACCGTAAAAAAGACATTATGAAATAAAATATTAGCCGTCCAAATCCGTAAGATCACAATTTATCTGCAAATATTTGAATTATGGAAAGATTCCCCCTAAAACCATGGAATTTCGTTTGACGTCTTGTTCAAAACATGGCAGACAGATGATTGCTTGAAATTGAATTTTGATAGAACAGCTATATGACGATTTACCTACTTTATACGCATGAAAACTTCATTCAAAACATATCTCACTTTTTCACTGTAGTCTTCTTTGTGCTCCTATCCTATGATTGTTTACGAGCGTGAAATAACGAAGTTTGATGCTCACATTAATGAAAAAACTACGAAAGCTACAAGTGATATTTGTACCTTAAAATCTACCAACATGGACTCAAAACCTCTTAATTCTTTGTTTGTTTCGGTTCAACTTTTTTGTATACACTTAATTAGCTGTTATTCTCTTTAAGTTGAGGACGATATCTCAGCAGCTCGAGCATCGTAAATAACCCAACCACTGTGTTCTATTTAGTGAGAACACTCACAATTAATTTTCCTCTAGTACCTAATCTAGGAGGATATGTGCGTTATAATCCAAGGATAACGGGATTGTCTAAAAATGGACTGAGCGAGTTAGCAGTAGTAAACTCCCTAAATATCGTCTAAACTGCCTTTAGTTTTGCGATGGCGTTTGCCCTTGCAATCCACTAGTTCTATGAGATAGTAATGTATTACTTACCACCTATACCTCTTGCCATGTAGAGCCAATTGCCTGGGGCTGGGAGGGCGCAAAGCAAATAAGCAAATCGGTATCGACAACGTAATGCAACCTGAATATCGTTTCCCGATAAAATTTCAAATCGATGAAATTCCTGTCTTTTGAGGATGTAGAGTTACGGTTCAAAACGTTGTTATGATGTCGAAATTACCAGCACCTGTTTACTCTCATAAACCCGGTTATATGTTTACTACTGATGAACAGCACCGGCATTGATATTTGTTTCTAAGACTGTCTAGCTCGTGAATGTTTTCATTTTTTGTGAGATATTGCTTTTATTATTGATATCGCATGATTGCACCTTTTCCATCTGTCTCCTGAAATAGAATTTTTCCTCTCCTTCGTTCCCTTTTCATTAGACAATAGAATAGAAACAAGTAGGTAGGTCATGTGCTTTCATATAAAAAAAAAATAAAAAGTTATGATCAAATTCCTTAAGATATATGTCCTTTGAGCAAAAACAAATGCATTCACGACATGCCGAATCCAGCTGCAATTTTTTAGTTCCATTCCTTTCTATTTTACAGCTTTCTTTCTTTTTATTCTATTCTTTTCTCGAGTCTTTACTTTTTTTTTACTTTTCTTTTTTTACGTCTTCAGTGTTTCAAATTGGGTCATCATTACATTTGTAGATTCGCTTACTTTGTAATTATTTTAGCGAAACTTTATTTCACAAATGAAAAAGTGCCGTAAGTGGTTGGTAATAATTTCACATATCCAGCTTTCTTGAACTTTTCCATTCTTCAAAATACCTCATTGAACATGACTACCACGAACTCACCAACAGTGTCGAAGAAGACTGTGTATTTAATCCGACATGGACAAGCGCTTCACAATGTAGGCCCTAATGAAGACCATTCGATCCGTGATCCTGTTTTAACTGACTTGGGAATTGAACAATCCAAAGAATTATCAAAGCAACTGGCTGACAAAAAAATAAAGTTTGATGCCATTGTTTGCTCTCCAATGCGTCGTACATTACAAACTATGGAGCTTGGCTTGAAGGATTATCTGGCAAAAGAGGGTGTTGAGAAAATTCCTGTTTATGTCAACCCTTTGTTTCAAGAAGTAGGCAACTTGCCGTGTGATGTTGGCTTGGAAGTCAAAGAACTCTCCTCCTTGTATCCTCGTTATGATCTCAAGTACTGTGTAGACGGTATTTATCCAGAGAAAAAAGATATCTATGATGTCGACGTTGACATTAGCGGTATAAGATCCAAGTATGCTTTGGAATACTTATCTGCTCTTCCTCACGAGAATATTGCTGTGATTAGTCATAGCGCCTTTATTCGCTTCTTGTTGAAGAAAATCACTCGAGATGTTGACATCAACTTTTTACCTCCTGAATTGACTTTTAACAATTGCGAAATTCGTGAATACTTTTTGAAGCCTGATGGAAATGAATTTAAACTTTGCGACGTTGAGTAAATTACAGAAGCCCAGTAACTTATCATGTTTCGCCCGGTCGTTCTTTACATCATTTACAGAAGCGATTATGGACCATAAGAGACAGAACATTTATGAAATATTCATCTTACGAATTTTGTAAATATGAATTTTTTTCTCGATTTCTCGATAATGAATGTGGAAATTGATTTGATACTAATGAATATACTGGATAAGTCTAGTTTGCGCTTTGTTTCTACTCACGCCTACCAATCCGTGCAAAGAATATAGGATACTCTAATTTGAATATTTATCAAAACTACTTGTGTGTTGTCTTTCAGAGGAAAAAGGCGTTTGGCTAATCAGACGCTTGCAGAAACAGTCAAGAGTCATCAAAGTAAAATAAAAAATGAAAGAAAATTTGTTAAATCCCAAAGTATGCTCACGCGCCAGAAATAACTTATCCGCACAGAACTGTCATGAAGTATATTCCTGCATACTGAATTTCAGCAAGTTTAAAATATATCCTGCTTATGAAATATGTTGAAAGTGACCGCATTGAAGCCAATCTTCATTGCATGTTTCATTATATAACATCTTTGTTGGTTTACTTTAGGGTAAGATGCGAATGACAATGCAATAACAGCGAAAGAAACCCTTCATACAGACTTGCGGTCAGCATTCGTACTAAAGCTAAATAATAAAGTATGAGTAGGGGATTGACAGAAAGGATTCACACAAAATGCCTTTCTTCTCTTTTTTCATCGTTTAAAAAGCGAAGTGACAAAATTATAATATACGAACAAGGTATTGGTATGGTTTGTGTACAAAGAATCAGGAAAAGAATATGTTATGAGTTACTGAAGTATTGTTCGCTGTTTATACATTTGGATTAGGGTGACAACTAAATTCCAATATTTTGAATACTAAGTCAATGAATAGCAAATCTGAGAGGTGATGTACAAAATCGATATTCAAGCCAATTTAGAAAACGCTTCCTCTTTAATGCTTTAGGCATATTTATAAAAAAAGAATGAAAGCAACGTTCTCAACCTGAAGGAATTTTTTCAATAGAGCACTGAAAAAATATATCGAGAAATGAAACTTATAGCTTACCAAAAGGACTTAAGCAGATGACTTCAAATAGACAATTATGAAATATGATTTTCTTTTTTTTTGATGTTATGTTTTCATTAGATTCCTTGTTTTAATTTCCAAATTCGATGATCTTTTACATTTATCTATTCACCTTGCAACACTCAAAAAGGGGTACAAAGGAGTAGTTTGAAATATCATATCTTCCATCGTTTTATAGCGTCTCTGGAAACATAGACATAGACATAAACATAAATGCTTATAGTTTTACCCTAAGACAAAAAAACATTGAGATATGTTGCTCGTTGTCATTTTTGTTTACGGTTTACGTAATTTCAATGAAAACAAAAACAGAGAAATCAAAATCATTTGTACCTGAGGAGTAACCTATGAATGAGAATTTGACTATGGAGAACTCAAAATAAAAATATATCCTTTTATTATTACGTCTTGGCTTTTCAAATTCAATTCTTGACCCTTGTATCAAAAAGAGACAATGGAGCGTAACAACTTTCGCTAACAGATGAAACTAACTTAGTAATTGAAATTAATAATGAACCGGGATGCCTCTAGCAAATATCAATTGAACAAGAAGTAACCGCCACAAACTATAGTCAAGTTTCGCCATCAATGTTATTCTAGATATAAACAATTGAAGTCTTACTTTTTTTAAAAAAAAAATAAGGTAGTATACTTTCAAATGGATTTCATTTTTATCTATCTTAAATACTTATATATTTATTCGCAACTATTTTGAGACTTGTAGTTTTCAGATTGTTACATTGAAGATATGTCGAGGAGCAAACTGTTCAAGCCAATTCAAGTGGGAAATATGTTTTTAAACCATCGTATCGTACACGCTCCTATGACTAGACTACGAGCTACTGATGATGGATTCGTTACCGAGTTGATGACCAAATATTATACTCAAAGGTCATGTATCCCAGGATCGCTATTAATTTCAGATGCAACATTTGCAGGAGAAAAGTCTGGTGGATACCCAAATAATCCTAGATGTTTCACGAAAGAACACGCTAAGGCTTGGATTCCTGTGACGAACGCTATCCATCGAAATAAATCATATATGTTTATGCAATTCTGGCCTCTTCCGGGTGAAATTAAGGATGAGTATAGAAATGATATCCAGAGATTAAAAGAAATTGCATATAACGACTGCCCTATGGATCCAGTTGGCTTGCCTGCTGGTGTCGAGTCCTTCGATACCGTTCAGGGGATTAACATATACAAGAAAAAATATATGAGCAAACAAGATATACAAGAGCATATACGGGATTTTGTCAATGCAGCTTCTTTAGCCATCCATGTGGCGAAGGCAGACGGAGTGGAGCTTCATCAAGTGAATGGATTTTTGCTAGATCGATTCGTCCTCGGCGGTTTTGGCAATCAATGTGATCCAAATTATCGTGGATCAGTTGAAAATCGGTGTCGATTTGCTCTAGAAGTCATGGAAGCTGTTGTTCAAGAAATTGGACAAGACAAGGTTGGATATAGAATCTCACCGTATTCAGCTTGGATGGAACAAATCGACAGTGTAGAGACCCATATATACCTAATGAAAGAGATTTCCAGGCGTTTTCCGAAATTGGCTTATGTCCATGCAATTGAGCCCCGACAATATTGGAATGGTCATATGATGTTGAAGTCCGAGTTGAATACGTCTTACTTACAGAATTATTGGAAAGGACCTTTTATTACTGCTGGTGGCTATGATCCTGGATCAGCAAAGGAAGCTGCAGACGAGCGAGGTACACTGGTAGCCTTTGGCAGACAATTCATTGCCAATCCAGATTTGGTATATCGTATTCAGTATAATTTGCCTCTAAACCCTTACAACCGCTCTTTATTTTACGCACCCAAAAATCCTTTAGGCTACATTGATTACCCATTTAGCCAAGAGTACCTATATGCAACGAAAGGAAAAAACAATAAACACACACAGGTGTAGTCAAAACATTTTTTTATCCTTTTATTTTTTCTTATCGCCTATGAAGCTACATTGTTCCATGATTCATTTTGGCCTTTGTTTAAAATGGTATCGATATCCATGATCCAATGCCGACACATAGCAAGTAGCGAACGTAATTATTGTGAAAGGAAAAAGCATACAAAAGAACGACACCCTATCACTCCAAAAATTATCGGGTATAATACAAAAGTGAGACAAAGTCCCTCTAATTCGAAGCAAAAACCTTTTGTAGATGGAGCTTATAAGAGGAAAGATAAGACTCTACCTGAGGGTTTTTGATGACATCGTTCACCATGAAGGAAGGTAACCCGGTCATTGCTAAAAATTCGTGAGCCTTATGAACAGGGTACAAAACATTATCGGCACCGCGGCCATCAAAGAAGTTCCCGAATTCGTTGAATGCCTCAAAAGGAGCATTCCAAGTTGTGGAAAACATGTAGTGTTTGCCATGGAGAAGACCACCTTTACCATAGTTCTTGGTTGGATTTACACGAGAACGGCCGTCGCTTGCATAGAGCTTTCCATATCCAATAGTAAAGACTTCGTCGATGTATTTCTTTAATGGCCAAGGAACACCCATCCACCATCCAGGGAATTGATAGATGACAACATCAGACGAAACAAACTTTTCAACCTCCTCTTCAACATTATAGCCTTTTGTGACGGTAGTCTCTTGAATGGAATGGCCTAAACCTGTCAAGGCCTCTTTGGCAACACTTTGAAGTGTCTCGTTTAATTTGCCCTGGCTATGGCCAAAAGGGTGAGATCCATTAACAAGCAAAATTTTCAAACCCATTTCTTCGTCTAAAAATTAAAAATAAGAGCGTAACCGTTAAGTGTATAGACAAAATGGCCGACCTATTTAAGTGTGCGGAAAATGACTACTTCGTTACTTTGCTTATTCAGCAGCCGTCTGCTCAATTTACCATCATAAGTAATTTCATTCTCTAAATTAGCCTTTAATAAAAGCCAATTTTGGAAATTTATCTTCGCTGTTAAGAAGCTTGCGGATTTCGCAAGAGGAAAAATAGTCGTATAGAGAAACTAAGTGATAAGTTTGCATGTAGTACTTACTATGAGAGAATTTAAATGACAGAGATAAAAAAAAAAAAAATTAAAAAATGAAAATTCCATTGCTATCGTGGGGAATGTAGAAATACAGTATATACAATATAGCTCGAGAAGGAGCTAAAAAAACATAAAGGAACTACTAGTCAACATATCTACAAAGAAAAAAGAAAGATTGACAGAAGAAGCGATGTAGCCATCTGGCTATGAATATGGATGAACAAAGGAATGAAAAATGAAGGGTATGAAGAATGGAGTAATAGGCGGTTTAATAGGCAGCAGCAAAAATAGACTTGACTTCGTCCAGGGTAGGTTGAATAGGGTTGGTAGCACCACAAGCGTCCTTCATAGCATTCTGAGAGAGGTTGTCAAAGTCCTTTTCAAAAACGCCCAAGTCTTTGAGATAAGGGTTGACGCCCACTTGCTCGTTCAACTTTTGAATCTTCTCAATAGCAGCCTGGGCAGTGTGTTCTTCGCAGCCAAGTTGAGCAGCAACGTCGCCCAAACGAGCAGCGGCTCCAGCATCCTTTGAGTTGAACAATTGGACGTGAGGAAGAAGAATGGCATTGCAAATACCATGGGGAATATTGTAAAACCCACCAAGTTGGTGAGCCATAGCATGAACATAACCAAGAGAAGCATTGTTGAAAGCCATACCACCAAGGAATTGTGCATAGGCCATCTTTTCTCGAGCTTCTTCGTCTTTGCCATTCTTAACAGCGCGATTCAGATATTGACCAACGAGTTCCATACACTTAAGGGCGCAGGCATCGGTAATTGGGTTGGCAGCGGTGGAAACATAGGCCTCGACAGCGTGTGTCAAGGCATCCATGCCAGTTGCAGCGGTCAAAGAGGGAGGAAGTCCATACATAGTTTCGGGATCGTTGACAGAAAGGCAAGGCATAGTGTGCTTGTCAATAATCGACATTTTTATATGACGAGTTTCTTCAGTGATAATAGCGAACCGGGTCATTTCGCTGGCAGTTCCAGCGGTAGTGTTGATGGAAACCAAAGGAAGTTGAGGCTTTAGCGACTTATCAACGCCTTCATAGTCAGCAATTTTACCACCGTTGGTAGCAAGCAAAGCAATACCCTTGGCGCAATCATGAGCCGAACCACCACCGATGGACACTATGGAGTCACAGCCGAATTCCTTAATGAGTTTTAATCCATCCTTAACATTGGTGACAGTGGGGTTGGGCTGTACACCATTGTAAATATAAACAGTAGAACCCCTTTCTTCCAAAAGCCCCTTAACTTTATCGCAAAGACCGATTTTAATGATGCCAGGATCAGTAACAATTAATATTTTTTTGTAACCACTCATCTTTATTTGATTAGCGGCTTCGTTAAGACTACCTTTGCCAAACAAGTTAAATGAAGGAATGTAAAACGCGCTGACAGAAGAAGATCTGGTAGGAGTACTAGTGGAAAATAAATTGTAATTCGAAGCTGCGAAAAATCTTCTGCTAAATTCAGAGCGACATGATTTCCAAGGCGAGGAGCGTCTACAACAAACAGAAGACGCTGCCGTGGAACTAAAGTGAACAGAGCGAACGTTCTGGCTCAACAAAGGTTGGGCACGAGAAATCCAACGATTAATGAGCATAATGGGAACGAAGGACAATGTTTCAAATGTCTTTTTTTTTTCAATAATAAATGATTTAATCTATAGACCTGGGTCTTTTTGAGCAATGATTCTAGCTAATAAATAACAATCAAAGGAGCTAACAAAAATGCAACAACATAAAAATACTTTTTTTGCTTACTTTTGCGATTTCTTTTGATTGATCAGATTTGCTTTTAAATGGAAACCAAAGTTTAAAAAGCACCAATCAGATATATAAGGATTCTCAAATATGAAAGGTATATGGCTAAAGATATCGATGCTATCGTGGAGAGTAAATTTAAATCTTTTTTTTCCTATGATTTGCCTACTCAGAGGCGGAGAGTGAAATGCGTGGATAAAATTTTTCCTCGGTTCGCTAAACTTGATCCAATCATACGGCAGGAAACACATCAGCACATACGTAGTGCAAGATTATATAAAATGATTTGCGAGCCTTGCAGATCATTTTCCGTTGAAGAAGGAAGCTGTAGTCTTAAAACAAAATTCTTGGAAGGAGGACCATTCGTAAGAAAATTAATGAAAAATTACTTTTTAATTTATACGAAAAATTCCCAATTTAGCTCTCAACCAGAATAAGGTCGAGCTTTTTTTTTTTTTCTAAGATCGACGCACATTCTTTGCTTACAGTGCGGGACAATTACTTTGCTATTACACAAGACACGACGATCATCAAATGTCCGAGAGTAGATAATCTTGATATGAAAAACGAATTCTCTTTTCCCTCAAGATTATATCGGTCCTTGAACAAGTCGATTGCACCGTAAAACCTTTGTAGTATAATATATTACTATATCAAAATATTTTGAAATGATCCGAAGAAAAACAAATAGATGGAAGTTTCCCATACAAAATGGTAGTCGGATTGTATTTACAAGAAATTAGTTCAATTTTTCTTACACAGACCTTACTGAGTAATAAGATTTATTAATGGACGTAAAAGATTTCCAACAATGATGCCATTTTTTTTTTTATCGTTCAAAACTTTATCTAAGAATACGTTCAGTAAAATTTCCTTTGCTTGAATTTGAAAAAGTCAAAGAAAATTCAACATTTTTCCCTTTTGCCTTTTTGTTTTCATACACATCAATTGTAATCAAATTTCACGTTCGTTCTCATTTTATTTCGTTATCATAAGGGCAGTTAATCTGGATGTTGTCAATTAATCTTGCCTTGCCTAACCAAGCTGCCGCAAGTAAGACCATGCGCTTTGTTTCATGATTGCAAGATTCTAGGGTATCAGCGTCTCGAATTTCAATTTGATCTGGAAGAAATCCAAGCTTGCGCATTTCGGTATTGGACTCTTGAAGCAAGGTAGCAAAGTCTCGCTGACCTTGAGTCACTTTCCTCACCATTGCAGATAATATCTTATATAAATCAGGAGCGACCCTTCGTTGTTCCTCCGTTAAATAACCATTTCTAGAGCTCAACGCTAAACCATTGTCACAACGAACAGTCGGAACGCCAACAATCTCGATACCAAAATCCAAATCCGTCACCATTTTTCGTATAATCGCCAATTGCTGGAAATCTTTCTCGCCAAAGCATGCCACATCCGGTTGTATTATATGGAATAACTTGCTTACAATTGTTGTAACACCACGAAAATGACCTGGTCGACTAGCACCTTCCAGCATTTCCGATAACTTTGGAGTTTCCACGAATGTAATACCTGCGGAACCAGTTGGATATAATTCTTGTGCCGTTGGCGTAAAAACTAAATCAACAGAAAATTCCTTTAGCTTTTCGTAATCATCCTCTAAAGTATGAGGATAAGCATCCAAGTCTTGTTGGTTGTTGAATTGCATAGGATTGACAAAAATGCTTACGGCGACTTTTGTTCCCAGTTCTTTTGCCCTTTTCACCAACGTTAAATGTCCCTCATGCAAGTTTCCCATCGTCGGGACAAATGCAATCCGTTCTCCTTGTTGTCGCCAAAATTGAACTTGTTTCCGAACCAAATCTTTTTTTCCTTCAATAATCATTTTTGAATTTTTATTTAAGTATTAATAGGTATGCTCTTTTGCTGGATAAAGCCCTTCTTTCACTTCTTGTATGTATAGTCGGACGGCAGCTCGTATGTCCCCGGTTCCGCTCAGAAAGTTTTTCACAAACCGTGGAGCTTTTCCACTGGAAATGCCCAGTGCATCATGCATAACAAGGATTTGACTATCTGTGTGTTTACCAGCTCCAATTCCAATCGTAGGAATCGAAACAGATTCTGTGATTTGCTGTCCTAACGTTTCAGGAATGCATTCCAACACTAATATTTGAGCTCCAGCTTTTTCTATTTGCTTTGCTGATTCCAAAATCTGATTAGCAGCAGTTTCATTTCTTCCCTGAATCTTGAAACCTCCATAAATATTCACAGCTTGAGGCGTCATTCCAATGTGTCCACAAACAGGAACGGATCTTTCAGCCAGTTTTCGAATGGTGTCATAAATCCAACTTCCACTTCCTTCTAGTTTGACAACATTTGCTCCAGAACGCATAAGAGATGCTGCGTTTTTGCATGCGTCGTCCGCATTGCTATAACTCATGAATGGCATGTCAGCCATCAACAGGCAATTGGGTGCACCGCGTCGAACGCTTCTAGTATGGTAAGCAACATCGGAAACGCTCACCGGTAAAGTCGAGGTGTGGCCTTGGGCTGCCATTCCTAGCGAATCTCCAACAAGCATAACCGGCATTCCCTGTTCTTCAAATAGCCTCGAAAAGCTGGCATCATAGGCAGTAATACACGAGAATTTTTCTTTAGCAAGCTTCCACTGACGAAGTACAGAAGTGGTAATTGGTTTCGTCAACATTATCACTAGAAAGGCGATCCGTACGTTTTAACCTTCAAAATCAATGGATTAAAATTCCTTTTTTGTATTCAAAGACTTTTACGCAAAAGTATAAACTGAACGATTACCGAAAGAATTGTTTCTCAGAGAAAACTCAAACTACGATGGAAAGACGATTCTCTTGGGTATGGTAGTGAAGACGGCACAAAACCGAAAAAAGCGGCATTCATAAAATTAGCTGCAGGTACTCTTAATTTTTCTAAAAGACTAAGACTTTAAAGAAAGTCATATTTTTTTGGGGATCATAGTGGAAGTTTATGAAAAGTGAAAATTTGACAGTTGCTTCAGGTATTCAGGACACATGAAAGCAATGTATATAAAACGAAGAAATTCCTAAAAAATTTAGGATAGGCCTCATTATACGCGTTCTTGCAACTTGCTCCTCTGACAAACGAATTCACTTCAGCTACAGTTGAAGTACCCTAGGTTTGGGATTCACTTACATTGCATGGCTATTTCTCTACATTAAACAAAATGAAAAGGTGTCATTACAGGTTTACGGTCCAGATTTTCAAACAAAAAATGACACCCATGATGATGATCAAAGCTGCTCTATAAACGGATGTAAAGACCTTTAACAAGACACGTCTCTTTCATCTGCAAATATGATTCCTGTACTTGAAAGGACATATATAATACATTCCTATTTGTTGAACTTTGACGGAAGACGAACTTGAGTGACTAAATAAATCCAAAAATCACAACAAGAGAGATTTAACCGGAAAATGGAATTCAATGTAATCTTAGACCAATCTACAATTTGAACAAAAGGCGCAGAAAGAAAAAAACACAAATAAATTAAAGACAGAACCAAACGAAAACCCTTACCATACGAGGAAAGATGCGCCAAGAAAAGAATAATTAGTTAAACATTCCTCACCAAGAAATTAACTGAGGTTCATACAAATCCAATGTGCCAATCTTTAGGAAACTTTGGGGTCGCTTTTTGTTTCGCTATCGGAAAACTTTGGAACCTTGCATCCATCTTAAAAAGTTATTTCGTATGCTCTGATTTGTTTCAAAAACTTGATGCTTTATGGTTAGTTGTAAGTGAATTGACAAGTTTGATTGGCATGACATCGATGGAGATGAAAAAGACTTGCAGCATCCGATGTTTTTTGGTGAAGAACTCTCATGGAGGAATTGTACCATCATATTTGGAATTGATATACAATGGGCCCGATAAATTGAAAACGAATTCGCAAGTAATGGATAGGTAGAGTCATTCATACTCGCAGAAGTAATATTTAGGATGGCTGACAATCGCCAACACCTTGGCTCGTTTCCCTTGGAATAAAAGCCAGTATTTGAAACGCAAGGACCACCTGTATCATCGCTAAGGAGCATCATACCAGATTGTATCCAGAATAGAAGGATGTTCTCTATTTTTGTTACTGAAGCATTGTAAAGGAATGAAACATCCTCAACAATTTGGAATCAAGGGAATTGCCAAACAATATGATTCTATTTGATTTTTAGTTTTAATTTTGGGAATTCTCCAAATCCAATGATGCTCTACATTAGATGTTTATAAAGGATAAGAATGTATATCTTTCAACTTGATTATTTCGCAAGTTAACTGATTAGGA
This sequence comes from Schizosaccharomyces cryophilus OY26, assembly GCF_000004155.1. NCBI lineage: Eukaryota > Fungi > Ascomycota > Schizosaccharomycetes > Schizosaccharomycetales > Schizosaccharomycetaceae > Schizosaccharomyces > Schizosaccharomyces cryophilus. The sequence goes on along the minus strand of NW_013185625.1, from coordinate 1,081,832 downwards.
ACGTCAACATGCATCTTGTATTTACTCTACTATAATTCAAAGAAAGATCGGAAAACATAAGTTCCATCTGTAATACTAGAGGCATTTAGAATTGCGCTTTGCTTATTTACTAATAATTGTCCCTAGCGATGTTTAATTATGTTCCTTCGTGGATCAGCCATTTTTATATCGCTTATAGTCCAGCTAAAAAAGGTTGGATTATGCGAAGGGGGGTAATGTTTACAAATGTATAGAAAAACATTCGCCAAAAAAAATTAATAATTTAACTGTGTATGCAAATGAAAACGTTAAAAGCGATTCAAAGCTTTCATATCGGTACAGCATACCATTTATTAAGACTTCTTTTGAATAGCAAGAAAAGGTTTCCAACGTTGGGGTCGCGCCTTTTTTTTTATAAAGCAATCAGCAATCAGCAATTAGCAAATGAAAGGATTTTTAAAACATTCTATTATAGAACATATAACAAAATTAACTAATGATCTAGATATTTGATAAACCGCAAAGGAGAAAATATTATAAGGGGAGATTAATAATAAGTCTAATTTGTTTGATATTGATGAAAGGCGAGCATTTCTCCATATGCACGGAACCATTCTGCAAGATACACAGGAGCAAATTCAGAGCTACCAATATTCCAAAATTTTCCATGTGCAGTTTTCAAATGATGGTATTCATCAGGAGAGCACCAAACACCATTGTAATAAGGATCAACGCGAGTCCACGGAAACCATCCATGCTCCTCGTAAGCAAGATTGAGCAAACTTTGCTCCATCATATGAGCATTTTCATATTTATATGGATAAGCGCCAATTTTTAATAGACGCTTAAATTGCTCAATGCTGGGGCGAATGAGCATCATTCCAGCGTTGAAGGATCCAATAGGTTCAGGTGGGATCATATGGTGCTCTCCTCTGTCAGAAACGGCTGCTAAAAGGTAAGGATAAAAATCATCGATGCTCGCACCGTATTCTTCAAAATTTTCTTCAAAGTAGTGTTCTGAGTCATCTTTTGGATCCTTGTAGCGACGTTGCTCAGTTTTAACAGGAGTGCGTGGTTTTCCTTGATAAGGGGTATCAAATATATCGTCGATATTTTTCAGAATCAGAATGTCACTATCAACAACACAGAGTTTGTCAAACTGGGTTTGCTCAAAAATACGAAGCTTTGTAAACATGTGTTCATACCGCTTGGAAACGTCATGGTCCATGGATTCAACGTCGACAACCATGTTTGATGGAGAAATTGGATCAACCATGATGATAGAAGCACCATCAGCCTCCAGACGACGAATTTTCCATTCGTCAACCCCGCGGACAACCATAATGTGAATGGGATATTTACTTTTTGTAACAGGATGATGCTTCAAGCGATGAACTAGGACCCTAGTCGCATTGAAATAAGGGTCATTTTCAGAGGAAGGCGGGGTAAGTAATGCCATAAACGTATACTTGTTAGGGTCACCCTGAAGATCCACAAATGCTTGTTCAGTTGACATTTGTCCCTCAAAGGCATGCAAAACGCTTGGGGATAAAAGATTAAAATGGAATGTAAACGTACATAATCCGATGAGCAGAGCTGTAGCTAAAAGGATGAACTTTGAGCGACGCAGAAAATGAGTAATTTGGCCAAGTCGAAGTTGTGTCATATTAATCAAAAACAAGGAATCGACTGAAGAAAGTGAGATTGAAATAGAAACGAAAACAAAAAACGAGGAAATGAACGACTAAAAAATTAAATATCTGGGTATTATTCGCACAAAGCCAAAAAAAAGAAGGAAAAACAAACGAAAAAGAACACGAGTGAAAAACAAGTCTATAGGAAAGGAAAAATGTTATTCACAAGAAAAACATTCAATTACTAAATTCAGATATCCAAAGTAAGTTATTATTTAGTTGTACATGCTTTTTCTTTAATTAAAGAAAAAAAAAAAGAATGTGTATTTTGGAAATTCTCGGAAATCCTTGACCCTAAATACTGTTTTGAAGGTGTCAAACCACGTGCGCGAAATATGGACAGTAGGGATTCGAGCCATTTATATTGGTGATATTGTAGTAAATTTTCTCTTTAAAACGATTAAAAATAAATAAATAAAAAAAAAACATTCAGAATTTTGTATTTCTTTATCAATAGTTGGTTTTTAGATTTTTAAAAAAAAAGAACAAAGTCTTTTGTAAGAATGAAATCCTTTCATTGAAAAAAAAACGAAACAAATATTCGAATGAACTTTGCTATTTGTGCAAATGAAAAAGAAAGAAGGTGAAAAGAATGGACAAGATGGATAACAAATTTTATTTCTACTTCGCATTCGTTTAGAGACCTGACAAGGTAGTAATAAGTATGCAATATTTTGCGAGATTTTTATTTTCCAAATAAATAAAGCTACCTTAACGGTTCCTCTATTCCACAACAACAACAGAGCTTGAAGAAATGCGTTGAACCTCTTGTTGGGAAAACCAGGCAGATCTAGTACTATGAACATGATTTTGGATCATGTCATTGAGCGCTTCTTTTCATTATCTCTATTCAATTGTTGACGAACTTGACGAACTCAAGAGGACCTTTTTACCAAGTCCAATTTTGGATGGCTTTACGAAAGGAGCCGCTATAAATGTGTATTGTAACAATGAGTAATGTTGGCTAGCAATAAGACAAATTCATGACTTTCGACTTTCATGGTAGCCTTCTACCGAGGCCTATTACTAGCTTTATGAAAGCGATAGCTTCGCTATTGAAAAGGTAGAAGGAACTTAATTGGGTGCCGCACTTTCGCTTGCGAAGACGAGAAATGCAATTAGCAACCAACGAGTCTTGATAGCAAAGTTACCTACCAAGGTCAGATTAAAGTGTCTAAAGTGCGAAACCCCGGACGATACAATTCGTTGACGGCATGATAAAAACAACTGCAGAATGGACTAAAAGTGAAGGATCAATGAATATCCTGATAAAAAAAAAAGAGAAACAAAAAAATGTTTTTCATTACTCTTTTCATCTTCGCTGAGCGTGTGATATTTAACTTCATTTGATGGGAGAAGGGGTAAAGGACAAGGGAAACAAGCACGCGTCTTCTTTCAGACCAAGATTCGTAGCATATAGAAAAAAGGCCGAATGGTTAACCACAAAAACCAGAGCGAGGCGATAATCGCGTGTCAATTTATTTCGCTATTTTCAAAGACAACAAAGCGACCAGCAATTAAATTAAACTTTTAGCTGCCGAAACTGGCAAAAGACGGGAGGTTTCTTTGAAAAGAGAGACAGACCTAAATATACAAGAGAAACAGGACCCAGTTTCTTTTGGATCAGATCTATATGTTTAAGCTTCTTACCAACAGATTTTAGGAGGAGCGAGGATGGACACGAAAACATTCCTGTAGTTTCAGAACATTCGAGTCCTACATCATGACTATGCTAATCAATTCGCGGATACTTCCAACTAATGAGAATGGTTTTCGACGCGACATTTGTAATAAGATACATTGGTTTATCAAATTTTCAAATTTTAGTTTTAAGATAAAAGACAAAGGTTTCAAAAGGAAGAAGACATAAATATTATAAACAAAAGCGCACTGTTAAAACAAGAGGTGAAAGGTTTATTTTTTTTTTGCAAAATTTTTTTTATTTTTTAATTTTTTTTGTAAAATTTTATAGGTACTCTAAGAGATCTTTACGAAATTACAATCGGCAGATTAGATTACTCCCAATCTTCTAGAAACAACAACTTCTTTGGCCTTTTAATTATCCAAATGGCCTGGCCTTTTCTAAAACCGAAGCGATTTGTCAACGATAGTAATAGGAAGAATTGTTGTCATGATTATTACTAACGACATAACCAAAGTATAGAAAACCCGAAAATAAACCCCGCTGCTGCAATCATCCGATCCGTTAAACCAACTACGTGCCGCAGATGGAGAGAGAAGGAAAAAATAATATATCGTAGGTAACCGATTCGTTTGCTGGAAGGGGTAGAATGTTTCCCCTCTTTTTTTTTTTTTCTTCTTTGGAATAGGAAGACAAATTCCGTAAAGCGGGGAATCATCTTTTGACCGATAATTGGCTAATCGATTATCGGTTGCATCGTGTTTGACAGTGAAAAAAATTATCATATGTCATCTGGTCAAAGACTCAAAACCTTATAAGTAAAGGTTGGTAAGCTCCACCAATCTTCTCAAGTAAGGTTCGCATAGTTACGTTCCCGTAAACCTAGGGTTTTATATTATGAAGTTCTCTGCTTGGTTTCTTTCTTTGGCCTCTGCTTCGCTTTGTGTCTCTTCGGTAGCTCACGCTCAAACCTTAACTTACTCCAATCCCAATGTGAATCTGAGCAAAGAGAATCCCATGGTCATGAACATGACCCTTGGCGATTGTACTCCTTACGGTCTCCCTGTAAACAGTGCCATATATGACATTCAGTACAAGCTTACGGGTGTCTTTTCTCGTGATTGGGACTTTGTGAAAAAAGCTATTGAAGAAGGCAAATATCTGGATGCTGTTGCTGCTGCTAACTTGGTAAACCCGGATGGAGGTGTTGCCAACTTGACTTATGATAGAATCATTGATATGATAGCCAACGAAACCGATCATAAACAAGTTGAATCCCTACAATGTTTGAGGAATTTAATTGACAAGCAACAAAATAATGTCATGACTCTTATGGCTGTTCCTGACTCTACACCCCATAGCCGTTTTAGTGATACTTTAGATGCCTCTATTGACCGGCTAAATACTGCAGGCAAATCCAAGCGTGGTTACATTTGGGGTGACCTACGTAACGTTGGCGATTGCTATGGTAGTCATGCAGCTGTTCGCAGTGATTGTGGTCATGCCATTGCCAATGCACATACAGGTAAAATATATATAAGCAATAGGGAATCTTCGATAAACGTTTACGGCACCTGTTTCTTTTCAAGTGATACTCAAGGTGTAGGGACACATGAGATTGAAACAGAGATTCTCAAGCAAGATGCATGGATGGTTTTTTGGAACTGTTTCAACAGAAATGATGATAGCTCTAGGAACAGTGGTGAAGTTGATGACTATAACAATCTAGCCAGGGTTTGTTTGAGTGATCGCGGTAGTGGTTGTTAAGGGGGAAAAATTCACGTTCCTTTCTTTTTTTTTTTTCAAGACCGTCTTTCTTTTTTGGAATAACTTATAAGCAATCTTTTTCCCTTTGTAAGGGATTTCTACTTCTTCCCTTGCCCTATAGCAAAGGTGTCGACATTGCTAATGATCGTTTATCCCCGAAGGAACGTATCGATTCGTTTTTTCGGGCGTTTTTTTTTAATTCCCATCTATAATTCCGTTTAGACCCTGGACCATTTCGTTTAGGATTCCCTATAGAATAGTATGTACACCTACACAAAAAATAAAATCTATATGTATAGTGTTTATCGTCAGTTCTACTGTAGTTGTTTGTATATTTGTTTACTTGTATTATATTTAATTTTTATTATATAAATAAATCGAGGTATTATGTCATTGTCCTTTTCATTGATACCCGTAAGGTTCGTTTCCCCACCCCATGTTATCATCACTCGTGGAGCTATATATATAAGCGTAGGTACTTCCAAGTACAGGCTTTTACAGACAAAAGAAAGCAAACGCATAAAATCTAAGACTTCACATGGTTTTTTTCTCCTTTCATTAATAATTAATTTATTTATTCCGTAATTTCATTTTTTTGCACTCTTTTTCTACTTAACACTTCATTTCTCAGTTTTTGTTTTTGTCCTTTTTGTAAATTTTTTTTCCCACTGGAACAGCTTTCGGCTATTATATCTTGATTCCTATTGTCAACCATGTTGCTTTCATTTGGGATAAGTGCTCTGCTGTTTGCAGGTACAACTCTTGCTTCTGTGCCGTACAATCATACAGATGTTAGTTCTGGACAAATATATCGAATAGATGATGCCAATAAACCCATTTTTAGAAAAGAGGAAGGCTTGATTTTTATACCTGTTGAATCTAATGTTCAAGCGTTCGCTTCTTGTAATATATTGAATCCTACTTACGATGAATCTGATCCGGCTTATGCGAAAATAGTTCAAAAGCCAAATACGAGTGGAACGGTTCATTTGCGGATGGTTCAACACCCAGACTTATTTCAAGCTTATAAACATGCCATTGATGGTCGTGAGGATTATAGGTTTTTAAAAAATTTGAACCCAAATTCTGATGAAGATTTTTACAATGTTCAGTTAAATTTTACGTCCGGTACGGATTCAGGATACTATATGACGAAAGTCACAGAACCGGGCATGGTTTGTTTTCTTGGATACCAGGAAGTTGACGCAACTGAAGAGCCTGACCCTATAATATATATGCAATACAAATCTGGTGAATACAGAGATAGTGAACCAGAACATCGTATTTTTGTAGGTTTGTCAGTGATTTCCGGCATCATAGGTTTGTTTTGGTTCGTCCGCTGCCTTTGTAACCCTAGAAAATTCACATTTACTCAATCTCTTTTGTTTCTTTGGTACTTTGCATTTCTGGCAAATCATCCTATGAAACGAGCCTTGTTTACAGACAAGAATGTTTTTAACCATCCTTATGGCTTCTTAATTCCGTTATGCTCTTACTATTACGGTGACGGAGTCGAACGTTCTTTATTTAATTCGTTTGCTCTGGCTCTTGCACTCAATATGGGTTATCTCCGACGTAGTTCAAAAAAGCTGGTTTTCTTGGTCATATTACTAGGTTGGGTTCAATTGCTCTTCATCGTTATAGCACCTTTGATTTTCCCTATTCTTTTCTTATTTGGTTCTCCTAAAGCAACGCCTTTGCAACTAACATGGATTCTATTTAATTATGGCTATCTTTTCTCACTTTTAGGAATCAGGATCTGCCAGGTTTACCGAATGCGCCTCAAACTGGGGGTTGCACTTGGTGACAAATACATGAAATCTAAGAAATTTGTTGCGCTTCTATTATTCTCAATATTGGTGAGCATGATGGTTCACAAGCCTATTGCACCAACTTTTGATGTATCTTCTGAGATCGCGAAAACTGTTAATGGTGTTCTGTCCTTCTGTTTTCTTGCCTGGATCTTGAATGCATCTGGCAAAGTGTCGGAAGACAACGAACCAGAGATCTTGCAAAATCCTTACAAAGACGATCCTGAAACGGGCTTGCTTGCTGATGAGAAGTTTTGAGGGGTTTCACTCGCTTACATCGTGTTCTTTCATATTGTTTGAGAATCTTAATAGTATACTTAGCTTGCATCATTTACAATTTTCATAAAAATAAATCTTTATACCAATTTAACTTTCTATTTCTATCAAAACGTCGTATTAACCATTCCCAAAATTTTTAATAAATAATGTACACTTTTTCAGACTTCACCTATTAAGTAAACAGAGTTTGTATGTCTTCCAAAGACTGAACCTGTTGTTCTTCCTTGGACATTCCAAGTGACCCTGCAATAAACTTCTTGCGTTCTTGAACTTTCAGCATTCGTTCCTCTACACTGTCTCGAACGATAAAACGAGTTACTACAACCTGTTTTTCTTGGCCTAGACGATAAACACGATCAATAGCCTGAGATTCCACTGACCAGCTCCACCAAGGATCCATCATTAGAACGTGATTAGCACAGGTTAAGTTCAAGCCAAGTCCACCAGCTTTGAGGGATATGTTAAGAATATTATTTGTTGGATCACTCCGAAATTGTTCTAATGAAATAGATCTTTGTTCCTGAGACATTCTGCCATCGAAGCGAGAATGCTTGATTCCTAGAGTTTTAAATATTTCTCCTATGTAATCCAGAAAACCAGTAAACTGAGAAAAGATAACTATTTTATCGGGGGAAGATTTGTTTAAAACTTTCTGAATATACTCTAAAAGTACTAATACTTTGATAGACTGATATCGGTTCCAATGGTTCCAGTGTAGGCTTCTATCTTTCAAAATTAAACCTGCTGACCTAATTTCTCGAGGCTCATAAACATCGTCCGCTTCAAAGGGCTGACGACAAGTATGACAAAGTGGAGGAGAAATATCCCTTTTCTTTTGGTAACTTATGTGGTCTTTCAAGCATTCCCGACAACAGACATGTTTGCATTTTAATACAAGAGGATCTTGAACTGGTTCCGAACAGCAAATAGGACATTCTGGAGCAAGAGCATCTAGTGTATCCTTGTCTGATATTTCTGTAATATAGCCAGGAATCGGTCTTTTCTGTGATGAAAACATCCAAATTAAGTCATGCAGTTCATTAGAGTTAGTATCCGTTTCCATTTCTTTTTCATTTTTTTCCACTGTTTTCGACAGAAGTAAAGGATGACAACACGCTTGTCGAAGCCGTAAAAGTAAGCCTAAAATTGCAGTATAATTCTTAAATAAAGTTCCTGCAGCGATACTTTCATGCACCCTGCTTCTTGCTTTAACGTATAGTGAATCATATATTCGTCGTTCTGCTTCCGAAAAATCTAGATATATCGTTTCAATTCTTCGGTCGGGTAAGCAAACTATAGGATTTCCAGTGACATCTTTTGTTTCCTTTGTTCTTCGTAAAACGAGTGGTTCGAGAATAGATTGCACAACGTTTAAAGCCTTCAAAATGTCCTTTGCTTCATAGGGCACACTAACGAATGTACGCCAGTAATTGTAGTTGCACCAAGGTTCTATTTGTAAAAATTTTATCAAACTGTACAAATCATCCAATTTATTAACGATTGGTGTTCCGGTAATTACCCATCGATTCTGAGCTGATATTGCATAACAGGCCTTAGCGGTTTTGCTGCTTGGATTCTTTATGGAATGACCTTCGTCCAGAATCACTCGATACCAGTGAACAGAAAACAATCCACAAGTATCGGCACTATTAGCAGACTCTGAAAGTAAAACGCCGTAGCTAGTTATAACCAAATCAGGAACATTGTTAGTATCAGTAAGAGATCGCAAATTTACAGCGGTTTCGGAACCGTAGTAAACCAGTGTTTTGAAGTGTTTAGAATCAGAAACTTTAACTGACTCGGATTGCCATTGATCCAATAAAGACATAGGTGCTACCACCAAAGTTGTCTTTGCAGCTATGGGAAGGCTGTTAGAGAAGGGGGATTTTTCAATTGAATTTTCGAGAATATCGGAACCCCTTCTAGCATGAACTAATGAAAGCATTTCAATAGTTTTTCCCAATCCCATTTCATCTGCTAAGATTCCTCCACGGTGATAAGGAGTCATTGAAGGGAAAACTAACGTTATATCACCGGTGTATAAATTTACGAAAAACCGATGAGGTTCATTATCCTTAGAAAAGTGATAATCTTCGGGAGACAGTCCAGGATCCATAGGAAACAAAAATTGATTCCATAATGGGTGCAAATTTGAAGATGTTTCTGACTTGGCATCACCTTCTTCTCTTTGACACATCCAATAAAGTGCCTGTTTTTGATACTCCCGTAAATCTAAATGAAATCCTTCAGGAATTGAATAAGTAGGGAGATTTGCCTCATTTGAACGCGTTCGATCATACAATGTAGTTAACTGTTCACTTACGACATCGTCATCTTCAGCGATATCTGAAGTAGAGGACTCAGACGTTGTAGGATTTATTGAAGAAGATGAGGATAATAGAAGATCATTAATTTGTATGTTTGATCCTGCATTAGAGTCCTCGGAATAGGGCTCTAGAGCAATCCAGCTGAATAAACGAAGCAAGTGATCTCTCTTGTTCTGGGTATCTATAAAAGCAGCGGGATCATCTTCAATAAAAGCAGTTTTGGCTGAAAATGGGGATTGATTTAATGATGGATGGGAAATATCAAGAAAACAATAAATTTGGAGTGTAACATTGCTTCCTAAATGGAGAAATTCATCTGCATATATGCAACTCGCTTCAAACGACCAAAGTTTTTGAGACATTAAAGTACATAAGACATGAGCAGTCTCAGTAGGCAGCTTTCCTATTTCTTTGTGATCACTATTGAAAAAGCGAATTGAGTTTGTATACATTGGACCAGATGAAGTACCCGAATTCGTCTTTGAACGCTTTCGAGAACCTCGATATTGGGTTTTTGTAGGGGCTTTTTGACGTTCAAGGCACACGCGTTCTCCAGCTTGCAGAACATTAGATCCAGATACAATTGAATACGCTTCTACGCCGAAACAGCCTACATACTTGCGGACTCGGTTTGATTTGGTTAAAAAAGAGAAGGAAGTGAGGGAAGCATTCCTAGAAGATGACCTTGCTACATTAGGTTGTTTAGCCCATGAGTTTATATTTGAAGAGTTGTTCGTTTCTGGTGTCAGAGCTTCCTCGTCTTTCGACTTCGTAGTGGTGACTGTCTGCTGAGAGTTTTCTAGTGAAGGAGACGTTTCAGCAGTTTCGTCTTTAGATTCGACTGAAGTCCCAGATAGGGGATTATCGTAAAAGATGTTAATAGCAGTCTCTACATCTCCGTTCGAGGCATTGTATAGATCTCTTATTTTGCGTTTCGGTATAATTGCTTCACCAAGAATTGATGTTATATGGGACTCAAAGAGATTAGGAGACTCTACATTCACATTATTTTTATCCACCGATTCCAGAGTACCTTCATGACTATTCTCTTCAGATCTTAATGCCTCTATACTAGAGATAGCAGATTCCGGTTCATCATCATGGAAAAAGCGAGGAGGAGATTCTGATTCATCGTTAGTTTCAGTTTCTAAGTCAAGGTTTCTGCTAGGACTTCGTTTCATAGTTTCCACAGCCTAAAAACAAAGGAAACCCTCAGCAAAGGTAAATTTAATCAAGTTGCTCTTCAGTAAAAAAAGAGAAGCTTAAAATGAACAATCACGAGTAGAAAACAAAAAAAAACAATTAGAAGTATAAGTGTTCACGCTAGTAATTGTATAGCTTTTTATGGTCGTAGTGTAAGAAACATTGGATAAAATGACCAGCAACGATAGAAAAATAATTGTTTTTTAACTCATCGACTTCCAATGGATAAAAAAAAATGGAATAAATTAACTATCTAGATACCACAGACTAAAACGTCTGTGAATCCTACTGTTGTGTTAAAGGCAGATTTTGGTCGCTTCACAAGTTTAGTAAGTTTGACGAGGCTTCACTAATCCAGATAAGACATTTTAAAGTGTTTGTATGTTCTAATGAATTGGGAAGCTAATGCATATTTGAAAGTGAGATTTGACCTTGCTAGTTGAATACAAAGTTATCCAGTCAACACCTGTATAAAAAAGCATTCTGCTGTTCGACCTCGGTCCTAATCCAAGAAACACAATGCAAAATTCGATAAGGATTACAGGGCATCGTTAGAAACATTATAGAAACACTTCGCCTAAAGAACTAACTATACTAAAAGGATGCTTTACCAATGAAGAAAAAAGCCCAAAGCCAGGTTACTTCTACATAAGTCAACTTTCAGAGCTACTTACTACAATTGCCTTAGTTTAGATCCATTCAAAATCAATCAAGCTTTCTTTTTTTTTACGCTAGAAACATTATAGCACGCACTACACCCTTACGCGGGTTACACGATCAACACGTATACAACCAAAAGATCACACGTTTTTATTAAAGACTTTAAACAGACTCCAAAGGAGCAACATCACTGACAACCTTGGTACCAACGTCTTGAGACTCACCGTGTTGTTCAAGAAGTCTTTGAGCGTCGTGTCTGGGAGATTTCAAGATCTTAACCTTGCGAACGAGAACGTTTTGCAAAGGATAGATTCCGTGAGTCGCCTTCTCAATGGCGCGGCCAATGACTTCGGGAATCAACTTTTGAACAAGCTCTCTCAAAGAGCAAGAAGCAGTTTGGTTTTGGATGACCTCGAACATCTTTTGGCGGACAGCACGGATTTGAGAAGATTGAGCATAAGTGGTCTTTTTGACTTGGTTGGGACGGCGGCTGGTAAAGCCAATGACAAAGACGCGGCAGAGGTAACCATCAGTGGTCTTGACAGTTTGGTCAGCCTCGATGGTGGTTTGCCATTTACGGACAAGAGAACGCAACTTGTCAGAAGTCAAGCTAAGACCGTTGAAGCTAGTAAGGCAGTTCTTACCTTGCACATCTTCAACACGAAGTCTAACCTTACGGAAAGCGTGCTCCTCATCCTTTTGGAGATCGGCAAGAGAAACCTCCATACAACGACCCTTCAAGGCATCGTTGGCGTTCTTTAAACCGGCAGTACGGTTGACGAGGGTCTTACCAACATTCTTAACTTCAAAGAAGGAAGGAGCTTTGATTTCGTACCAGTCCTTACGGGCAAAAGGATCAACAGCACGCTTTTTAATTCCCTTCTTTCCTTTGGAAAGTCTTTTATTCTTTCCAACTGCCATTGCGGTTTGGTGTTAGAAGGAACTGGTCTCCTCTGTCCAGACAAGAAGCACTTCTGTGACTGCTTTTTTAGTGAAACAAAAAAATGTCACACCCAAACATTTCGTATGTAAAATAAGTAAAAAGTAAAAATAAATAAAATAAATAATCAATCAAGTAAATAAATAAAATACTTTCTTTACTCGTATACAGCAATTGATACTTTTCGTTTATAATGCTAAAAAGTAGTTTTCATGCAGCATATAATATTATACAGAAATACGTGTAAAAACAGTGATGAAGCAACCCAAGTTTGAATTTCGTTTATCGACAATTCGGCCTTTTAAACGTTATTAACGCAATTAAGTCCATTATAAACATATTCCTGACAAGTTATTCGTTTTTGCTAGTGTCCACCTAAGCAATTCTGTGTGCAATGGGTTTGTTCATAGTGTAAACAAATAAAGGAAATGTATGGAGATATCACTCTGTTCTATTGTGCTTACGGGCCTTCAAGGTACATTCTAAAAGATATTATTCTGAAGACTTAAGAACGGTAGACATGGTAGTTTACCAAATGTTATATCAGTCGAAATTTCCAGTAGAATGGGGTTGCCTACGTTAAAAGGTGAAAAATATGGAAATGCGTTTTTTTTTTTTTTATTTTCTTAGCAAATTTATGAATAAATGAAAAAGTAAGTCGTACAGGAACACATTTGTCTGATTCGACTTTGCTATGGTTTCGATTTTATTTTCATTTGTTTACACTGCTCTATTTCAGGACTACCTCAACAACTCTGTCTACACCATACAGGTACACAGGATATTTTAGCGGTCTTTTCTTACATTGCCCTTGGTGCATTCAAACAACACCAAACACTACACTATCGAATCCAGCTCTTACAGTCGATGAACTAGGAATTTAATCAAATGTGAGTTGTGTATACAAAACGACCAATTGTTCCTTTATTCATGACAAATAATAAAAGTACTCTTATAAAAAGCCATAGAGAGTTCTTTAAAAATGATGCTGTTGTTTCTTGCCAATTGCTTTTTACAATTACTAGGCGTCGTTTTCTTCCTTTTAGGATTTTTCCCTCATAAAAATGATTCCACTGGAGCGGCCGAGAAAAACCCATATGCACCTCCTGCTGTAATTGATAGAGTCGTTTTCATTGTCATCGATGCGTTTCGCTCCGATTTCCCCTTTTCTGATTCCTTCCATATGCCATTTCTTCAATCCATTGTCTTCAATACCACTCATGGCCTTGGTTTCTCTTCGTACGCTAGATCCCCAACCGTTACGATGCCTAGATTGAAAGCTCTTACAACGGGAACAATTCCTGGGTTTTTGGATGTCTTACTTAACATAGCAGAGTCGGAATCTACCTCAAGCTTGACTGGACAAGATAGCTGGCTTCACCAACTAAACGTTCATGGAAAAAGTATTGCATTTTATGGAGATGATACATGGCTTAAGCTTTTTCCAAATGCCTTTACTGCCTATGAAGGAACTACTAGCTTTTATGTAGCTGACTATACAGAGGTAGATAATAATGTCACTAGGCATTTTGAACATTTGCTTCCTTCTTCATTGGACCAACTTCCCTGGGATACTTTGATTCTTCACTATCTTGGTGTAGATCATATTGGTCATTTTCAAGGACCTTCCAGTCCTTTGATGAATATAAAGCTAAAAGAGATGGATCAAATCGTTGCTTCCCTTTACCGTTACTTGGAGAAATATGATCAGATTACCAATAGTCACTCTATGATCTTCTTGGTCGGTGATCATGGTATGAATGAAATAGGCAATCATGGAGGCTCTTCAGTAGGCGAAACCACTGCAGCCCTTTCTATGCTATTTCCTTCCCTCGATGTCTTTCAAAGGGACTCACTTCACGAACCACCTCCAGAAAATCCCTATCAACTTATGAGTATGGTTGAACAGGTCGACATTGTTCCTACATTATGTCTCCTTTCAGGAATTCCAATACCAAAAGGAAGTGTTGGCCGTATTTTTTCACCTGCTATTCAGCTTTGGGAGTCAAAGGCGGAAGCCAAGAATGCTTTATTGAGTAACTTATATCAATTGCTATCACTAAAGCATTCTCCAGAAATCACTTCCAATGTTATAGGGAATTTCGAAAGTGCAAGCAACAATGAAATATTGGAAGTTTTGCAACAACTTCAGCAAGAACTCGTTGTAAAGTCGTCCGATTACTCGTTGACGAAAATGGCTTTAGGGATTACCATACTGGGTTTATGCACCATTCTTAATCTGTATTTTACCCTTGCGCAGTTTTCCTTTGTTGATATTCTGTGCTTAATTCCCTTCGTCATTCTGATAGTTGTGTATATGTTCTCAAGTAGCTTTATTGAAGAAGAACAGGTGCTTTGGTATTTCTCTTGTCTTTCGTTAATTTTGTTCCAAGTTCTCAAGCAAACTTCTCTTTTCACTACGGGTTATCAACTTCTTCTGCTCGGCATTATCATTAGGTGGAATCAAACCGGCCAAAAGCATGCAGACGTTCATGATTTGGTGGACGATTATATAGCTCCAAGTTCTTTTCTCAAGTTTATGCTCTGTATTTGCTCTAGCTTTATGCCCTCTTTTCGCTCACCTTCTCCGCTGTCGTTTCTTTCTTCTTTTTTGATTGCATCGTACAAACTTTTCTCTGCTGATTCTATTCATATCCCTCTGCTCTCTTCGGTAAAATCTATTAATTATGTATCATTTGCACAATTGATTTGGTGTACACTAATTGCTGGTGCATTAGCTACTCCAAATTTCAAGAATATTTGTTGCCAGCTGTCATTATTTCTCTTGTTATTGACAAGATTAGAAAATATGGGCCTTTATGTGTTATATGATTTACTACAAAGGACATTACCGAAGGAAGGTATCTATTCATATATATTATTTTCTATAATGGAGCCGTTGGCATTTTTCTCTTTGGGCAATTCAAACTCTTTGGCTTCAATCGATTTGTCGCAAGCCTATACGGGGATTAAATCTTACAGTCTTTATTCAGTAGGGTTTCTATTGTTTTGCTCTGTCTTTTCAGGACCATTCTGGTGGAGCATTCATCAGCCTAAGATGTCTATGCGAAAATGGCTAAGCCCAGCTTTTTTCTTTTCAAGTTTCGCTTTGTTTATTTTGACTCTTTCTTGCTACTTCTTTAGACATCACTTATTTATATGGAGTGTATTTTCTCCGAAACTCTTATATCAAGCCACTTGGACAATTCTATACGGGTTTACAAAATTTTTATTACAGAGTCTACTAACATCACTAAAATAATAAATGGGTTTTGAGCATGAGAAAAGCTTTCTGTGTGAATCAACTACCGTTATTGAAGTCAGATCTAATGATACTCTTTATGCTTCATTCGTTATGTAAATAGGAAAAAACTAATAATTAAACAGACTTACAAATTAATGTAGATGTAGTAGTTGCCAATTCCGTTGTTTGGCTTCAGCGTATTTGTTTTTTTTTTCGATCCTTCAAAACTAAATTCACTAGTTGCAAGATATTTTTTGAATTCCCTTGCTCAAACAGTTAATTTGTCAATCAAGCGAGTATATAATGCCCTACAGTTTGAACTGCTGTTGTAGAAAAATAGAAAGCTTGTAAGACATACAAAGAATTCGTCCATCCCTATAAAGTTTTTGCTGTAAGAAGACTTCAATGTAAAAACTACAAGTTATTATTGGTATTCTTATTTCTTTTTAGCTTAGTACCTACTCTCAATGAAGTAGTTTTTGATTACTTTTCCTACAAAGTGTAAACAAAGAAACCATTGACAAGAAACGATGTGCGAAAATCCTTCTAAACAATTAAATTGATACTTAGTTTATTGAGTTTATACTTTAATCTGAATTTTATGCGAAAAAAAAGCTTGAATGTTCGTTTTTTCTATTTCTTTATTTTATTGTTACCTTCTCCAAGTAACACAGGTAATGTCGCACAAGAGACAAGTGTAGAACCTGAGAAAACCCATCATCCTCCGGAAATCTCTTCCTTCTTAAATTTTTAAGAAAACCATGGCTGATCCTTCTAAAAACCCTATTGCTGATTTGAGCGAAACTCAACAGCTGGAACTCTCAAAATTCATTGAAACCGAACAGCAAAAGGTGAAGTTGCAACAAGGTACGAAATCAAGACTTTAATAGTTTTTAGGGGGATGCTGACCGTTACAAATTTAGCAATTCATCAATTTACATCTACCTGCTGGCCTAAATGTGTTAGCAACATCGGAAACCAGCTTGACAAAAGCGAGGAGCAATGCTTGCAAAACTGTGTGGAAAGATTTTTGGATTGTAACTTTCACATTATTAAGAGGTAAGTTGGTAACATTAAGGATTCATCAACGTGAGTCCTGTGGCTTTCTTAATTCATGATACCAAAGAAACCGTTCAGCATAAATAGAGTATGAAGAAGGTTTTACATTTTACCAGAGTACTATGGCGATATGGACGGAGATGGTTATTCACTGATGATTGTTTCGTTTGCCGAGCTAACCAGTCAGTCTTGAAACTACCAGAAAATAGACAAATTTTTGAATGCTAATGAATAAAAATGTCATTGTCATAAATCGCGAAGTTAATGATAAAACGAATGCATCTCATCATCATCGTAAAAAAATAGGTAATCAGATCAAATGGGAAGAGGTCCTTGACTATAGTTTTGGAGTACTTTGTAAAGTAAAGAAAAGTGGAACGCTTTCTAGATACTTTATATCTTCTGAGGCAGCTTCCTAAAAGGTGTCGATTTCATTCAGTCCTGTGATCGACATCTGTTGGTGTATAGTTTAACTGGATTCAGGATGAGGGGAATTCACAGGATTTAATGGTGAGGGTGTGTTATTAGGACCCAGAGTGGTTGACGATAGAGATCGACCACTTGTCCTTGAAAGGCCAGTATTTTGCTGGGAAACACTCGGCGTTGATTCCGATGGCGGGTTGGATGGTGTACTTTCGGCAGTAGAAACATTTGATGGTGCAGGGAAACGAACCTGGAATATGCATGCAGGGAGATTCGGGCATTGAGCAATAACGTGCACTGGATACCCAAAAGTATGCATGACTCCTCGAATGAAACCACTAGGGAAATACAAGTACTGCACGGTGAATTAGCTTTTGTTTTTTCTGATAATGAATATGTAGGAAAATGAAAAAACACTTACCGGAGTTGTATACTCTTTCATTTCTGTCCCGGTGGCAGCTGTCATCTTAGAAAACCAAAAAAAATAGTTGTCCGTAATCACAAAAGTCCCCTAGGTTCACGGTTAGATATGGAAGTAC
This sequence comes from Schizosaccharomyces cryophilus OY26, assembly GCF_000004155.1. Taxonomy (NCBI): domain Eukaryota; kingdom Fungi; phylum Ascomycota; class Schizosaccharomycetes; order Schizosaccharomycetales; family Schizosaccharomycetaceae; genus Schizosaccharomyces; species Schizosaccharomyces cryophilus. The sequence goes on along the minus strand of NW_013185625.1, from coordinate 1,064,265 downwards.
AATGAATTACTTGTATTTCATACTTTTCGATTCGTTTTCAAGTTGTCCAATTGTTTACGAAAAACTATGGGCCATAATTCTCGACATAAAAACCGCATAACATCTATACTCTCCACAATTCGATTTCTAGTCAATAAAAGCCTACATATAAATCAGGATTGTCGAGATTTTTGCTCCTCATTCATTATGCAGTCAAACGGACAATCGTTCTCTTGCTGTTGAAAAGGGCAAAATCAAGCAACCCCAACACCGTTAGTTTGTTTTCTGAAAAAAGATAATGCTGCTCATCTCATCTTCTATATTCTTAAGATGAAGCGAAGCGTACGCCATGCATCGATTACATTCAAACAGCTTCCACCATTTTAGACTATAATAGCAGTAAATTTTACCTTTCTGTAAGCTTTCTCCCTACTTGGAAACCAATGTTCTCTAAAAAAGTATAACCTCTTTCCATCTGCTCATCATTCGAAAGGGCCGTTTCTTGCTTTTCAGACAAACGTCTGGCCATATGCACCATTTCAATCAATAAAAAATCAAAAGAAGCCAAGTTTACAGACATTGGCAATTGCTGATGGACAATCATCTTGGATTCTCAACACTTCTATTCAAGTCTTAGGAGTAAGGTGTTTTCGCATGCTCACTAGTTGCCGCTACTATTGACAGAAAGTGTGTTTTAGGCCTAAATACCAAAGTTGAAGAGACTCTTTTTCTTTGCACTTGCTTATTATTTCAACGTTTTTTGTTATGGTTTTTACCCTTCTTTTATAATTTATGCCCGGACGCAATTAAAGCTCCACTTTTTTTGTCTTTGCTATTGCTAGTTGAAAGGGTGAATCCTCTATTCATCTCATGAATAGCTTTGAATTCACCAGGAAGCAAGACTTAGTATCCATTTTATTTTGGTTCAATTCCACTTTCAATCATTGATTCCAATATAAAACTTTTGAAGTAAACCAACGTTAAAATTATTATTATTATTATTATTGTTGCTATTAATTATGTGAAGAAAAATTAATGATGATGATTCTGGTTGTTGAAAACCGATTCTTTTTTGATTAGGCCGTTCCCAGTTGAAAGTATGAAACATTGAAATCAAGAAAATCAAGAACCGCTGAAAGTGCAACGACATATTAAACACAACACGTTGCACTTTGCTTCTTTATTCATTTTGATTAGGGGGAAGAGAAAGGAGAAAGTCTATAACCGGGGGGGGGGGAAGATTTTTTTTTTTTTACTGCATAGGAGCGCAAGTACAAAACAAATTTTTTATCACCATAAGCATCGTCTAAACGTGCCACAGTTGGCCAAAATTTTCTTTCACTGAGTATAGGTACGGGATATACTGCACGTTCACGTGAATAAGGGCGGTTCCATTCCTCTGAAACTAGATCCTTTTGAGGATGAGGAGCATTGGTAAGCAAATTATTATCCTTAGGTTGTTTACCCTCCTCAATTTCACGAATTTCTTGACGAATGGAAATCAAGGCGTCACAGAAACGATCCATCTCGTACATACTTTCCGACTCCGTGGGTTCAACCATTAGAGTATTGGTAATAGGCCAGGACAAAGTTGGTGCATGGAAACTGTAGTCTTGCAAACGTTTAGCAATGTCAGTAGCCTCAATACTGGCAGTAGCCTTGAATTCACGAGCGTCCAAGATAAATTCATGAGCGCAGCGGTTGTTTTCATTTGAATAGACAAGCTTATAGTAGGGAGCCAAACGAGCGGCCATGTAGTTGGCATTCAATAAAGCAGCCTTAGAAGCATCACGTAGTCCATCAAGGCCCATCATTCTCATATAAGCCCATGAAATGGGCAAGATACTAGCAGAACCATATGGAGAAGAACTAACGGATCCAATAGACTTTGTACCACCACATTTAACAACAGGACTAGAAGGCAAAAAGTCAGCTAAATGACTTTTAACGCAAATAGGGCCGGCACCGGGACCACCACCACCATGAGGAATGCAGAAGGTCTTGTGAAGATTGAAGTGACATACATCAGCACCTAACTCGCCAGCTTTACACAACCCGACCATCGCATTCATATTAGCGCCGTCGAAGTAAACTTGGCCTCCATTTTCATGGATAATGCTTAAGGTCTCCTTTACTCCATGTTCAAAAATACCAAAGGTGCTAGGATAAGTAACCATAAAAGCAGCCAAGTTATCAGAGTATTTCTCAGCCTTAACCTTTAAATCATCCAGATCCAAGTTACCATTGTTCAAGCATTTGACAGAAACAACCTTTAAACCCGCCATATTTGCAGAAGCAGGGTTAGTACCGTGAGCGGAAACAGGAATCAGGCAAATGTTACGATAATCTTCACCTATAGATTTCTGATAAGCACGGATTACACTTAGTCCGGTATACTCACCAGAAGCCCCAGAATTCGGTTGAAAGCTAGCAGCATCGAATCCTGTAAGGTTAGTGAGCATCAATTCCAAATCATTAATTAAGAACTCATAACCTTGCACTTGATCCTTAGGAGCATATGGATGGATATTGGCAAACTTGGGATTCGACACGGGGTTCATTTCCGAAACTGCGTTTAGTTTCATCGTACAAGAACCAAGGGGAATCATGGCATGAGCTAGAGACAAATCTTTGGACTGAAGATAACGAATATAACGCATCAATTCAGTCTCGGAGTGATACCTATTAAATACAATGTGTTGCAAATAGGGAGTTTGACGTTGTAATTCTTTAGGAAAAGCAGAAACAACTAATTCATCCACGGTATTAACAGATTTACCGCTGTTTAGCTTTTCAGTGAAAGCTTCAGGACTTGAAGAAATCTGAAAAACGTTAAATAATTGGCTCAAATCCTCGTTTGTGATACTCTCATCCATAGATATAGAAATAGACGTATCGCTGACTTTGCGCAAATTATAACCGTGAGCTAATGCCCTTTTTATTAAAGCATCAGCAGACTGTACATTGATTGTCAATGTGTCGAAGAAATGATTCTTATTCAAGATTTTGAAACCAGCACTTTCCAAACCACATTTCAAAACATTCGTAATAGCATAGATTCGAGCGGCAATCTGTCTCAAACCTTCAGGACCATGGTAGATGGCATAGAATGCGGACATATTTGCCAAAAGGGCTTGAGCAGTACATATGTTACTGGTAGCCTTTTCACGTCGAATATGTTGTTCTCTAGTTTGCAAAGCCAATCTGTAAGCAGGATTTCCAAGACGGTCCTTACTGAGACCCACGAGGCGACCAGGCATTTTTCTCTTGAATTCGTCATTACAAGCAAAAAAGCCGGCATGAGGACCACCAAAACCCATTGGCAGACCAAAACGCTGCGTTGAGCCGACAGCAACGTCAGCACCCCACTCACCGGGCGTCTTCATGAGAGTAAGAGCAAGCAAATCTGTGGCAGCGACCACACGCATGTTTGAGGCGTGAGCGGTTGATGCAAGATGACTATAGTCAAAAATAGAGCCATCAGCACCAGGATACTGAACAAGAATACCAAAAGCATCCTTTTCGTTGGCCTTGATAACTTCAGTGGAGATATCGACTACTTTTACATCAATCTCAAAACCGCGTGCGCGAGTGCGTAGCACAGACAATGTATTAGGGTAAATTTTAGAGTCGACCAAAAAAGTTTTACGCTTTTTGCGGTCGCTGCCCATAACCATAACCATAGCTTCACCAGCCGCAGTGGCTTCATCTAGAAGACTAGCATTACTGATGCTGAGGCCGGTCAAGTCGGTAATCATGGTTTGATAATTCATCATGGATTCTAGACGTCCTTGAGAGATTTCTGCTTGGTAAGGGGTATACTGAGTGTACCATTCTGGATTTTCAAATACATTCCTTATAATGGCTGGAGGAATTTTGACATTGTAATAGCCCATACCGATAAGAGTTTTTACCAGCTGATTCTTGTTGGCCACATTTTCCACTAATTCGCCAAACTCGCTTTCTGAGTAATTTGGTGCTGTATGAGATTTATCAGTATTGATTAAAGGAAAATGCTTGTTGTTATTGCCATTAGCACGAACGTTTTCTGGAATAACGTCGTTCAAGAATGATTCAAAATCTTTGTATCCAAGCGTAGAAAGCTGATACTCTTGCTCTTTCTTAGAGGGACCAATGTGACGACGGCCAAAGGTATCCAAAGGAGGTACGATATTCTTTCGTGAAGTGTTATTGAGACTACATGTTAAATGAAAGCTCCTCCTTCTTAACGAAAGAGAACGATTGCTCTGAATACTTTTGACTAATCCTTGCAAGGAAATAGTCCTTCTGGACGAAGCAAAAACCATATCGGTCAAGAGGCCTGTTTCCAAACTGAAAAGACACAGAGAATTATGGAATTAAATGAAAATTAATGTATATACCAAATCCTGCGTATAGATAATTAAGAATTGACGATATTAGTAGTGATGTGAATTATCACTAATTCAATATGCAATTTCGAGCATTTACCAATCGTTTTTCCTACTTAATACTGAAGCAGATTATGGCAGTTGGCAAACTATATAAATATAGAAAAAAAAGATATCATGATTGTCCTGTTGCAGATAGCAAAATAATCCCCGTGTGTATTTACACTTGTTACCTTTGGCACTCGAGTAACTCGAAATTTTTTTTGTTTACGCCAGTAAAAAAAGCAACTTTTGAAAACGATCGGGTTATAATTACCGTTTTACAGATCGTCTCTCTTCTACTTCCATGTTTGTCTTAGTATATAGAGCCTATCCAGTTAGCAGTTTTGTTTGTTGAACAGTCCTTACTTAACTTAATCAGATAAAGTAGGCGGTTTTCTTTTTTTACTTTATGAGCCTTTTCTTTCTTTAATAAGTTTTAGTTTATTTACTGCTATTTAGACTAGGAGCTTGCACAGTAAAAATCCCGTTCATGCTATTCAAATCAATCTTTGAAACATCTATAGTTTTACGACTCCTACTTGCTAGTTATATCGTAGCATTTATTCCATTAATATGGCCCTTATGGGCAAATATGTAAAAAGAGGCATTATTTCTTCTATCCAAATTTGCCCAACCTCTAAGACTTATTCTACGTTTGCTTTCCAAGTTTTTCAATCAGTGATATTTTAATATTTTAAAGATACATTGGTTTTTGCTGAGTTACAATTGCACTTTTAAAAAACTAAAGTTTGAGGAAAAATTCAGACAGTTCCAGGTCCCAATGAAAATCCAAATGAAAACATTATTATATAGATGACCTAGTTACTTTGTGGATATGTCAGCCTTAATTTTTTAAGGAAGAGGCACGACGAGCCTTGACAACTTCCTTCTTTTGCTTTTGTTCAGCAACGCGCTTGGCCATCAACTGAGCAAATTCACCAGCAGCCTCACGGTTCTTTTCAGCTTGTCTGCGCTTGAGAGCGAAGCGGTGACGTTTGTGTTGAAGGGTTCTGGGAGTAACAAGGCGTTGGATCTTAGGAGCCTTAGTGTAAGGCTTCTTGCCTTCCTTCTTGGGCTGAACCTCACGGCGGATGACGAATTGGCGAACATCGTCTTCCTTGCTCAAATTGAAGAAACGACGAATCTTGGAGGCACGCTTAGGTCCAAGACGCTTGGGGACAGTAGTATCGGTCAAACCGGGAATGTCTTGCTCGCCTTGCTTAACAATGGCGACAGCAAGAACAGACAAGTCTTGGTTGACGATGCAACCACGAACGGACTTACGCTTGCGCTCACCATCACGACGAGGGCGATAGCAAGGGTGACCAGCACGAAGCAAAAGACGAACACGGTGGGGAAGCAAGACACCTTGGAACATGGGGAAACCTTGCTTATCATTACCACCGGTGATCTTGAAAACGTAGCCCGCAAATTCGGGGCCTACAGAGTCTGCGGGAACTTCTTGGCCCATTCTCTTGTCCATGAAGACGCGGAGACGACGATCATCGTCGATTTCAATCAGCTTTTGAGTACCATTTGCTGGATAAGAAATGTTCAACTTCATTTTGCGTTGAGGTTCCCGGCAGGTTTTCTCACTGTTTGCCCAGTTTCCTGTACGGGAAAAAAGCAGTCACGTGTTAACGAGGAACAAATGACTGCGTTAATTTAGGTTTACCCTTTCGCTTATTTCTACACTTATTTTGTTTTTCGAAAGTAAATAAAAATCAACTTCACATTCGATGATCTCTGTTTACATTAAATAGATCGTTCATTCAATGTTATAATCCCGATTTATTATTATCTCCATTATAGTAGTACTTTAATGAAGTTTTCGTTCGTCTCTTTGTAGTCGTCGTGCAAAAAGTCTTTCTCCTTCAACGCTGACTTGTTTAGCTAAAGTCTTTCTAAAGAATATGCTACGAATCCTTATTGAAAGCTTAAAGTGATAATTCATATGCAATTTGCGGCATGTTTGCTTTTCTTTACGGTGATTAGACAAGACCTTGGATTACCAGTAACGTAGTAATACTCTCATTTTCTGTGCAATTTATGAGACATGCATATCTTGCATTTAATTCCATGGCCGTAGTCAGTTGTTCGTCTTTAATCTTTTCAATACCAGTCAGAGAAAGTCCTAAAATACAAGTTGATATAAAAAATGAAGTATCACATGCGAATAGTCTTTTTTAAAAATATCCTTTTTGATTTGAGTTATCATTTCCTGCTTATTATGGTTGGCCGGTAAGGATGATTTGTTTACTTTTGTCTATAGTTGTTAGACTCATTAAATCAATCACTCCGTCCACAAACGAGGCAATTTGCGAGGACAGTACACTCGCTGCAGTTTCAATTGGATTTATTATCGTCTTTTAGGAATGCATTCTCCTTTATCAACTCTATATGGAAATGCAGCTCCGGAGCGATCGATTGTATCTGCGGCTTCCTCGCCCCCAGGACCTATATTAAACTCTTCTAATCATTTTTTGAGATATAATCGGTTTCCTAGCCGTCGTCCTGGTGGAAGAAGAAACGTTTCAACGGCAAGAACAGACTTGGATCGTTTTCTCCCTTTGTCCTCGAGCTCTGATGCTCTATTGCTATGTCGACAGGATCCCCTGGAAAATCCATATTTACAAAAAAAAGATACCAGGGATCACTCCGACAGTCGTTTGGAGAAAGATTCTAATTGCCCTTACAATCGTTTGCTGGAACATGTTTTAGAGATTGATAAGACAAGTCATGTATTTCGTTTTTCTCCAGAAACATCTTCTCCTTCCAGCATTATTCCAATAACCTTAGAGTCAAAAACCAATACATGCAAAAAGAAGCATACTCCGGACCAAATTCTTCCTTTTCGAATCCTTGACGCTCCCGAGTTACGAGACGATTTTTATACCACATTACTTGCATGGTCTCCGCGCGGTGACCTAGCTATTGGTCTTGCCGAAAATGTGTGTTTATGGACAGAAGGATTAGGACCTGTTGGTGTTTTGGAAACCAGCATGTACGATGTAAGTAGTCTTGCCTACTCGTATGACGGTACTATTCTTGCTGCAGGAAGAATTGATGGAACCATCCAGTTTTTTGGAAGAGGGGAAGTTCGGCCCAGAATTTCCATTTATCATCCAGGCGATATCGGCTGTATGGCGTGGAAACCTGTACTGGACACGAATTGTATTATAATCGGAAAAGGAAATGGAGAGGTTGTAATCTATGATATACTGTGGTCCGATTCCACGATTAAAGCCACGAAGGTTGGAACAATTACTACTGCTCATGAAGAGCAGGTTTGTGGATTGGCCTGGAATCATGACGGCACTCAATTTGCTACGGGAGGAAACGATAATCGAGTTTGCCTTTTTAATTCTTCTGAATGGCAGAAGCCACTTTTTGTTTGGCAGCACGATGCTGCAGTCAAGGCAATATCTTTTTGTCCCTGGCAAAAATCTTTGCTCGCTACAGGAGCCGGCTCACACGACAAACATGTCCGATTTTATAATTGCAACAGCGGAAAAAAAATATCTGAGCTCTATTGTGGTGCACAGATTACTTCAATCCATTGGTCCCCAAAGTATAAAGAGTTTTGCGTAACTTTTGGTTATTCGGTGGAAAGTGTTCAACATCGAATTGCTATTTATAGCTGGCCTCATTTAAAATGCCTCGTTTCTGTTCTACCGAGAATCTCTGATACTCGATGTGTGCATTCTATTATGACTTGTACGTATGATGATGTACGAAAGAAGCAGGTTCCTGGTAACAGTATTGTCGTTGCAAGCAGTGATGATACTGTAAAGTTCTTTGATCTTTCGGAAAACTGTTCCTGGCATCACGATCGAGTTTTATCCTGGAACGGCATATTCGACTGTCAAATTTTGGAAATGCTGGAAGGCATGGATGGAACTTCTAGTTATCAAATACGTTAAAGTTCCTTTTCGTATATTTCAGGTATTTTTTTTTTTTTTTTTTAAACATGCCTTTTTAAAAAGTCCATCTCCGGATTTCTGGTGTTTTGCCTTTTGTAAGTGTCTATTATTTTTGTGTAAGGAACAGATATTTAATAAAATTTATCAAACTCCTTTTTCTTCTTCTCCATTAGAGCACGTACTTAAAGCAGTGTTTATTTTATTTTCTGTTCATTCCATCGAATTTCTCATATACAGCCTCTAACTGTCATTTGCACCTAACCAAATACCAAGGCCAACGCCTTTCTTTGCTCGTTCATCACTGTTAATCTTGTAATTCAACTCTCGAATATGGAAGACATAGATCTCGGCTTTTTAGCGGAAGGTAGCCTTAAGCAAAGCGATTTGCTGGACGTGGAATGTAGTCGAGTTGGAGGTCCTCCTCTACTTCTTCGGTCGAAAGATGTAGCTTCTATAAAGGAGAAGTGTGGCTCCAATAAGAACTTCTTATTGCAAATGTATGCACCTCGAAATAATGAGTCCTCTTTTCATCGTATTATCTACGTCTTTGTCGACAAAGATGGGAAAGCTCAAGAGGAAGGATGGACAAAGGGGTAAGTACTACAACAATACAAATGAAAAGAATACGAAGTTTATGGAAAGCTCCTTCTTCTGTCAGTGTGGTCCATGATCAAGTCAAAAGATATGCACTTTTATGGATCACTTCAAGGCACTTGCTACTGCTTCTACTATTTATTCTAATATTTTGCTTTATTATCAATTATTGTAATTAACATAATTTTTTTAGGATTCGTGTATTCAGAAGCCAAGCTTCGAAAACAGAATTCAAAAATCTGGACCTTACACTAGAAGAGAATTTCAATTCAAAGCTGTGCAGTCCACGAGAAATAGAAGTGGATTCTGATCCATCTGATGAACCATCAGAAGTTCAGCAAAAAGATCTTCAAGACGTAAAAGTGGAAACCGAAAATCCAACTAATGAGCCTTATACAAAAGCCACAGGTGATACTTCCTTTCTAAAGTTCCAAAAGTGTATATCTAGAGCTCCAGATCAAATACTGCGCTATTATCATTCTCCTTCTTCCCAGCCTTTATGGTGCAATAAGGACGGAATCCCTACCAGTGTTCCTGATTGCTCTTGCGGTGCCAAGCGGATATTAGAAGTACAAATTGTCTCTACATTATTAGCTGAGTTAGAAATTGACCACTCCGCAGAAGATGCCCTTGACTGGGGTGTTCTTACCATTTACACTTGTTCTGAATCCTGTGATTTAGCTAATAAAGGTATTGCAGAAGAAGTATGTTGGCTTCAAAAGTTTTCTGATCAAGGTATTGAAGCACCAGAGTAAGGGAATTATGGTGTTTCTCTGTTCTATTAGGGAAATTGATTTCTGGTTTGGTTATTACTATTTCTTTTGTTTACATGTCAGTAGCATCATTATGTATATCACTTATTTTTCAACACCACTTAACACACTGAACGATCAGATGTTTATAAAGTAGAATAGATTGAGGCAACATTGAATAGTAACAGCATCTTTTTACCTTTCTTTTTTTTGCCAAGTCAAATTTAACATACTAATTGCCTCCTTTAGATAACCATCCCATAATAGCTCATGCACAAATTTCTCCTAGCAATACAAACTACTCACATCTTACTTTTACAATGAAAACGCAAATTAAAAAGATTTATAAGTATTGAAGTTGTTCAAATTAATTTAGCTGTACTGTAAGACTGTTTAACGATAACTTTGTATAGAACAAAACACGAGTCAAACAGAAAACACATTCATAGTTGGTATAAAGAGAAAGAGAATGAATAAGAATGAATGCATTTCTGTTCAACCACGTTTTTTGTTTATACGATTTTTTGTCTTTGTTTCATATCATAATTGATAGCGGGAGACAAAATCAAACGTACTATTTCCAGAATCATAAATATATTTTCACGTCCTTTTTATATTTAGAACAAAAGAAAGGAAAGCAAACGAAAGAAGGGAAAATAAGAAGTCAAAAAAATAAGATCGATAACGAAAGTCAGAAAAGCGTTTGAAAAGTTTAAAAAGCGAGCGAAAAAATAAAACAAAGAAAGTCAAAACAACATTTAGCAAATACGTATCAAATAAGAAACTTTGACTTCGTAAATCAAAGGATAAATGTCATGTACATATTGTTCAGCAGTGCAATTCGTACAAATGAAATTGGGCTCTCGACCTTAAAGAGAAACGTACTTGGATCCAAGCTCACTAAGTTCACCAGCGGCATTGACCAAAGCGTTGTTCTCACCAACAGAGCTTCCAAGGTTACTAGCAGGAGCGAACCAACTGTAACGCTCAACAGCACCGTTGTTTTCCAAAAATTCAATGCTATCCTGGAAGACACTGCTGACATCACTCATACTAGGCAACTTACTAAGGTCCCAGTTTGTGCAAGCAAACTCAGTGACCCAGATGGGCTTACTGTAAGTAGAGGACAAACTGTTCACCAAGTCCTTGAGTTGATTAGCAGAAGTACCGTACCAATGAGTAGCAATGAAATCAATACGGCAATCAGAGCATGATTGCATGAACTTTGAAAGCCAGTCCTCACCAACGTTGCTAATAGCAGGAGAACCAAGGTACTTAATGCCGCCTGATTGACGAAGGGGAGTTAAGTATTGCTTATATAAGGAAGCGGCATAACCAGCATCTAAAGAAGAAAGATCAGGCTCGTTAAAGCCAATCACAGTAGCACCGTTGGAGAAAGTAGAAGAAGCACTCTCGATACCATCAGCAGAATGTTGGCTTTGAATAAACTCAAAGGAGGAATCTAAGTTAGAAGGACTGGAGCCCCAGTTATAATACCAGTTAGCAACACCCTTAAATTTATCAGCAACTGAGGGACTGGTACCGGGGATCCATGCCAAGCCACGCTTAGATGACTTATTTCCTGAAGGTGTGGCAGAAGCAGAGCTAGAGGTACTGCTAGAAGCAGAGCTAGAAGCAGGGGAGCTAGTGCTATAAGTATTGAGATTAGCTGCCTTAGCATTAGGAGCTTGAATGTCACCGGAAGGGAGTGGGGCACTGCTGGAAGTAATGGGAGTGCTTGCATCGGTGGTGCTAGATGCGGAAGCAAGGGCAGCAGAGGTAGGAATAGCACTAGAACTGCTGGCAACAGAATCCGTCGAAGAAGCAGGCTGGGCAGCAGTAGAAGAAGTAGAAGTAGCTTCAGCAGATATAGAAGCAGCAGCAATAGGATAGCTCTCGTTCAAAGCCATATTGGGAGCAACGGATGTTGAAGTAGCAGCAATAGTGTTGTTATTCCATGGAGCAGAAGTAGCGTTCATTTTGAAGAAAGGAGTAGTTGCAAAACTGCTTGGAGCGGTTGAAGATGAGAAAGATGTTTGATAAGAAGTAACAGGGGATGTACCGTCAGCGTTTGTACTCATGAAGACTGTTTTGTATATAGTTTCATAAGTAGTCGTAACATCGTTACCGCCGCGTCTATGATGACGGTGGTTAAGAGGGACGTAAGGAAGGGCAGAAGAAATGCCCAACAGAGCCATAAAAAGAAAGTTGATAAGAAATACGCGCATCTTGCTACAAATGAAAGATTAAAAGAAAGTAGGATAGCAAACGCGTCAATTTAGTTTTTGTTTTTATAAATCTAAAAGAATGAAAAGAGTCGTTTTAAAAGAAAGACTTATAAGGAGGGTATAATAAAGAGGGTATTGGGCTTGAGTGTTTTTGACCGAGGTAGAATCAGCCGCTCCAAACTCTTATATAAAACGAAAGTAGTCACAAATAAAAAGTACATTATAAACCTTAAAAATAAGTTTGTTTCAAATTATTGAGTAAATTGTATTTTTTACTTTCGAGAGTTTCGACAAACTCTGCGAAATATGGGGCTGAATCTGACACGACAGCTACACCGGGGCCTCCTAGTTGAATATCGTAGACAGAGTTTTTTAACGAATCTAATTCAGTAATAACATCCTCAACCATCTCATTTGAACAGTCAGTGTTCCTCAATGTAACTGTGCATCCTCCACCTCCTGCGCCAGTTAACTTTGTCGGACCTATGGATTTGGTAGCATTTATAACTTGCTCAATTGTAACATGAGAGACGTTTAATGCCTCAAGCATTTTTTGGTTGATGAAAATAAGCTCGCCAAGGACCTCTCGAAGTCGAAATACATCCGTCACGGTTTCAAGGGCTTCGATTGCGGATCGTGATATCCCATCAATGGTTTGAAAAATGGAATCAATTACAAGAGGTGAACGCTCTCGAAGTCGAAATACTCTCTGAATCAATTCTTTAGTACTCTTGGGCTGCTTTGTATCGGTAACCAGAACGGACAGAGGATTCTCAAGTTTTAAGAATTGCTTCATGGCAGTCGTCTTAGCCGTGGACTTTCGGAAAGCAATTAGGCCACCATGAGTAGCAGCGGCATTGTCAATTCCGCTAGGACTGCCCTGGATACAACATTCACCAATAAAAGACCAAGCTTCTATAAGAGTAAGGGTTTCAGCTCGGCCCAAGCTTTCTCCAGTTATTGGTGGCTGAATGAAGCCAAAAAATAATAACAAACATGTTGCGACATCGACTGAAACAGTCGCGCTGCTTCCCAAACCAGCACCCAAGGGCACTTCTGAATTTATTGTTATAACACAGCCTTGTGTAGGGGAACCAATCTGTAAATACAAGTACAAGATGCACAGCATTGATAGAAAAACTAGAGGACTCTTTTTCTCGTTTGTCAATAGCTTTTCCAACGCTGCCACGATCTCGTTATTGAGAGTGTTTGGAGGATGAAATACGTCCTTTGCGGGTACAGCTTTCCAAGGCAAAGATTCAAGAGGCCATGAGTGTTTCGTCCCTATATCTCGCATCTTTATGACAATCTCGGGTTTTTCGCTAGGTTCTATTCTACAATAGGTTCTTAGAGAAATAGAAGCCGCTACAGCTGTCTAAGATACTGTTAGTATTCTTGAGTATACAGAAGGCTTCGAAAGACCATTTAGCAAACTGAAAGCAAGAAATTTGGATGAACTTCTCCTAAGCTTGGGATAAATCAACTTGTAACTGTTAAATTGGAGCACAGTTGAATTTGTTTTTTTTCTTATAAAAGGATACAAGAGAATTATTTATAAAGCGATTCTTCATAAATGACAATTCCATGTAATGAGAATCGTTCAACACCATTAACATAAATAAAATGTACATCATGATTTCGTATTACCAATGTTTTTTTAAGTACAAAGAATAATAAGCTTAAAATAATTGCCCAGTAGCATGATCCTTAATAGAGCCTGAGACGTCAACTTACAGCACCGTAAACAACAGCATGTTCACCAAATAGGATTGTCTTCCCTGGAGAGGATACAATGAAACTTCTTTCCATTGACTTATAAGTGATTTCTTAGAGTAAGCTCAACTAGGTTTATGGCGAAGGACAAGTGCAAATTCTTATGTTGAACCCCATAAAAGAAAGATGGCTGGTAATAAGATGGCTGGTAATGGTAAATTTAAGCTTGGTAAGGTCCTCGCTTATTTACATGCTTATGCTAAAATAAGTGTTGCTTATACAGTATCAAATCTGTTTAGAAAAAGTAATTGATTTTAAGAGTAAATAAAACCACTTCCAGTTATTGCTATGCTATAAAGAGAGTAGCTAAAAAAACGAACAAAAGATAGTAGAAATTAAGAATTAAAGTATATTAGAGGATAGGGAACATATAATTGTACAAAGTTTTAGGTTAAATCATTCAAACCATTTTATGGTTGTGTAACATTAGGAAGAAATAAGCAACTTCTTCTTTTACAGAAGCTATACTCCTGTAACAATTCGTAGAAATAAATAGACTATGCATCCTACAAAACGGACTGCAGAAAATGCAACAACACTCCAGAAACTAGTAAATTGTTAATTACCATTGGCATACCAATACTTTCACTTACAGAAATGCTAAGTAATAGCTTGTTTGATTGTTAGAAATAGAAATCCCTTTTGTCTGGTTCAAGTTTATGACTACCGCAACCAGAGCCAGGTTGGAAAAAATCCAAGCCAATACAATGAATGTTCTGAAGTTTTTATAAAAATCCTGCTTCTTTAATGATATATCCGGAGACAAGAGAGTTTTGTCAACCGGACTTGCTAGCAAGCGCACAGATTTTTCGTACATATCATCGATGTCAGATTCATTCGTGGGAATCGCAATTTCAACGACCGTCCCCTTTGGATTTCTTTTTGCAATACCCAAATCATTTGAGACCGCATGTTCTCCTTTGGTACCCCAGGACACATCATGCGTGTTACAAAATGCGTAAACACTTAATATGTTTGTGTACATTGGCGACAGAATCAGGTATTGAACAAAAGATGTCAGCATATGCCAGGGATCGCAAGAAATTATAGAAATTAGTGCATACATTCCGTATGTCGTAGTTAAAGACACTACTATGTTCACGAAAATAGTATTGTTGGCTAAAGCATATCCAACCGATGAGTTTTCGTATTTTGCAACATCAATCGCATGAATAATTCCTCGATATGCAATCCAAGCAGAGCAAAATAATAGATAGCACATTAACAAACCATACAGCACCATTGTCGTTGTATAAAAAATTGTCGAGCCATGTGGACGATTTCCCAATGCCAGGATAAAACAAGGAATCAATAAAGCCCCATAAATCCAGTTCACTACTTTTGCAAGTACAGCTCCAGGGGGGAATTTTGCTTCTTTTGGGGCTACGCTAGACGTTAGGACATAAAAGATGATAAAGAAATTACCGACATTAAACCATGAATACAACATGTGTAGAAAAAGATAAAAAAACTCGACAATTAGCAAAACTTTTCGACCAAATGTATGAGTACTCTGAAAAATCCGATAATAATGAAACACAGAATGAATAGCAGCAAAAAAGCTTCCATTTAACCAACGTCTCCTTTGTAAAATGAACTCAGGTACACGATCGGGGACATCGGTATCCGCATACGCAGACTTGACATAGTGCAACGTCCAAGCTTCATGGCGTTTCGATACTAATTCAAAGCATAAAACACGATCTTCTGCCAAATACATATTCGCTTCAAAAATCCCTGAACATTCACCATTTTGTAACTCTCCGCGAAAATAGCTTTCCAGCGGGCCATTACCATTTTCGTCGTTTTGAAGGGCTTCAAACCGGTAAGCGCTAAAGGCACCCGGAAGTACAGAGATAAACCCGAGTACGCTTTCCAAAGGCTTGTCCAATAAGTTACTCATTTTATATTCAAAATTTTGGGTAGCAACTAAGGGATTCAACATGCTAGATCCATATTTCCCCTTCATAGTGACAACTTCACCGCATGCACCGGCTACTCTTGGATTTACATCGAATGATTTCCAAAGATGGTATATGGATTGATCCCCTGGTCGTGTACCGACATCCAATAAAACGCAAACAGTTGGCTGCAGAACTGGGCAAAGCGCTTGAAAAAACCATCGGTGAGAGTTAATTTTCTGTTTATTTTTCTCCTTTAAACAAAAAACCACCTGCACAGGAACTATACCTTTTTCGGAGCCTTTAAATTTTAAATTAGGATCGATGGATAATTGGGTTGTATACTCATATATATGAGCATTAACTTCCTTTTCATTTACTCTGTTTTTGGCTATCCCGTCTTGATAAACTCCAATGGATGCCAAGTAAGCCAAAGTCTTTGGATGTATATTGGTTCTGCCATCGGAAATTATACAAACGACCACCTTTTTCCAAGCATCTACTCCCCATACTGGAGAGCTCCTTTTCTTACAAAGGTAAGAAATGTTTTTCATAATGCTATGCATTGTACGTGCAAATAAAATTTCGTCTTCATTAAACATAGTAATGGCAATGCAAATCTCTGTCTTCCGGGGCTGAGCAAACAATGGCTGTCGAAGCGTAAATAAATTCTTAACAAAATCTTGAGGCTCACAAGTGGCGGCCGTGTAACGAACGTAGGAAAATTCTCGATCTTGCTGCTTAGGCAGACTAGCAAGAAGCATTTTGGGGACAGGGCAATCCAATACCAAGTTTCCTCTGAAGAGTTCTACTCTCTGAATAGTCTTTTTTCGCTTTAGCCGAGGTTCATGCTTTGACTGTTGTCGCTCAGGTTGTTGCTGATTTGATATATTCGGGGTATACGAATGGATGGGATTGGGTTGTGCCGTGTATCCTTCAAAAGGAGGACTAGATTCTTCTCCTTCTTTAACCATATAGTCATCTATACTAAAGTCATCTATAGAGGGAGCTTCTGAAGAAGCAATCAGATGTCTGTACTCTTTGTCATCTTCGTCTGCTTCAGATAACTGAGGGCTAGATCCATCTGAATTTTGGTACATTAGAGTTGGAACCTTCAATAGGCTAGCACGATTTGGCGGTTCAGTGGTGAGACCTGCTGCTTCTTCTTCATCTGGCGGACGTGGAAGAGAACGTCTCATCCATCGGCTCATTTTGCTTTCAAGAAATCAATGACTGAGAAACTTTCAATTGAAAAAAGGATAATGCTGTAAAAAGATTATAGATGCTTTGGAAGAATAAGGAAGCAACCAAAGATTGATTTTCTCAAAGAACGCACCCTCTTTCTATATAAGTAAGTAATACAAATAAAGATCTCTTGAAATTCTTTAACTTTTGTATAGTGAACAGTACAGCAGTGATATTCTCTCAGGAAGTATGTCGAAAAGAGCGTTTATTACAAGCCAACAGAATTGCTTACCATGAAACGAAAGAAATGAAAGCTTTACCGTTGAGTAAACAATGCAATGGAGAAAAGCTGGCTTTAAATAACACGAAATGTTTTAAAAAAAAAGGTAAATATTTACGTGGACCATACTTACTGTTTCACACTAAGTTCAAATAGTAAACACAGAAAGTTATTACATAGTTAAGAAAGAAGGGTGTTGAGTAACAGAAAAATACGAAGAAAAGTAAAAATAGTCGTGAATAAATTAGAGAAGGCTTTCGAAATTTCTTTTTGGTGAACAATAAATACCCGTTTTCGGTCGATCTTGTTATGCTGTTCGTTGAAGCCTTTTGCTAAAATCTTCCAGAAACACCATTTTTTGAGATTTCTATAAAAACAATGGAGTGTTTTTTAGACACCTTTTTTCTTGGGATTGATCGTGGAAGCATCCAATAAAGGAACATGAGGACATTGAATTGACTGTTGACCATATTCACAGGAATAAAAATAAGAAAATATCCTTTCCAACTATGCTTTGGAAGAGGTTTCTTTTCCCTCATACCTGCTGAATCTGTGTCCAAGTGGGACAATTTGATTAACATGAACGCAACTTGGGACGTAATTTGGCTTAGACTGGTCGAAACAGATAGTAAGAATCCCTTACATCAATTAAATTGTTTGTGTATGGCTTCAGGGGTATCCGGAATAGTCTGTCTCAAATTTTAAAAGTCCATCCAACATGAAGACTAGAAATGTGCTTTGGAATAATTTCATAGATGTTTCATTGATAGAAACATCAAATAAGCTTGCCTTGAAAAAAGAATAATGCTTACTCGCTGTAGGATCTTGTAATCGTCAAGTGTCTGATCTTTTTTCTTGGTACATTTCCTCAAGAAACAAGGAGCAAAGCAAAATCCCGTTAACCTTTTAAAAAGAAATCTTAAACTGGCCAGCATCAGCCGATATGCTTCGAGCCTTTCTTTAGTTTCTCCTTATGGACGAATATCATAAAGGTCGTTGGCTTTTTCGCAGGGACCATCCAATTGGAGTCACTTTTAGTTTTTATTTTCTTAAATATGTTCTATAAATCTCTCTTATTTTGCAAAATGGCCCATCGAGAGCTGTTTCGACACTGGTCTCCAAAGTACCACTTTCAACAACTTCGTTTACGCGTCTGAGACCGAAATGGGAAACTTTCAGATAACTCTTATTCATCTGCCTGCTACCCTTACTATATAATAGAAAAACCACTTCTTTATAACAAACTTTCTGTCAAATGACATATATTCGTTAGAACAATATTACTATCCCTTTCATATTATGAGAATCAACACTGGCTTTCCCTCGCTAGCACTCGGTATCCCAAAATGCTTGTCCACACGGGTGTTGGAATTTGTCGAGTGCCACAAATCGCGTTTCGTAGTCTTTTTGACATTTAGAGGAAATTTACCTCTAACTTTGTTGAATAACAAAGTTATTTGTTCTGTTGAGAACATTGGGATTTAGCTCTGCATCCCTAGGGTATTCTTGGTTTTTTTTCTCGAATTTTTTTTGACAAAAAAAAATTGATTCGTCTCCAGATTTCACGAAAATTTGTATGGAATTGATCATCCATAGGAATCTGGATTGGATAGAAGATGTTAATGGAGCCCGATCATTTACGTACGGCAGTCAACCGTTCGATGACTTCGCGTGAAGGTAGAAGCAAAAACCGGTTTAATCCCGTGACGGGAGCCAGGCTCGCTGCTGGAGTGATAGCGCTTTCGGCGGATAAGCGATATGTTCTGATGGTTTCATCAGCAAAAAAGCTTCCATGCTGGGTTGTGCCAAAAGGTGGTTGGGAGGCAGATGAATCGATACAACAAGCAGCGTTGCGTGAGGGCTGGGAGGAAGGAGGATTAATTGGGAGAATCACACAGTCACTAGGTTGCTTTAAAGACAATCGTCCAACGGATACGGTCGATCGAAGGAAGAAGTACTTGGAGCAACAAATCATGAATGCCCACCAGCAGCACAGCGATGATGGAACCTCCGATCCAACTAGTACATTGACCGCTGAGACAGAACAAAAACTGACTTCCATCGAGAAGATAATGATTCCTCCCCGTGCGGAATGTGAGTTCTTCGAAGTTCTTGTGGAGCGGCTGGAAGACTGTTATCCCGAAATGGGAAAGCGGCACAGAATGTGGATGTCCTATGCAGAAGCTAAAAGGGCTCTTGCAAGCCGAAAAGATATTTTGGCTGCTTTGGAAGAAAGTTCCATCATCAAGGAAATGGATGAAAGAAATCATATTTAAAGTGTCTTTTTAATCATGATTGTATCGTTTTTTCTCTTTAGTGTTTTTTCTCTTCATGAACTATCATCCATGGAAAAGACTGTGTCCTTTTAATGGAATCAATTAATGAGGGTAATTTTGATGTATGGCTAATCTATGTTGTGGATAACGGTTTGTCCCAATTAGTTTTGCCGCTGTTATTTGTTTTATGGGATATATATACTCCTTTTTATATTCTTATTTCTCTCTTTCAACGTTCCTATCAATATTTCCTACACTTCTTTTTTAGACTGAACGGAAGAAGCTTCTTTCTTCGTTTACGTCTATGTGCATTAGCTTCGTAAATAAAACAATGGAAGTCACGGGAGTTTTTGTCATTTTTATGATTGCACCCATCTCGCATAAGTTTCTGAAATCCTTCTTTTACTTTTCTTTCCACGTATGATTCTTTCTACTCTTTTCCGAACAGTTTTCAATTTTTTTCCTTATTTTTACGTTTTCATTCTCATTATAATTAAAGAAACTTTAGTTGTCCGTTTTACTATTCACTGTTTCTTGATGTTCTCTTCTACCACTCGTTCTTTAACCACAATAAGGTTGTAAAAAAGGAGCATGATCTTCTTTTTGCTTTTTTCTTTTGCTAATGAATATTAAACCACTGTATCGTTTTTTTGTTCTACGCGTGCACTCATAATAGACACGCAGCTTCGAACCCAATCCTCTATGGAAACCGCTAGAACAGCATGTATACAGTAGCGAAGGTAAAAGATACATTGTAATTTATAGATCTTGCGCTAATAATTCTCTTGCATGGGTATGAATGGCTTTGAATGAAAGAAATGGAATGGATAGGAGATGGATTTTGTCAAAGTTTTGTATAGGCAACTAATCTACCGTTTTTAATGTAAAAGTATTTTTTTTTTTTATATTGTGTTTTCTTTCTTTTTCATTGTATTGTATTTTCTCGAGAGTTAAATCTCGTGCGTCGCTGAAAAGAAATCAACAGAAAAAAGACTGTTCAAACAAAAGTAGCAAAATGAGTTCATAGGAAAAAACAAACGAATCTGTGTAACATGAAATGGAGGAAGAGGACACCATGAGCAGGTGATAATAAATAAGCATGCTTTTTGAGATTTAAAAAACGAGATCTAACTGGCATGAGGGGATGCGCGAGAAGAATCCACGTCGGAAATTACGATACGAGGCCCCGTATCTGAATTATCCAAATAAGTATTTCCAAGTTGATCGAGTCGAAGTTGAAGGTCATGGGCAAGATGTAAAGAATTAGGAGACTCTTCCGGAATAGGTGACCAGCCTAACGGCGGAGATCCTGGAGGACTGATAAGCCAGTTTTTTTCGGTTTTAGGAACTTTAAGATTGTAGTTTTGCATGAGTGAGGGATCCTTCGTCGACACATCTGGAACGTAATGGCAGTCAATTGGGGCGCCGGTTGGCAAAGAGGTATGTTGTAGAGTATGAAGAGCCTGGCGTTCGGCCCCTGAATCCTCATAAAAGGCCATCACTTTGCCCAGACCCTTGATGACTTTTGTTGAACGAGGGTTGGAAACCGAGTGTATGAATTCTTGCAATTCTGCAACAGAACTAGAGGTCGTTGTGAAGACTATCATTGCAAAGGAAGAGAACGAAAAGATTCAAGCAGAAATGTCTTGAAAGAGACCCACAGTAATATATAAAAAAGCAGGCCAAACGATCCTCAGTTCCAAGAAATAGCCGACTTGCGGTGCAATGACAATTTCAACAATGAAAAAGAAAACTATTTAGAAGAAAACACTGGAAGCTTTAAAAGGGCTATATATGGGTTAAGACAGAAGAAATACTAATAAGTATAGGGACCTTACGAACACACCAGCAATGAAGGGTTGAGAAGAACAAAACCTCAGTTCAGCCATGAATATGGACACTAAAGAATGAAAAACATATGATTTCCTCTTTTGGTATAAATAAGAAAAAGAAAGGGAAGGGAAAAGGAAATCCTTCTTTTACCAATTGCCAGTGAATCACCTAGAAAACTTGAAACAACTACGAGCTGATTTCCTTTCCTAACAGAACGTTGTGATATGTACGATGGAAAAAGCTTGTGGAAAGAGATGTTGTTTATGTTTTGGCCCCTGTGAGAAAAGGTTATTGTTAGACTAAGTGGAATGGATTCCGATAGATCAACAGACTCTATTTCTCTATTTTCCTCTCTCCTCAATATCCGTTTATTTTATTTTACACTTTTTTATAGGCCCTAGTTCGTTTGGAAGGATGTTTGCTACGAATCTCCTACCTGATATTATAAAAGACAAACCAAGGCAGCAAGGACGCGTTTGTCTTTCTGTGTATTTTCCTTATCTTCCTTCTAACGTGGCTTCTCAATTACGACCCCTTCTCCCTGTTTACTTCATGGAAGCTACCCTACCGACTTTTCGTATCAAACCAAGGATGATCGTCTAAAGACTCTTAGCTCGGTAAAAATCGCTCAACATAATTCTAGTCTTCATCACTTCAAATGACTCTAATGGAAGGTATTTTCAAGGACTCTTCTTCCTTTAAGCTGTGTGTGAAATTACGGATCCCGAAACCATCCTCGTGATAACTTGACATCCAATATACTGTAGGCTGCAGACCCTGGGAAATTCGTGTCCATCTCTTCTTGATTCTAAGAATGCGAGGCTTTGTATCGTAAGGCTTCCACTGCTCTGCTCGTCTCTCTACCTTCGTTTCTTCTTTTCCACCCAACTTTGCCTTGAGCGAATCCCCGGAAGATAGCAAGCTCGTTTGGGTTCGCTATTTCGAGATAGATTCACAAGCATATATCTCGGAGAATGAACAAGTATAAATAGAGACGCAAGTATGACACTTGAATTCTACCAACAAGAAAACTAGAATTTGGCTTACGATTGTTGTACAGGTTTGTTCTGAAAAATAAAGAAATTCGACTGTATTTTTTGCAGCATTATATTTGGCAGATCCCGTTACCCTTCATTCTTGTTTTTTGTGATTTTTTAGAAAAGGGAACCCCCGTTTTTATTTTATTCAGATTGTTTTACTTCGTCCTTGCTGATATCGTCGAAAACACGGTTTGTTTATATCTTGGTATCGACGTGCATTTTTCTTCATATCTCTAATTCGTGTCATAAGAATCTTCTTTTGCTTTATTGAAGTTTGAAACCCTTTTATTTTTCTTGATTTTGATTAATCCTTTTCTTTTTGCGTGCTATCATGACGTTCGAGAAAAAAGTCATCTTTTTTGATTTGGATAATTGCTTATACCCTAAATCGTATGCCATTCATAACATGATGGCTTCGCGGATCACAGCGTATTTTGCAGACAAGTTAAATATTCCTGAGGATGAGGCGGAGCGTTTACGCGAAATATATTATCGTCACTACGGTATCGCCATCCGTGGTCTTGTCCTTCATCATCAAATCGACGCCGTTGACTACGACAAACGTGTGGACCAATCACTTCCTTTGGAAAAGGTGATCAAGCGAGATGATCGTTTGCGAGAGATGCTACTTGAACTTCGTCAAAAGTATAAACTCTGGGTATTCACCAATGCCTACATTGTGCATTGTTCCCGTGTTTTAGCTCTCATGGGGATTGCTGATTGCTTTCACGGGGTTACTTATTGCGACTATGACGCCAAAGACTTAATTGCCAAACCCATGCCGGAAATGTATGCGCGTGTTATGAAAGATGCTGGCGTCACCAACAAGGAAAACTGTATTTTTTTCGATGATTCTTACGGAAATATCATTGGGGCAAAAGACTTTGGTTGGAAGTACACCATTCAGTTGGTCGAACACCAAGAGCCTTTGCCCGAACCTCAGGCGGGTTCTCATGTAATTCGTGATATCCATGAAGCAAAGGATTTTTTAGATTCTATATTCAAAGATGATGATTAAAAAATATAATCTTCCTATGCATTCCCTTCTCCCTTTATTTTCTCTCAATGCTTTATCCTTCGAAGAACCCTCCACTGTCAATAGACTGATAAACGTGTTTATATGTTCTTTTATTCGGATACTAACGATTACGAGCTTTCCCTGCGTTTAGCAACTCTTTCTTTTTACTTCCAGTTCCTGAATACCTTTTTAGGAGGATTTCATACGTGTCTATGAATTCGTTATGCCGCTTTATCATCTTATGCAAACTTTTTATGCCTTTCACGTGTAGAGCTTTTTACGTTTCCTTTTATTTTATGAGCCATTCGTTTTAGTGTAATGAATTGTTTATTTTTTTTTGTACCATGTTACTAGCCTATATCATTGCGGCATAGACCATCGCTTTTCATGAAGGAAGTAGATTCGTAGCTATCTATCTTTCAAGCTTGTATCTCCATTTGGATCTTTGCAATGTGTATAATTGAAATACTTTGAACGAACTGCTATATCCTTAGCGCAATTATTATGTCCTTTTAAATCAAGCTTATAACCTACGCCGAGCATTTGCTTCTTTATAAATGATTTATATCAAGGTACGCTGATCGAGATATTAGAGTTTTATATGGGTAATTCAAAATGCAGACAGTGGAGAATATATATATTACTATCTAAGATTGTCAATTTTACTAGTGCAAACCCAAACTTTACACTTTACCAAAGTAGGTGTTCACAGAACCATCAAAGAAAGATCTATAAAAACCTTATATCTATAGAAATAATACCTAATACAATCCCGTTGGGAAAGGACCTAGCAAGAAAGAAATTATCATATAAATGAGACCTTGCAAACGACGGCATTGCCATAATAACTCATAAGAGAACTTAATTAAAAGTCCAAATACATACATATCAAGGGATAAATAAGAACCTAGCTTTTTAAAAAAAAAGAGAAAAACCATTTACGCATAGTCTAATAACAGCAAGAACATTATTAACACATCATTTCGGGAAACTTCTGAAACGCTTTCAAGAAGTGAAAAGATCAGTTAAACCATATCAGATCCAATAAAGTCGAGCCATTTTAAATACTAATGGGTCATCCAAGCAGTCATGGATGGCTTCATTCTTGTTGATCATTATTATAATTGTGAAAAGATAGCACTTCGGAATACATCATTACCTTCCAAGTTTCCACAGGCAGATCACTGTCCTGGAAAGACCAATCGAATATTTCGTCAGCGACTGGTTCATCAGTAGGATCATGGTAAGGAGCGAGATATTCATGGGCCAAAGCGTCAGCAGCACTAATACGCTTACGAGGGTCAAAGACAAGCATCTTCTCTAGTAAATCAACGGCTGCAGGGTCAGTGTTTTTAAATTTTTCTGAGAAGGGGACCTTTTCCTTCTTGGGAAGCGATTGGACAAAACGTAAAGTGTTTTTGCTACAAATGGTTTCAATGACTTCCATAGGTGGCGTCCCCAACAGTTCAGTGATTATAGAGAATTGGTTAACGTGATCGCGGCCAGGAAAAAGAGGTTTTCCTTCAATCATTTCAGCGAAAATGCACCCCGCACTCCAAATGTCCACTTCTACATTATATTTTTGCCATGTAAGCATGATTTCTGGAGCTCTGTAGTACCGAGTCGAAACATATCCAGTCATCTGAGGATCTTGAATACGGGCAAGGCCAAAGTCACAGATCTTCAGATCACAGTTCTCATTAATCAAGATATTACTAGGCTTCAAGTCTCTATGAATTACGCCCGCCGAGTGCACAAATTTCAATCCCCGCAGAATTTGGTATAGAAAATATTGAATAAATTGGGTTTCTAATGGCCTCGACGTCAACAATCTATGAAGATCGGTACCCAACAATTCCGTGACAAAATAAATATCTTCAAAAGGAGAAATGAATATATCGCTTAGACTGATAACATTTTCATGGCGCAGATGTTTCAACAGCTTCAGCTCCCGGTATGTCCTTTTTGCTAAAACTGGTGTACTAAACGGTTTCATGATCTTTTTGACAGCAACATTCATTCCAGTAAGCTGATCCTTTGCTGAGCAAACCAATCCGAAGGCACCCATGCCAATCGGCTGTAGGTCGCTGTAACGCGTTGTAATTTCAAAACAAGTACCAAAAATCTGTGTACGAATAAACTCCGCCATATTTAGCCTTCTGTCGTTGGTTTTCACCAGGGTAACTCTCGCTGTTCTTCCAATTTCTAAACCAACGGGTTCAAAGTGCTAGTGCTATATGGACCCTTTTTTCTGTAAAAGGAAGCTCTATAATTATTTTTTTTAATTGAAAATCGATCAATTAAATCTCGTTAGGTCCTAGTGAATGAACGTTGTTAAAGGTAGATGCTAAGCAGAGTTCCCTTTTACACGTAAGGAAGTATCCTATAATATTGGAGTGCAGAGCGTTATTGTAGATTAGGGTCGGATATAACGAGTAGAATTAAATCGTTAACTTATTTAAAGCATTGGAAGAAACGAGAATTTGCTGCTTGAATGTTGTAAGCAAAACATGGTAGGAAAAATTGTAGGTTGAGAGCAAAACAATAGGTTTGTCATATAGACGAATAAAAAAACGAAAGAATATGTAAGAACAAGTGGAGCATACCAAAATTCAGAATGAGTTGATCTTTGCAACATGCAGGCATAAATAAAAAGTAGGATACACACGTCCATGCAATTTACAGGTTTTTATAGAGAACGCTACAAAACATGAAGGATAAAGAAGTCGTATATTATCATTAAACAATACAGAAAACCATACAGGCAAGGAAACGATCGTTTCACGAGTTATAAAGAAAACTAAGTAAGAACGATAACATAAGGGAAGAAATAAAAATGCGCCTTTTTTGATTTTTTGGTTTACCCTAGATAAGTAGTAAGTCTATTGCAATGCATATATCTTAAAGAAAGAATGAGAAAATAGAAATAATCGTTAACGTCCCAAATGGTAAAAATCAAGATCAAGATGTCAATATCAAGTAGTGAAACATGCAATATAGGCCAAGCAGCATATCCTGCGCTCGACTTCATTTTTAATGATTGCCGCAATTTGCTTGTGGGCATACAAAGGTGAGTCCTAAAGACCTAAAGAATCATCAAACGAAAGAAACAAGGAAATGGAAAGAGAAAGGGAAAGAAAAGAATGACAAGAGATATTGGCTAACTGCTTATTATTCGTTAAATTCATTAGGATTTTATACGCCTAGGCTTTCGAGATAATGGAAAACGACGGACTGCCGTAGGTATCACCGTCATCATGGAGGTTTCCGATTGCATAGATGATTTTCGGGAAGCAGCATCTCCTTTAGAATGATTCATAATGGTAAAGTAATCGGATTCTCGATCTTCATTTTGCGAGTCAGTAGAATTGGAATTGGGTCGAGACATGTCTGTTCCGTACGCCAGTGACGGTGTTGACGACTCGACATCACTCAGATGACTCGCTTTGGGAGATCCCGATGAGGAAGGAGTCTTAGATACTGCTTCCCTTCCTTCGGCCATTATGCGCGTTTTATGATTTCCTGGACTCTGGTTTGGTAGTACTTTTCGAGAAAGTTGATGATCGTAAGAATTTCCTAATCCATCAAACGATTTTTTTAAAGATTGCTGAATATGTACGAGTGATGAAGAGTGAAGAGAACGACGAGAGCGACGATTCGTTAATGAAAGCATATCCATATTGTCAGAAGAAATCGCACGGGCTTTTAAAGCATTCGCAGGTGATTGCGTTACTCCACCGACATGGTTTTTTTGAGGTTCCGTAAACATAGCCGTTGAAGGACGCGAAGGAGGGGTCGAATCTAGCTGGTCTGTGGACATCGTAAATGACTGAGGATGCTTCAAGATACTAGTACCCTTATTTTTTACGGGTACAGTTATGGGACGAGCTGGCAAATCTGAAGGCCCCCTATGAATTGACAGCGGTGTAGGACACTGAATATGTGAAAGCAAAATGCTTATAGTGTGCATGTGAGGAGCTTTAACATCATGACTAACAGCCAATTGAACTAGGTATCGCAAATACGACACATACTCCATGGGCTTGTGCTGAATATAATCCTTAAACATGGGGTTACCTGAAGCATGAGCCAGGAAGGAATCCCGCTGTTTCGAAATCCTTTTTCCGTCAATAGAGCCATGAAAAACGGATGCAATGGAGTTTATTTCCGATAGGACTCCTTTGTGTAGTTCAAAAATTTCCGGTTGTTCAAGAAGCTTAGCGGCGTTAGGATTCTGCGTGAGGACAGTCAAGGGAAAAAGGGAAATAGGAAAAGCTAGATCCTCTATTTGAAACAGTATAAGTGAATCAACAATCTCACAAGGGATTCCTCCGTTGCATAGAATGTTCGCTAAAAGCTCTAATCTATCAAAATGTGCAGAGGATCCGAATTCGCTCAAGTATAAAGGCGTGTTTTCTCCATGATGAAACTCATTGACGTCCCTTTGGACAATTCCCGAGTGAAATGAAAAGGAAAAAATGGGATTTTCAGGGAAATGCTTTTGAAAGCTCTCTTCGATTCCAATTGATCCAGTAGTATTGTAGACAATACAAGTATGTCCCTTGGTAACAACTGACTCAAGGACAGACGGTAAATCAAACGAAAAAGGGCATGGTTTAATGGAAATAAGAATATAATCAAACACTTTTCCTTCATTCGCAAGATCAATAATTTTGTTAGCACGATATGTAGGCCGATATTTTCGGGAGCCAAAGGGCTTCGAATGAATCGTGAGTGTAGATATTGGGGCATCAGGAACATTGAAGAATAAAATTGTTTCTTGACAAGCAACTGATGTACTTTGTTGAAGCCTCCATCCTAGTAAGGTAGTGATAGCAGCGTTTCCGATACAGAGAACACTGATGCATGGCTTTTTTCCCGAGTCCATTATAAGTTCACAAATGAGAGCAATAGAAACCTATAGATAAATTAAATGATTATAAAGAGAGTTTTTTAAAGAAAGAATAAAGTTGAAGTAATAAATTATGATAGTCGTTTGACAGAAACAAAGGGATTATAGATTCCAATGATTAACAGAAATGATCCATCCGGAAAAGTCTGAAAATAGTAAGATTCAAATAAGATTGCTTAGATGTCAAATTTAATTTCTTTTTTCCAAACAAAGCTTTCGTAGTATATGTTTAAATGAAGTCGTTACGTGGAACGAGAATATAGGTAAAAATACAGGTGAATAGTATGATTCTAAGGAAGATCGATGTTGTCAACGGCCACTTCTTTGTCTCAGGAATACTTTCTATTAAAACAATTATCTTTTTCAGTGGTTTGTTATGGTCGTTTTTTAACGCTGAGCAAAAAGTCAGTGTATTCGGAAGGAGAATTCTTTCAAGGCGTCAATAGACGTTCTCGAGAAGGTTATAGTATGATATTATTCAAAGTGCCGGAGAATTCCTAATATTATCGAATATTACATATATTTTATAACACTATGGAGTATATTGTTTAAGGACGCTACCTGTACCAAGACAAAAGAAGAACAGGTGAAACACAAATCCAAGCAATAAGAAAAATCCAATAATTCATGAGTTAGAAATAGCTTTTACTTTATTAGGATAGAGCTATTATTGAGATAGCTATCTCCAGAAAAAACATCCAGTAAGATAGTTTTTGCAGGTCGAGAGAATGACTTGTTTATCGATCCATCTTTGTCAATCAGGCTCATGGGAATATGTAGAGCAAGAGAATTCTATTCCATTCCAAATTCACACGCCTATTTACCATTCCTTAGTCCATTCACAATTCTTTCATACTTCTGATATACATATTCACTGTCTCCTATGTTATACATATATAATTTCTACATTTTTACTTACAATGTACCACAAGGCATAAGAAAAGTTCGTGAATAAAAAATAAGTTATTTTTAGAGCAAGAAAAAAAAATGATAATCCGAAAACGAGAGAATAGAACAATGGATAATATGCTAAGGAGAGAGTTTTTTCTTGCTCATGTAAAAAAAGAAAAAAAAAAAAAAAAAAAAAAGAACTCGTGATTTCGTTTCTGACTTCTTCACATCTTTTATAGTAGCCTTCTCCGACTAAGTATTTGGATCCTGAGAGTTATTAATCATATAAAAAACTTCTTTTGTAACTCGTCCGACTCTGAGTTCAAGTTCATGTTTTCTTGAGCTTTTTGACTTCATACAAACTACGATCAATAAAGGCCGCTAAAGTAACACATCCGCCTAAAAGAGATAGGACGTTTGTCAAGAAGCCTCCAAGAGTATTTCCTTGGATTTGGCGATGAATGACGCGCATAGGACTAATATCAATGTGAAACCATAGGCCAGGAACACCGCCTCTGTGATTAATATGAGAGGGAAGTTTCTCTTCAGGACCACCATGAATTGGTCGTTCATGTTGTGTCACAGCATAGCGATTAGTATCAATAATTCCTGTACCAGCTTTTAATGGGATAAACTGATGAGACACGCATTTGATAAAGTATTCATATCTGTAGTCGGGAATGTTGGTTTTCTTCACCATATTGTCTAAAGGGTTTTCTTTAGCAATAGAAGGATCAAGAGGAGGACCAAAGCTCAAATGATGAATGGTATGGCTCATATCATGTAGCTCCTTTTCTTTCGAAAAGTCGCGAGTATCGTGTATGTGATTTATACCATTTTGGGACGACCGGCCGGGGGCAATGTGAAAGTTACCTGCCATGCGGTTTACGAATAATTGACCGGCCAGATTGCAACCCTCTACTTTTTGAGCCTCATAGTTTTCTTTAAAATGTTCTTCTTTACATTGTTTGAACGCATCCACATCGCCGATACCCCAATTAGCTCGACCATATGCTTCACGTACCGCATTGCATGTGTTGCAACAGCCAGGAGTATCAACAGGAGCAAAGTCGGCAGCACCGTAACAATCACCACATGTCTTTTCCTCAGGAGTGGTATTTAAAGGATCTTGGTCGTTCTCCGGATCATTCAGCAGTAAATTGTCTACGGAAATAACTTTTCCTTCAGGGGAAAGCCTAGTTTTAGAAACAGAATGCTGGACGTCTTGTTGAAATTCACCGCTAATATCCAAAACGTCCACACTTAAAAGCTGGCATGGAATCTTTGCAAAGGTAACGTTGAAATTAATTTCCATACGCTCACCATGAGATGGGTTTACGACGATTTCTGGAACAACAACCACCTTACGGTATTGAATCCATTCTAAAAGGATTACAAAGAGAACAATAGCGGAAGAGATTAGTGTAATAAGACCACCGCTGGCGGTTTTTATACGAGCGTCTTCAACGGTCTTTTGAAAAAAGTCAAACTTGCGAAGAGGAGATCGAAAAGCCATTTCCAGAAATTACCTTGTATGAGAATCTATCAGAATATAAAAAGAAGGGAAAAAGGTATCCTGAGGTTGTCACGGAAAAAATTATTAAGAAAGTTACAAAGACGGTAAAAAAGCGTATCCAAGCTTCAAAAATGTCGATCTTTAATAGAAAAATAAGAAAATATTATGAAAAAACGAGTACATCAGTTTAGCAAACTACAATTAAACAATAGATGCCAATAGCGAAAGGATACTATGAAGGTAGCAGGATATCACTAGGCACACATGTGGGAGAGAACAGTCTGAACAAAACGCTGAAATTCGTTTAAGAATTCTCAAAAGAATGATTTTTGTATAGAAAATATTAAGAAAATAATGATTAATAGAACTTTATACCCTAAAAATTTCAGCTCGTTTTTGGTGTGAAATCATTGTAAATTTAAGGACACCATGATATGTACAAAAATATTCGTAACTTTTTTTTTCAATTTATTTTCTAGTATTTACGGTTTTTTATATATTAATATGAAATAAAAAAGAAGAAAAGACAATTCATTTCAATATATTTCGAGACTTTGAAATCAAATAAATATACTCCCCCCCCCCAAATAAAGGACTCTCCGGTCATCATCTAGAAAATAACCTGTTTTGATATATTTTTTTTTCTTTAAAGATAATGATTCAACTCTAAAAACAATATCTTCTCCTATCCGTTCTCAATTTCGACTTTTTTCTATTCGTACTGTTTGTTTACAAAAGTAACATTTCTTCCTTGATACTTAGTATCATATTAAATACCTTGATAAAATGCATTTATTGAATTTCGCCTGTTTTCTCTTCATGGTTTTTCAAGATCTATTTGGAATTTTTTCTTCATTTCTATTTTCAAACTCTCTGCTCGAGTTTTTTCCTTTTGAGATCTATACGTCGTTAAATGCACTTTATGTAAACAAACCCCTCCTGCTCCTTCTTCCTGCCATTTACCTACCACCAGTCTGGAGAAGACTCTTCCAACAAAAGAAGAAGCATTGAAGAGAAAACACAGGTATTAAAAATTCACTAGGAACTTTTTGTAAAAAACAAAATTAAAGGCGTGCAATTTTCTCCAATTGACGCGTTCTTTCTACTTGCTTATAGCGATTCAAGACACAGGAGGGATCTCCTATCTTCTTATTTCATTTTAACTTTTTAAACCACGCGTTTTATAGCCTAGACAACAAGTTTTTTACGACTTCATATTTCACCTTCTACTTCCCTAAAATCGGAATTCTTCGTACGACGTTTTCGTTAGAATTCCTTATATAATCTCCTTTTTTTAGAAGGCGCTATATTAAAAGAGCATCGATAAAAATCGGGGTCTTTTTACTTTTTATTTTTTTCTTTTAATAACAAAGCAGTTACGTGGTCATTCTCGTGAACAGCTGAAGCTTGCAGTTTTTCACCTTTTGACGTTTTCAATTGCACGGAGCTTACGGACTTAACCAGCCTGACACACAACGTAATTTTGCAACTCGCGTAAAAAAAAAAGGGTTACATTGAAACGATCATACAGACGTATCAGAGACGACATTAAAACAGTGTAAATTGTTTGATTGGCCGATTATTTTCCTACACTTCAATTATCCAAGCCTTTTCTAACCTCGTTGACCAATCCTCCGTCTTTATTATAACAGAGTGTTCCTTATATTGTGGTCGATCAGTTGTGCGTTGTCATCATCGTCTTCATCTAAATTGGAAATTTCACACGACTTGATATATTTTAACCACAAAATTTCTTCTTGGTTTTTTCCAATTTCTTTAGTTTTACTAAAAACTTTTTCTTTTTCTTTTTTTTTTTTCTTTCTGTTCTTGCCAATTTAAGTATTTGCTTGAAAATTTTTCAGCATTTCTTTTTTAGTTGTCACGTTTTGTCCTGTCATTTCATCCGCGGATTTGAAGCTTGACAAATACCAAAGAATTTTCCCTGCTGTTAATTCCTATCAACCGTTTGAACAAAAAAGTTAGGTTATTTAAAAACACTGAAGCTTACTTTCTTTCGCAAAGTATTTTTTTTCCTCGTATTCTCTAAGCTGAGAATTTTTTATCCCATATATAATGTTTCGTGCAAGATTTTCAAGGTTTTGGAATCACCAAGCTGGTCCTAAAACAGTCCATTTTTGGGCTCCTGCTATGAAATGGACCTTGGTGTTATCAGGTATTAGTGACTATACACGTCCCCCTCAGTACCTTTCTGCTCGCCAATACGGTGCTTTGTGCGCTACCGGTGCTATCTGGACTCGATGGTCTTTGATTGTACGCCCAAAAAACTACTTTAATGCAACTGTCAACTTCTTTTTGGCCATCGTTGGTGCCATTCAACTTTCAAGAATTTTCGCGTATCAACAACAACAAAAACGCATCAAGCCAAATGCTGAAGTAAAAGAACCAAATCAAAATCTTGCTTAGCGCTTTTCCAGCTAAGTAAAGATATGTATTAAGACAAGCATTAACAGGAAGCTCATTTTCCTCGTTTCCTTCATCATGACTTTTTTCTTATCATTTGTGTTGTGACATAATTGATTATTAAGCCTGACTAACTCTTCTGTTGGAGGCTTTTTTTGTTTTTTTCTTACTCTTGAAACTTTCTTGAAAGTTTGAGCCTTTGCTATTTTCTCTCACTAATTTAGGGTACGGGAAGTGTATTTGCTCATTGAAAAAAATCTGTCACTTGTTATTTGAAGGCTCTACTAGGAT
The DNA here is from genome assembly GCF_000004155.1 of Schizosaccharomyces cryophilus OY26. Taxonomy (NCBI): domain Eukaryota; kingdom Fungi; phylum Ascomycota; class Schizosaccharomycetes; order Schizosaccharomycetales; family Schizosaccharomycetaceae; genus Schizosaccharomyces; species Schizosaccharomyces cryophilus. Next base: position 1,031,040 of record NW_013185625.1, on the reverse strand, counting down.
GAACCAAAAAGAAAAAGAAACCAAATAAATCTCCAATTGCTATTTCTGGTTTCACTTATGTTATTCCTTTGGAGTTTATTTTATCTATTTTCTCGTTCTGATTTCATTGTGCATCTATTTATGCATCAATCTCCCTACGAGTACGCTTTCGTTTTTTCTTTCCTTGTTTTCAAAATATATCCTATCATTTTAATCTCTGCCATTGCTTGACGTACCATAATGCTCAAATTGAACAATTGGTTCGTATAAGATTTGTTGCATGGCAAAGTTTACGTTATCCCTCTCTCCTCTTTTGATGTCTAAACGATACATTTCTTTTTAGTTTTTTAAAACGAGACAATGATGGTATATATATAAATATATATACGTATGCATGTATGCTATGTTTCCTCTATGCTTATGCTTATAAACCAAACGGTCAAGGATACAATGATTATAAACAGGTTTTAGTATGGGTACAATTCGATTTAACTACCAGTAATGTGCATTCGCAATAACGAATAACTTCTCAGTTATTTATTTCTCTGAAGTTGCAAATATCACTTGATTAATTTTTAGTCTTGCTATGAAATTTAATTAAGACATATATTTCCGTAAGCTATAGTAATCTATACTAAATAACAAAGAAAAAAACACTTCATCAAATGCTGTCAAAACAAAAATAAAAACAAAATTTCACATGACAGAAAATCATTCAGAAATGACGGGTAAAAGCAAAAAGCAAAAACGAGGAAAGTAACCTCAAAAACGAAAGTGAAGTATAAAAGGCATCAAAAATGAATATAACAATAATTTACATAAACAGAAATAGGTAAGTAGGAGCAAGAAGTCTTTCATATGCAATCAATCAAATTTCAAGCAAGCAAGCAAAGATATTTTGGCGGGCCCTTTCACATTATTGAGCACTGTTCATCACGCTTCTTGCTATTTTTCTTTGGTTGCGATTTCTTAGTAGATAAAGATTGTTCTTCCAAGCGCTTTTGAGCCTTCACAAAACCTTGCTTGGCGGCTCTGATGTACCAACTATGGGCGGCAGCAGGGTCAGCAGAAATACCAATACCTTGTTCCATCATAAAACCTACCGCAAACTGAGCTTTAGCAAGTCCTTTAACAGCAGCCTTATGGGCCCAGAGGAGGGCTTCTTCATTATTTTTGAGAAGAATGTCTTCCGCTCCTGTTAGATACCATCCAGATAAGCCTAATTCTGCTTCTCCATAATCTTGCTCAGCGGCTCTAGTATACCAAAAAATACTACGCCTTGGTTCTGGAACACAATTCAATAACCCATGTTCAAAGCACTCTCCCAACTTGCACTGAGCTGCAGGCAAGCCGTAGGAAGCCGATAACTTATAAAGCTCAAACTTTCTTTCAGAAGATACAGAAATACCAAAACGCTTGGAGCGTTCGTAAATCTTAGCTAATTCGTACATCGCACGTACCGCTTCAGGCCTCTGCGTCTCACAAGCACGTTCCATATATTCTATACCAAGAGGTACGTCAACCTTTTGGCTCAACAAACCATTCAAATAAATGAGTCCCACTCGAAACATAGCCTCGACAATGTCCATCTCGGCTGCTTTTCGATATAACAGCACACTCTTGCGAGCATCAGGCTTCACTCCGATACCAGTTTGAAGGCATACGGCGGTTCGGTAAGTTCCAAGCGGATGCCCTTTCTTTGAAGATAGGCTGTAAAGCTCAAATGCCTTTTGCACATCACGCTGAAATCCCAACACTCCTTGGCTATAAAATTGACCAATTAAAAAGATTGCTTCAGCCACAGAATGTTGTGTTTTGTTAGGAAAAGCGTGTTTTTTTAGTAATTCAATTGCTCTAGTTCGATAGACCGAAATTCTAGTATTATAAGTAGCTTGATCAGGAGCCAAAATGGGTTTGTTTTCCAAAGTTTCAAGAGCATCCAAATATAACTTAGCCAAATCAACCTCATCTAAAGGACTTATACCTCTACTTTTTCTCAAACTCTGCTCTGCAGTCATCAAATCAGCATGTGTAACATTCTTTGGTGGAGGAATTAATAGCTTATCATCGGGATGGCAAGGAATAGCATCACTGTCTGGTTCAGAAGTATTCATTTCTAAAACAGCGGGAGATGACGAGTTATCAATTGACATTCCACCAATGTTTTCTTCTATTCCTTTTACATCACCAGTTAAATTTGAATCGATGTCGTTCATACCATTTCTAGAAGAAAGATTTGGTGATCCTCGAGAAGCCATTATGGAGTTACCCACAGGAGTGCTTTCCGCTCGAGCAATGGGAGCGGGAGAAGGTGGAATATTGCGAATTATTGGAACAGGTGGAATGGGTGCATCAGTTTGCAAAGAGGAAGGAATTTTTCTTAAACGTGCAGATTCTCCTCGCAAGTCATCTCGATCTGCAGCTTTAAAGTTAGCATTATGTTGGGGGACGTGTTGCTCTTCGGTTGAAACGTTTATTGGTATAGGGCCAATACTTTCAGCGGAAGTAGGTACCAAAGAAGTTTGGCTATTAGGATAACGGGGTTGAGGGAATGGAGATTTTCTGTTCTTGCGATTTAAATTCTGTGAGCTAATGTAATCGAAATCTGAACGTAAATTCAGGTGATTTGGACTTGTGTCAAATGCTTTCAAACCTTCATCTGATGGACCCAGTGAGCGAGCGGAATCAGTAAAAGATCGGACATTGGGCTCTGCATCCGAAGAAGCATTGGATGGAGTATACGACTCGACGTCTAAATTTGCATCTTCATCCGACTCGGACTGACCTTCCAAGTTTTCATTTTCTTCCAAAATATTGTTTCTGGAGACGGTTTGATCGTCATCATAATAATTATCTAAGAAACTATCGAAACCACCGTAAGGAATATAACTGATTCGACGTTTGGGATGGGAGATAGAATTGACTCGAGGAGGGGGCATAAATTTCTCTTCTTGATTAGGAATTTGGGGGTTAAATCTCGGCGATACCACACGGGGAGTAGGCCGAATAATTTTTATAGGCATGTCTTGTCTTGCAGTCTCTATTTTTTCCTTCCCAGGGTTTCTATTATTAGGAGGAAACTCTGAACTTCGGGATAATGCATTGTCATCCATTTTTACTCGTGGATTTGCAGCGGCTTCAGGGTCTGGCATTCTCACTTTTCCTTGAGACAAAGCCACAGGTTCATCTTCGTTCGTTTTCTGTGATTGTTCTTCTTCCATTGGTTTTATTGCGGTTCGTTTGACTGCCTTGTCGTTTGGTGAAATCCCTCTTGTTACATCAAATCGCTTGGACACGTCGATTCCTGCCGTTGGCGTTGGATCCTTGCTCAAAGTAGGATATCTTGACGTCGGGCGGAACAATAGCGATGCCCCAGCAGTAGTGGCATTTCCTCTGCCACGAAATTGAGCAGGCAGTCCCTCTGCTCTTGCACCGGGTCGAGGACTTTCAGCCAGCTTTTCATGTTTTGGTTCTTTCCTTGAATTCAGGGAGCCGTGCATGAACGGTATAATACAAATTACCAACAAGCAAGAAGCAATCGAAGTGGAAAGAAGATCAATGGACTTGCTCGTTGAAAACCAAATCCACCAAGTCCAGATCCTGAGGTTAGTAAATAACGATACACTGCACTGCATTAAACAAGAAGCTGTAAGTAAATGTTTTATCTTCTAAGGATTGTCATGAAATTGGTAGCTTTAGGGTAATTTTCACTTTGCTTTTGTCTTCTCGTTTCCCGTGGGATTCAAGTCATATATTAAAAAAAATCTTCAAAAGTAAAAGAAATGCACAAAATAGTAAGTTGACAATTTGATTCATATACAGCAGAAAGATTTAGTGTTCAAAACAAAACCCTATTGGCTTTCTATAACAAAATAATATGCAATTCATACATCCAGAGCATGACATTTCGACGTGGGATTCCAAAACTTCCAAGACAAATCGTCATCTATTTCACATCATTTCAAATACGGGCATTACATTCATAAAATCTGGCTCCAAAAGACAATTCAAAGCAATAAGATCGCTTGCTCTATTCAAAATTCCCAGACTATGCCTTTTACAAAATAATGACTTCTCAAAGGCTGTTTACAAAAGAGTTCCAAATGCAGAAGAACCTGACAAAGAAGGAACACCAGCAGAAGGAATGGGATGATTGTTTTTCTGGTGCTTAAAGGTAAAGCCAATAAAGGCATTTCGTCTTGGTTTATTAAATGTATTTGACATGCGAGCAATCGCCGCTTGCTTTTCATGCACTTCTTTATACTTAGACATGTCATTTTCGTTCGTAAAGTCATCAAAATACCCTGCATCAATCTCTGAATTCAAATCAGGAATAAATGGAGGTCGATACGCTGCACGTACATTATCCCATTGAATTTGATCAAAATATGGATGTTGTTTAACCTGATTCAAAGAACGGTAGCGATAAGTAGGGCTAGTTATACAGTTGGTAACAAAATCCCATGCATCGTCTTTCCAGTTAAACTCCAAATCTCGAGGATCGTCATAATGTGGACGTTGAAAGCATTTCTTCCAATTTTTTAGATTGGACCATGTTTCATTGACATTGGAACCGGAGAACGGAGGAAATCCAGAAAGACATTCATATAAAATGCAGCCCAGAGACCAGTAATCGACTGAATAATCATAATTTTCTCCTCGCAAAACTTCTGGCGCCATATAATCAGGAGATCCAACCACTGAATGGGCATAGACAGGATCCTGAGCCAACAATGTTCGGAATACTTGACGACGTTCACGCATACTTCTCTCGGGAACGGCTACATTGTTCACTTCTTGAAGTCGTACCTTCATACTTTCAATCTTTTGTTTACTGATTATACCAGAGCTAAGTCCGAAATCAGTCAGCTTGATATGCCCAGAAGCACCGACAAGGAAATTCTCAGGTTTCAAATCCCGGTGAATATATCCAAGTTTATGCAGTGCGTCAATTGCCAAAAACATTTCTGTAGCATAGAACTTGGCATGATGATCTCTTAAAACACCGCTGTTGCTCAATAACGTTCTAAAATCTCCTCCTGGTACGAATTCCATGGCCAGATAGATGTTTGAAAAATCTTGGAATGCATACAACAGCCTAACCAGCCAATCCGAGTTTGCACTTGTGAGAATATCTCGTTCCGTAAGTACATGACGAATTTCGTCCATCTTGTGCAAAACAGACTTGTTCATTACTTTTAAAGCGACAATTTCCTTGGTATCTCTCTTCTTTGCTAGCCAAACTGATCCATAACCACCTTGACCGACTTGAGTAATCGTTTGAAAATCACCATGACTTATACGAGTACGACGCTTTCGAAGATATACGCGCTCGCGACCGTTGTAGCGCTTTTCTAATTCACCTCGTATAGTGGTAGACTCTTTTGAAAGCTGTTGCTCAAAAAGATGCAGTCTTTGCTTTCTAGAATTCAGATAATGCAACTGCTCAAAGTAATTATCAAGAAAAAACATCTGGCATATGGTCGCCATTCTTTTAACCTTTGGCCGTGTGATTTTCTCTAATTCCTCCAACGAAAGATTCATAGTCCCCACATTCCAACTTGGAGCTTGACCAACGGAGTCAAATAATCTTGAACTCCCATGCTGTCGGTCCCTTGATCGCTCAACTGCCACAGGATTTGGAGAAGCAATCGGGATCTTGCTCGGTGATTTCTGAGGGCTCCTATCGGCATGGTTTTCTTTTGCAACAGGACTGTTTGTAAGCTTCAGCTCTCCCATTCGGTCTTCCAAAGCATCAGTAAGCCGACGAGGATGAGATTGATTAGGTTCTATAAGTCCATGTCGCTTCAGATAGGCGTCAAATTTTTCATTAGCAGACGAACTAAGTTTTGAACTTAAATCAAGGTCAAAAGTATCTTTTTGTCCCATCTTATAGTTAACTAACTAAAAAAATAATTGTAATAGAAATTTATAAATCAAAAGATGAGCTGTTAACTATTTACAAAGAGCGATCGGAAAAGGCATGTAGTTTGTTTATGGTAAATAGTAACTTCCCCTTGGTTGCTAGCAAAAACTGCATGTCGACAACCTAAGGAAAGGAGTTGGAACAAAAGGAAATTTCAATTAATCAATTTTAGAACTATAATTATGAATTAATATTTTCAACAAAAACCGAAAAGATTATCGTCAAAACTGCTTACTTATGTCAACATCGTTGATTGGTCTTCTGTAGTAAAATCACACATACGATAAATTAAATCCTTTAGCTTAAACAAATGTTTATTTAAATGACTAGAACATAACTTTTATCTATGAACAACATACTCATAATACTCTCATCACTATATTTACTCAATGTCATAATAGTCAGCTGTACTTGACAGCTGACCGTCAATCTTTCACATCAAATTGTTTACCGTCATCTTCTTGATGATACATTCCACGTTTGTAGTAAATGTAATTCATCTAGGTTGAAGTGGTTGTTCTGATGAAGAAACAGATCCTCGCTTTGGAAGAAACTCAGGTGGTCGGTTCAGTATTTCATCAGAAAAGATGGGTGACCCATCCATGAAACTTGGAGAATAAGAGCGACCAAAAGTATTGGGGATGCTTGGAGTGAGCGACAAGGAATGCGTATCCAAACGTACAGGATCCTTGTCCTTTTTCTGCATAGTCGCAAAGCTTGACGTTGACATGTTAAATGGAACTTGTAATGTAGACGATGCCCAATCTGTAGAAACTTCGGGGCTCTCAATGGCAGCTTCTTCATCGAATTCATGCAAACGCTTGGTACGATAGCTTTCGCGAATGATGTCAGTATCATACGGCCAGAAAAGCTTTTGCACAGTCATGAAAAGGAACTTCGGAAACAAGCAAGCAGCCATCGTACCAAATAGTACTGCCCAGAAGTTTGGAGTTCTGAATATACGAGAAGCAGACTTGTAGAATTCAATGGAGTACCAGCTCTGAGAATAAACGCCTGTCCAGAACCAAAAAGTTATACAACTTAAAGCCCAAATACCGACTGAGAAAACATCCCAATTAGCTTGATTCAAAAGAACATATGAATCAACTACCATAATTGTAGGTGCTGCAACATACACACCCAGATCCTGCATTCCCATCGTGTCACGCCCATTTTGAGCTGCTACTGTCACATTATTTATAACGAGAAAAGAAAAAAAGAAACATATTACTGACTGATAGAAACCATCAATCATGTATCCAATGAATATCTTACGCGCCGAATTCAATTGCAAAATACCTCTCTTGTACAGCTGAGGTATCTTAAGTGATACTTCAGCATTCACATCTTGATCGTAAACACCCATTACGATGACAGGCAAAGATGAGAAAATCAAGTTGAAGAGCATAATGTACGTGTAGTCAAAGAGATAATTTGCATCAAAGTTATTGTAGATTTGGAACCAAAAGAGCGTAAAAGTCCAAACGACACTTTTGTAAAAGAAATTATTGACCATTTCTGCTATACGATTATAATCCCAACGTCCATGAACAAGAACCAGCTTGCTCAAAAATCTAAATTGTGCAATCGCATAATCAGCAGACATCGCAGCTGCTCTTCCTTCCTCACCAACGATACCGATACCAATATCAGCTTTTTGGATCATAGCCACATCGTTGGCTCCGTCACCAATAGCTAATGTCATTACTTCCAAACTTTCCCTTACAAGATGTACGACATCAGCTTTTTGCGCTGGACTAACACGACAGCAGAGTACAGACTTACATTGCTTGCATAACAACAAAAACTTCGTTCTCATTGATCCCTCGAGGACACGCTTCAAAACACCACCATCGATAATTAAGGCATGAGATCCAGCAGGAACATCGTGATCCTTCTTTGCCGCTTCAAGCTCTTCGTTGGAGCCTGATAAGCCAAAGTACCTATAAAGATAATCTGCTAAAATGACCTCCAGTTCTGGAGTTGAGACTTCTTGATCAACATCAAACTTTATCAACTCCATACTAGCGTCTAGAAGATTGCAAGAAAAACCGATGTTAATTGCGGTTTCCATTTTATCTCCAGTTAACACCCAAAGCTTAATACCAGCATTCCCTAAAAGTGCAATTGAGTCAGGAACACCTTCCTGTAAACGATCTTCAATAGCGGTACCACCAAGCAAGGTAAGTCGTGATTCAATCAAGTCGGCAACTTCAGCAATCTGTTCCTCTCTATTTTCAATGGCAGAAGAGGCAACACTATATTTTTCTTTCCATTCATAGTATTCCTCCTCAGTAAGTTCACGTTTTGCAATACATAAAGTACGAAGACCTTCAAGGGCAAAAGTTTTCAGGTGTTCCGCAGTAACTTTTTGGAGATTTGGTCGCTCACCTTGTTCCAGCCTTTCATAAATAACGCTATCTGCACCCTTGCAGATGAGGACATAACGATTATCTGGTCCTCTGACAATAACACTCATTCTTTTTCTGGCAGATGTAAAATCAACAGTATCCATCAATTTAAACCTATGAGTCTCACCAAGTGCCCGAGTTACCATGACATCCCTACGTTGATCAAGGAAAACAAATCCAACGTCACGAGCTGTACCAACGAGTGCAGCTTCATCCGGGGATTGAGCTTTGTAAACGATACGATCGCCAACTCTATCGGCCACAACACTATGACACAAAGCAAGTGCAAGAAAAAACTCATAACAAGCCAACGACTGTTCTTCACCAGCTTTGCCAGTCAAATCATGAACGAACTGAGAAGAAATAAATGTAAGATTTTCATCCACCAAATACTTATTGTCATAAATATTTCTCATTTGAGCAATCATCTGCATTCGGTCACGATCAATGAAGCTACGCTTCTCCAACGTAAGCTGCTCTGAATCCTTTCCTTCTCGGCGAGCTATACCCGCCATTGCTTCTGTGAAGGCTTCTCCGTAGGCAATGCCATTGATAGTGCACTTTTTAAATTCCATAACATTTTGAGTAAGTGTTCCAGTCTTATCAGAGAAAATATATTCAACTTGCCCCAAATCATCTGATATATTCCAAGATTTAGGAGTACAAGGATACTTGAGTTTTTTATAATACATGTCCTTGTCAAAATAGATGAAAATTGCTTGAATAGTTTTGACAATTTCAATAGAAATGTATAGGGAGATCGGAACCAAATTTTGGAACAAGACAACACTTGTAAAAAAGGTAACTATACCATTTTTGGCGGCAGATCCACCAATGGAGCCCCATTCAAAAAAGTAAGATGATCGCGTTTGTCCACGCCAAGCAATACCCTCGACTATACCACAAACGAGACACATTGCAAATAAAATAATGAAATTCAAGTAAACATTCCAGTTCAAGTTTCTGGTAATACGACTTCGTTTCAAAGGAGGAGCACCGGAATTCAGCATGATTTTTGTATCATCACCAGTGAAAACGACTACGCCAATAACCCACCTTGTATTTCGAAGAACACATCCTCGTAAAAGCAGATTGTTTAAAGATGCGGGTTCCGACTGAACATGTGTTTCATCAAGCATATTGGTGTCGGTATGCCCATAACATTTGCAAGCTCCGTTGTATTCATAAAGGTTTGCGTTGGGGGGCTCGCTTTCAATCCAGAAACGAGATCGTTCACACGAAATTTCGTCAACCACATTTTTACCCGCGCTCAAAGCATGTCGAATTTTGAGATTCGTTTCTCCGTCCAAGTTTTTGGTTTCAATGTAGCAAATACCTTCTGGATCGGATGTATTGAGAATGATAATATCGGCAGGGATTTCTTCATTGTCTGAAATTTTAACAAAGTCACCAACTCGAACATCCTTCCAGAATACTTTTTTAAAATGGCATTCACCAGTACCTTCAGCTTGATAATCCACTACATCCATTGCCCGCTGTTGATGCATAGCGGCGATTCCGCCTGATGCACCAAATTCCTTTCCCTTGGGATCCTCAAAAGGATCCTTCATATCAAGCGATTCTCGGAATACGGAGTCATAGCTTGGTCTACCATCAGTTGGAAGGTCTTGGAGAGGAACCGGATCGGATACAGTATTTTCTTCTTTCTTTCGGTTCTTCCTCATGATAAACAGTCGGAAAAGAGCAGACATATACTTTTTGAATTTTCGAAAGTAACTGACATACTCGGTCCTAATATTCGGATTATGGTAGTTGCTTAAACGGAGCGTCGGGGTGTTATTAAGATTAATGTCGAGCATTGTACGACGAAAATCTTCGATAGCATCTTTAACCGCAGTGATAGCAACAACAACAATCAAAGGCACAGCTGCCAAACCAGGATTCACTTCATTGCCGAAAAGTTTGATGCACTAGTTTACAAGTTAGTTATTGCTCAATGATCATCTTGAAACGTACCTGAAGAATCACAAGAAACAAGAAAAAGAGGTTTGCGACATTTTGAAATTGTAAGAAAATATTCTTGGGCAAAAAGTTTAGAGGAGTATACTTGGCAGTACGAATTTTGTTCCTTGGAAAATAACGTTTTGCCTCACCAGTATCATCTAGTTCGGATTCCGGTAAAGGCAAATTAAAATACAGGGATCTGGGAAGACGTTGTAGACCACTCCAAGACTCCAAACTACTAGTATCGTGTTGTTCCAACTCAACCTTTGCGGCATCTGCCAAAGGTATATTTAGACGATCAGCCAGTCTATAAAGCCCAAGGCGAAAGCCCTTTAAACTGGGGATCCAGCGCTTGGACTTAATGCTTCTAGTAGAAGGCTCTGACATACAAGCAATTGGAACAGATGAGGTGTAGTATATGAAAGAGAATGAATCAAGTGTCAATAGAAAAACCAAAGAGGATGTGAAGGTACGGACAGGAAGGAGGAAAATAAAAAGATAGTTTCAGCAACGACAAACTTCTCACAAAGTTAATTTATATACAACGAACTAGGCTGTTTTCAAATAAATACTTTCAATTACGATATTTGTACTTGCTCTCAATACAGCGACTTCCGATGGAATAAAACGACGGGTCGGAAAATATTGTCGCCCGAATTCAATTGTCGTCAAACTCTTAGACGCCTCAATTCGATTTGTGTTAAAATTGCCGATTAAAAAATTAACGACGAAAATAAACCAAAAACCCAATTTCTATTTGAAATCTCTCAAATTCTGCAAAAAGAGAGAAACAAACTGAAGAAAGTGTGTCTGGCTGTGGTCAGATTAACGACGAACAGTAAGTAACAAGGATGAGACAAGGTAGCGAAAACCCGTGTTGAAATGGTAGTGACGAGCCGAGCCTTCCACGTCACTTTGGCCCGGATGGTAGTATCGGCCAAATTTTTCCCTAGTACGATATCTGGTGTACGATTATAGGATAATGATGAAAGGACGCAGTGAATTTACGAAACGACGCTCGTATTACAGGACTGGAAGCAATGGTAATGAGCCCTTGTCTTTTAAAATTTTCAATAGTTGTTCAGGCAAAGTAAGGAAGCAAAAACGAGTTCATTAAGAATCACGCTACGGAGAAAGGCTCGTTTTTGTATAGAAACATTTGATCATCAAAGACTCACACCAGATAAAAATGAAAGGGGAACTTGTTACATAAGGATAAGGGGGTTCTCTACTTTATTCCACGACAGATAACACTCCTATTGTACTATAAGATCACTTATCTGATCATCTTTTTTCCCTCCTTTGTTTACCAACGCATTTTTCTATACTGCAGTAACTACCATTACGACTTGGAACAACTTCACTATCCCCGTAAAAGTCGGAATTCTAAGGCCACGGATTGGCCGGCAGGGACGAATCTATTTCATTCCTTCTCCTACCTCTGTTTATAGAGGATTGAAGGGTCCTTTGAATCTACCGTCTTTCCAACACAATTTCTTCTTCGTTTTCGCGTCTTTGTTTCGAGCGCGTTTTTTGGTTCTAAAAAGTTTCGTTCGTTTCTTTTGGTTATTGGAACAGTCGGTTTAGTCATTAGCACTCTGGAATCCCTTTTTTTGAAAAGGATCTGATTTACTTGGTAGATTTTCTCTTCATCTCCTTTCTGTTAATTTTTGTTGCTCGTTGTATGCAACTTTGGCTTTCTGAATTGTAGTGATTCGCTAGTTTTCTTCTTCAAATTTGTTTCCCCTTATTTGTTGCCTTAATTTGATTTGTTAGAGAAAATGCCGACCAGTACGTGTTATCCCATTGGAACCCGAAAGTCCAAGCTCGCTGTCATTCAGTCTGAGCTTGTTTATAAACAACTAAAGGAGAAGTATCCCGATCTCGAATTCCCGATCATGAGCCGTGACACTATTGGCGATGAAATTCTCTCAAAAGCTTTGTTTGAGTTTAAACACCAAGTTGCAAAGTCCTTGTGGACTCGAGAACTCGAGGCTTTACTCATCGTCAACCAATGTCGAATGCTCGTTCATTGTCTTAAGGATTTACCCGTCGAAATGCCAGAAGGTATGACTATTGCTTGTATCCCACGTCGGAACTGTCCTCTCGATGCTATTGTGTTCCCAAAAGGCTCTTCCTACAAAACTGTTGCTGACCTTCCCGCTGGAAGTGTTGTTGGCACTAGTAGTATTCGTCGTCGTGCTCTCTTGGCCCGCCATTTCCCTCATCTTCGCTTTGCCGATATTCGAGGTAATGTAGGAACACGTCTATCCAAGCTTGACGAGCCGAATTCTTCTTTTTCTTGCCTTGTGTTGGCGGCTGCAGGCCTCTTCCGTCTTGGGTTAAAAGACCGCGTTTCACAAATGCTAACTGCTCCCTTCAACTATTATGCAGTTGGCCAAGGCGCCCTGGCGATTGAGGTTCGTGAAGATGATAAGGAGATGATTGAGCTCTTAAAGCCTCTTCAAGACACTGAAACAACCTATTGCTGCGTCGCTGAACGCTCATTAATGAAGCGGTTGCAAGGTGGCTGTGCTATTCCAATTGGCGTCCAGTGTGATTCTTTGGCAATGTCAAGCTCCGCTTATCACGTCTCTTTAGACGGCATCGTCGTTTCTGCCGATGGTCGTCGGTCTTCTTTTGCCTCAGGCAACCGCGTTGTTAATTCCGTAGAAGACGCTGAAGATTTGGGTACTCAGGTTGCATTGTCTTTGCTCAAAAATGGAGCTGGTCCCATATTGGAAGAGCATCATCGCAGTAGCGACAGCGAAGACTCCACAAAACTAAATGTATGAAGCCCTTATTACTCCGAGTTGCTTCTTCCAATCCTTGTATTTTACTCATTTAAAAAAACCTCGTTTCGTTTTTTCCTATTAAAAGAAATCGGTTTTTATTAATATTTACTTAATTTACAACCTTAATATAAGTCTTTGATGAGCATCTGATTTTTACATTTAACGTCAACCTTATTGTTTTCTCTCTCTTTTACCTTCTTTTTTTCTATTTTTTTGGTTCCTTGGCTATTCTACACTTCATCTTTGGAATCACCATGAACATCATCCTTTAATAATTCTATTTACCCTAATGAATTGAGAATTAAATGCTTTCTGTTCATCTTCATCATTCATTAACCAAAAAAAAAGACTTTTAAACATTTTTTGCTTCATTTTATATGCCATACGCGACACTCGCCATCATCACCACCCGAAACAAGCTTATCGTTTCCTAACCAGGCTATAGAATTGATTTCATAAACATCATGTGCGCGCTCTTTTTCAATGGAAACTCTCCAAATGTTATCATCATGTTTTTCACTTTCATAAACAATAATTTTTCCATCGCTTCCACCAGATGCTAATACTTGATCATTTATCCAGGCAATCGAGTACACAGCACCTTGATGCAGATGAGGCAAAGTTGCCTTTCTGATCCATTCTTCTTGTAAAGATGGCCGTAGAATATTTGTAGAATTACTAATAGCCTCAGATTCATTACTAAAAGTCTTTGTCCATAAAATTATGTTGCCCTCATTGTCGGCAGAGGCCAGGATAGATCCACTAGGGGAGAAGGCAAGAGCCCAAACGGTACTCTCATGGCCTTGCAATTGACATGTTAAAGCCCAATCATCACCATCATCTCTCCAAAAGCAGATTGTGTCATCATAACTTCCACTAACAAGAAGATCCTCAGTGGGGTGCCAAGCTACGACCTTGACATCTTGTGTGTGTTCTTGAAGAACTGCCATACAATCGAATTCGTCGTCTTCTGTAGTTTCCCAAATCCAAACTGACTTATCACGAGAGCAAGTAGCAAGAAAGTTACCACCGGGAGACCAAGCAATACATTTAACCTCATTCTCATGTCCTTCAAGAGCTGCTGTACATTCCCAATCGTCGTCAATTTTTTCGTTAATACTTATCGTAGCATCGAAAGAAGCCGCTGCTAGTATAGGACGATCAACAGGACGCCAGGCAACCCTACGTACACTACGGGAATGAAATCCATCTATTACATGCACAAGTTGAAGAGTATCACTGTTATAAATACGGACAGTCTTGTCTTGCGAACCGCTAGCAAAAAGAGGTAAAACCGGATGAGAGTCTACACTCCATATCCTTCCATCATGACCACCAAGACTGGTAACGAGTTTAAAAGAGCGCTTGTCATACATCTGGTGAAAGAAATTTTGCACGATAGGGAAGAAGGCCTTCGACATCTCTGTTTCAGGATATAGCACGGAAAGATTCGTAGAGGCGTTTTGGTTTTCGATCATCTCACCAAACTTTGGGTCAATCGGAACTGATCCAAGAAAAGGTACTTTATATTTTTCCGCAAGTGTGCTTCCACCGCCGCTTGAAAAAATATTTGTACAGTCAGCACAGTGAGGACATATAAAGCCACTCATGTTTTCCACTATCCCCAAAATCCGGAGATCCGCTTTTTTACAAAAATCGATTTCTTTCTGGACGTCTAGCGTAGCAAGAGCTTGAGGTGTAGTGACCATAACTGCGCCGTCAATGGGAGCTTTTCGTACATCCGACGTCTCCGTCATCAAGGATTCCACAATGGTTAAGTGTTCATCTCCGGTTCCAGGAGGAGTGTCAATAATTAGATAGTCTAACTCACCCCAGTGTACATCACTCACAAATTGGCGGATCATAGCAGCCTTTTTCGGACCACGCCAGACGACACTGTCTTTCTTTGAAGGAAGCAAGAACCCAAGCGACATAAGCCCAATTTCCTTCGTTTCATCTGTATATACAGGGATCCAGCCAGCACTAGACTGACGAATGCGACTTTCCTCTGCATCTTTTCCAAACATTCTAGGTATTGACGGTCCGGTAAGATCAATGTCCAAAATGCCAATTTTTAGAGGTCGCGAATGGAGCTTAGATGCATGAAGGGAAAGAGCCAACTGAGTTGTTACGGAAGATTTCCCAACTCCTCCTTTTCCTGACAATACCAAGATTACATGCCGCACCTGATCTACCACATACATTGTTAGTACAAAACAAAAAGAATTGCCCTTGTTTTGAGCATTTGAGCCTACATACCCATGAGAATCGACTTGCAGTTGTGATTGGTAAAGGCCAAAATTTATCTGTTTACTTACTAATATAGCAGCGCGTGCTATATATCATTATACTATTTAAGGACGTCGAAAGGATTACGTAATTATGTAAATAAAACGAAAAGTACGAGCTTTTTTGAAAAGAGTACTCTTGGTTATTTTTATACATTTCCATTGTTTAGATAAACTTGAGACAGCCCTAACTGTGAAAGAGAGTCGCTTCTTTAAAGTACCACCTAGCTGCTTTGCTGTATCAAAGTTAGGCATGCATGCTACCCTTTTAAACTATATAAACACCACTGCTTTTTGTGTATTTTAGTGACTCCTTCAACTTCCTTTGTTAACGTTTCTTCTCGGGTTCTTTGCTACTACACCTCAAACATTTACAAATCTGATAGGATAACTGACGTATACCAAGTTATAATTTCATTCCCTTCCATATTTAATCTAACATAACCACTTTAGAGGGCAGTCTTTGCAAGGGCAGCAGGGTTAATTCTCTTACCGTCACGGTTGTAACGCATACGAGGAGGAGGAGTGCGGATACGACGGCCGTCACGAGAGCGAACACGAACAACACGGGAGTGAATAGCGCAAGAGACACAGTATTGTAACTTGATGTACAACTTGGGGATCGTGTACTCGCTATAGACAGAAGCCTCGGACATATCACGAATGGCGGCAGTTTCAACCATGTTACCTGAATATATGTTAGTATTACCCTTTTTATCGAAGCGTTTATTAAGAAAAAGATTGTATTTATCCCACGTATAGGTACTCCTACTCTGTCAAAAGAGTAGACTCTTTGAGTCAACAGTTTTGCAATCTTCTCTCGAAAATTTTACATACGGATAGTCCAGCGCTTGATAGCCTTGTCCTTAGGGACGGCACGGCTGCAATTAATGCAGCGAACAAACTTGACGTGGCCACGGCCGTGCTTGTTACGTCCGCAATTTCTTCTCTTTTGAGTCATGGTTTTGCGAAGAACCATAAACAACTTCGTGTAGAAAGTGTTGGAGACCGTGACTGTTCTTTTATTTAAGGAGGTACAACAAAAGAATGATGAATTGATTACAGGTAATTACCGAAACTCTACGTAGCGCGTAAAGGTCTGGTAAATTGAAATGAGCTCAATATCTACATGTATGAATATATAAAATACGTTTTTTGGTGAACCTATACTGCAAATCAACAATTAAATAAAACGTTGTATAGTTTCCTTTTTGACAATGAATCCGTAATAAATCAAACGCTTTTAACTCCTATTAGACATAACTTGAAACGATTAGAGGGCGGACTAGGGCTCTACGAGTCTAGCTATAAGGGGGGATAAACTATTTTACGACCTCCAGCAAATATTTTTAATACAGATTAGAAAACGCAGTGCATTATGCTATTTCTGTAAACAAATCGGTGAAGAGATTTCAAATTCTTGCGAGTTTCTTTCAATGAAGCGAACGTAGAAAAGAATATAGTATCCAATTCAATCTTTTATTTGTAATTATCTATGCATAGATTCATGGCCCTTGCAGTTTTGTTACCTTTTTTTTTGGAGACGTATAAACTTTGTCTATAAGTCTGGCTTTTTACTAGTATACAATGGACAACATTCCTTATGCACTGGCGACAGCAAGCTGGACTTGATTACGACGTTGCTTTTTGTAGCGTACTACAGCAAAACGCTCGAAATCTCCAAGTTGGCTACGAGTTTTCAAAGCCTCCAACTTCTTAGCCCAAGCTGTAGCGGCCCATTTTTGTGAAATGTTTTGAGCTTGCCACTTTTTCGCAACAATTCCACTAGTAGCACCGCGGGGAATACTCATGACAATAGATGTGAGGGTAACTTGACTAAGGCGAACAATTTGACGAGGAAATTCTTGACAGATAGAATCAACAATCACCTGTTTATGAAAAATTAGCATTCTCTCCTTTTTTAGAAAAAAATTGTTCAGCTTACCCTCTTGTGGTCAATAATATCGACAATGGCAGCCAACTTGCCTTTTTGAGGTCCCGCTTTCAATAAAATGATGCGCCCAACCTGAACATATCTTTGAAAACCATTCATTTTTTTTTGAACTAGTCCTGTTGTTTGTAAACAGACAAACCTCCAAAGTAACAAGGCTTTGCTACTTAATAAAAGTGAAATTTTGTGACTGCCTAAACAACAATGCTCAGCGACCTTTTTTATTTCGATGAGAGGATGGCTTTAAAATAATAACGGTAGTATAGGAATTGTTTCATTTTCACTTTTTCCTTTTCCCCTTCTTGTATTCTTTACGACATCACTTCAATTCTTTTTTCTAACAGTTTGTTTACTTAAATCCTTCGTTCCGTCTCGCTATTCATACCAAGGGAAGAATGTATATAAACAAGAAGGGCTAAGCTTGGATGAAAGGACTGTGTAGAAATAACAAGAAAATAGATGTGTTTTCCATTTATTTCCTCTTTAAAACAATGTTATAGTCCTTTTGTCAAAATTGGGTCCCTCGTTAGCATTCATAATATAACAATCCGTTATAAGAATGGAATATTAGCTAATATCAGTTAATATTCATAAGCTTAAAGAATTGTGCTTGATAATAAGTAAACAAAAATTTCAAAATGCAAATTTCTCTTTGAATGCAGAAACTCCGATTAAAATTTACAATTCGTGATTATTGCTATTAATTAGAGAAGCCAGTCACGATGGCAAATATACAGAATAATATATATATGTGTGTCGACAGTCGAAATCTTTAGATCGGAAGATTTGACTGATCAGGCTAAATAAGATTGACACTTAGTCGTTTTCATTTAGTTAATCAGATCCCTGGACATATTACTATTACTCTACGTAGTACTAACACGTCCAATTCCAATAGACAATTTTGTAATTGTACTTATTACTTTCACTCGATTTACATTCTCATAACGTGTGAGATTTCTCCCGTGACACCTTTTCCTTCCTTTTATCGAAATGTATTCTAATATTATACTATTATACGGTTAATATGATAAGTTTCAAAACACAAGCTTGTTATGGAATCATAAAACGAGAGTTACGTTTAAAAATTTATTAAGCTGTAAAAGAAGACAAAAATTAAAAAAGAAAAAATAAAACTAATTCATTTTCAAAACGCGGATTTCTTTTGGAAATTACAAAAAAAAAACCAGACGTTATCCAATATTATTTTCATACGCTATTTCAAAGGTGAAGAAGCAAGCAAAGTTGTAGCTTAGGACCGTCAACTCGTGCAAAGAAAGGTAGTCTCTTCTTGTAAGATTTTGTTTTGTTCTGTTCTCTTTTTTTTATTTTATTTTATTTTTTTTTTTTCAACGCAGAAATACAATGAATATTCATTAAGTTTCCAAATCGTCAAAGCTATCAACTTGAACGTAATGCTCAGGGAAATATCTTCAGCATATCGATCGCTATGGAGAGCTGGAATGGCCGCTGCGCTCTCAACAAAGTTTCCTGGTCATAGATTCGTTTATCGAGATCTCTTAAGAGATGGATTTCGAAATCATAGTCCATCCTACTTTTCTGAACAGCGTGTCCTTCGAACAGTTGACTTTTTACAAGCAGCTTCGTCAAAAGGAACGCTGGAACATAAATTAATGAAAAACAGATTTCACATTCAGATGTTTCGAAGAAAACAGGGCAGGCGGTTGGTACACCTTTCTAATCCAATGGAACGAGAATATTTTCTCTCTGTCTACGATAGTTACGAAGCTTGCCTCTCAAGAATTGGCCAAATCTATGATATCTACCTATTGTAAATTTAGGCGGTACAAGGAATAAGAATGATACGCACTTACTTTGCCTAGGCAGTTTCTCGCATTTATTAAATAACAAAAGAAAAAGACCACACAGTCATTTAACAACTAAATTCCCTTAATCTAACATCTAATAAGAAGAGAATTAGAATAGAATACCCGTTCTTATACATACTGTACAATAAAATTTCGCAATCAGGGACAGTGGACGTAAGAAAGACACGAATCCGCTGTCAATAAAAAAAAAAGAAAAAAAAAAACCTGTAAAAATCAAAGTGTTTCCATCCGAAAAAAAGGGGATTGGTAAAATAAAGCCTTAACAGGTTCAGCATCGCGATAAAGGGAATGTCTCTCTATGTACTGAATAACAGAGTTTGGTAGAAGGTATCGTATGGACATTCCTCTTCGAATAAATAGTCGAACCTTTGTGGAGGATATATCATTATATATTAATTGTTTAATAACCAGGACATTTCCACGATAAGCAAACAAAAGATCATGAGCCAGCAAAAAGGCCCAAACATCACTACCAGTTCGTTCGACGATGACACAGCCAAAGTTTCCAAGTAAGTGATGCAGATCTGATTCAGACCAAACGCCAGGCTCCCCCATACTGGCAATTAAGTCACCCCCAGCCAAAAGCATGATCTTACAGGGACGACGTGATCCATCGGACAAGCGAATACCGCCTCGCTTCTTATTGATTTCTTCATCAAAATGATCTAGTACTTCTGCAGTTCGGGTGTACTTTTGTTGAAGACTTTCCCATGCATCAACCATCAACCAGCTAGAGGTACGCTCGCAAGCCAATTCGCACATACGGACTCGGTGATGAGCAGGTGCCAAGCCTTCCTTTTTGTAATCATCATTGACAGGAGAGAAGTACCCAGCAATTAGTTCCATATTTGTTTGCTCATGAATGGTATCAGTCGCCATTTCAAACATACGTAAATGAAGATAGGTAATTGGAGAATAAGAACCACAAGCAATTAAAACGAGGGGAATCTTGCTTTCATCAATTAGATTTTCACGGAAACGATGATAGGGAAATGCATAGTCATCTAATTGACGAGCTTGACGGACGATACCACGAGGGACTTCTTCCAAGTCTACGACTTCGCCGAAAGGAGCCACGTCACGGCGATCTTGCTGGATGGAGGGACCACCGGAACTTTTTGGAACCCAGGCACGAGTTACACTAGGACGACGGATACGAGCTTCGTGTTCTCGCGCAGCATGCTCACCCAACCAGTCTTCGTCAGGACTGTACTCCTCGGAGCTCTGACCCTGCGAGGGAGCCTTGGGTTCAGGAGTAGCTGAAGGAGTTTGTACTGGGGTTTGTTGAGGGGTGGGTCCAGGTGTCGGTTTCTCGAGCATACTGGTGGTAGAGATTTTTGGCACACCATCCTTGATTGACTTTTCCATGATATCGAAAAGAGAAAAATGACAAAGTAAGACAAAGACAAAAGATAAAAGTTAGAAATAAATTAAAAAAAATCCGTAAACGAACGAGGAAAAACCAAGAAAAGACAAAGCGTTGTTCTAATCAATTAATTCTTCTGCGCCAAAGGATAATTATCTTCTGGAAACAGTCAACGGTTAACGAGTTTAATAAAACAAAAGAAACTTGGGGCCGTGTCGTAACGTTGGTGAATGAAAAATACAAAACAAATAAAGAAAAAGCTAAAGGTAAGCGGTTCTGAAGATTAAAAAGAGCACGATAGAAAAGACAAGAGAAAGTCGTTACTCTATTGGAATCAAAAGGGAACTTCTAAACAATACAAATGAAAGATCAAGCTATGTAAGGCTCGAGAGTTGAAAGCTTGCACGGCTTAAGTTTTTCGTTTGAAGTCCAACGTGGATAAATTGAGTTCCAATTACAATTCGTTGCTAACGAGTGTGTCCTACTCGACTCTTTACTTCTGAGATCGAAGAAGATGTTTGTTTTGTGATCACGTAGATGGTGGAGGTTAAACGCGACACGCTAATGATGAACTTTGTAATAAAAGAAACACTCACGCGTCTTTTTTTGTTTATTTTTTACAGCAACACTAGCCGCTTGAAAAAAATAAATGAATGAGGTTAAAAGAGTTGTTGTTTGCTAAAGAAAGGAGGATTATAGCTTTTGTTTCTGTTTTTACGATTTCTGTTGACATCAAAATTAAGGTATTTGAAGCTTATCTTTATCGCCTATTTACGTTTTGTCTTCTACAGCATTAAATTATTCAACGATTTACAGTGAAGTTCGCATTAAACACTCAGACTTTAATATTATTTTATCTACTATTATATTACTAAAAAGCGAATATTATATCAGATCTCTTCACGCTCAAGGGCGCAAGACTGTACAGTAACTGTACGTAGGAAGGGAGATTTATCTTCCTCAAACTTATCCTTAAAAGCAAGATCATTTTAAAGGGTTTGCATCCTCTTTAATATAAAACAAAATATGAAGTGGTTTTACATTATAAATGAGTAGTAAATAAAATAATTAATAAATTTCTTGTACAAGTCGTCGAGTAAATCTTTCACGGTCAAGCAGACACTGAACCGATTCTGATTCTGATTTCGTTTTTGGATTCTTTGCCTAGCATTGGAGGAAGCAATTCACATATTTAGAATCGGGGTTAAAAGAGAATTGAAACAATCTTCTCCTTAACTAAATATTATAATTTAAACGTACATTGATGGAGACAGACAGCTTCGAATCCAGGTTTTTTACACAGCGCTAATATGAAATGCCATAGAATGCATTGTGAATACCGCAGACAAAAAACATAATAGGATTCCAAAGAAAGCTCTTTGAAAATACAAGCATCGTGATAGGAAAAAGGGAACTTTATCTCTCGCTTTTCATACCTTATTTCGGAATTTTACTACTTCAAGTGTCGCTTTATCATCCTCTGATTTAAAAAGTTGTGAAGGATCCGTTAGAGCATCGATTCGTAACACACACCATCTTATCTAGGAATCCTAGTGCTGACTTTTTCGAATACTTTCAATGCATACATAATAATCACCTAAAGGCCATGGATTACTACACATTCTGTGCAAGGCAAGGTTCTGTGAGTTTCGAGAGGAAACGTCCTTGTCTGTAAAAGACTATGCATCTTGTACAGAAAACCAGAGATTGCGATACCCGCCTAGCTCAATTTCCAAAATTTATGGTCTCAGTCGGCGACTGTCAGAAGTTCAATGAAAAAAAAAAAGGAAACTGTAAATTGAAGATTCTTCGCTTGGGAACATAGAACTATTCAAGACAAACGATTAATACAAGTAACCCGTGATTTCGTTAAGATTTTGTCGTTTCCAATCCTGATCAAGAAAAGACTGAATAGAGAGATTGAAGAAAATTAGCACAACAGCTATCTCTCGAAAAACCTTACTATTCTATGAGGGTTTTAATTCAACTCATTCAACTAGCACAAGCATATTTCATTTCACTTTTTCAATACGATGAACTCGTTTTTTTCGTATGCTCATCTCAAAAATGCTTGATGGGATCAATCAAGCGAAACACTGAGTCATCAAGCTAGCCAGTATAAAGAAAATTGTTTCGTATGGAAGAAATACATTGCTAATTAAATTAAGGCTCCCTTTCATAGTAAAGACCAAAAGTGTTCTATACAGGATGAACCTACATGCACAGTCTTCGAGAAATACATAAATGCGATGGATCCCTTGTATTCAACCGTTCATAGTTCTCTATAATCGACCTAGAAATTTATAGGGATTGAAGTTGAATCACTTTTTCGGGGTGACAGATTTCGAAAATTTCTCTTTGCAGCTTTGCATTGCCATATTTTACTCCATGATTTATAGGACCAAAAGCATAACCGTAAAGTAACTATTTAACAGATGAAAACCATTCAAAACAAAGGGATCTCTTAAAACACAAAAGCATAAATTGAAAAGGTATCCCATCGTGTGTACAAGTTTCTTGCCATACTTAAAGATTTTTTATTTCTATTTCTCAATATTTCTTAATAAAAAATGATGAATAGATTCATAAATTGAAATTTTAGTTGGAACCGTAACTTCGAACTTGGGTAGAACGTACAACGGACGTTCTTCTGAAAAAAACCACATTACTCAATATGGCGGAGGAAGTTATGGATGATATTGAATTTACCACTTCAGAAGATGTGAAAGCAGCTTCTTCTTGTAAGTAAAATGAAAAGAGAAAAAAACATGGCCATTCAATGCTAATACAATTGTCTAGTTGAAGAAATGAATCTGAAAGGTTCGTATAAAAATTGATGATAAAACTAGAATGAAAATAAAACAACTAAAATCAATTTTTTAATGCTTTGTACTTACATTTTTCCAGAGGATCTGTTACGTGGTATTTATGCTTATGGGTATGAAGTTCCTAGTGCTGTTCAAAGCCGTGCAATTACTCAGATTTGTAAAGGGCGAGACGTAATCGCCCAGGCACAATCTGGTACTGGTAAGACAGCTACATTTTCAATCGGTATTCTTCAATCTATCGACCTCTCTGTGCGAGATACGCAAGCTTTAATTCTTTCACCAACTCGAGAATTGGCCGTTCAAATCCAAAACGTCGTGCTTGCTTTAGGTGACCATATGAATATCCAATGTCATGCCTGCATCGGTGGAACATCCGTAGGCAACGACATAAAAAAATTAGATTACGGTCAGCATGTAGTTTCAGGAACTCCCGGTCGTGTAACCGATATGATTCGTAGAAGGAATCTCAGAACTCGAAATGTCAAAATGCTTATCCTTGATGAAGCCGACGAGCTCTTAAATCAAGGTTTTAAGGAACAAATCTACGACATCTACCGTTACCTTCCTCCAGGTACACAAGTTGTCGTAGTAAGTGCTACTCTACCACAAGACGTCCTAGAAATGACAAGTAAATTTACTTCAGATCCTGTTCGCATTCTCGTGAAAAGAGACGAACTGACTCTAGAAGGCTTAAAACAGTACTTTATCGCTGTCGAAAAGGAAGAGTGGAAATTTGATACCCTTTGCGATTTGTATGATACGTTAACAATCACCCAGGCTGTCATTTTCTGTAACTCCAGGAGAAAGGTAGATTGGCTTGCTGAGAAAATGCGAGAAGCAAATTTCACTGTTGCTAGCATGCATGGTGAAATGCCGCAAAAGGAACGAGATACTATTATGCAAGACTTTCGACAAGGAAATAGCCGGGTCTTGCTGTGCACGGATATATGGGCTCGTGGAATTGATGTTCAACAGGTATCTCTCGTAATTAACTACGATCTTCCAACAAATCGTGAAAATTACATTCACAGAATTGGCCGTAGTGGTAGATTTGGCCGCAAAGGTGTAGCTATTAATTTTGTCACAAATGAAGATGTTCGTATTCTGCGGGACATCGAGCAATATTACTCGACGGTTATCGATGAAATGCCCATGAACATAGGTGACATGGTATAAAGAATGCAACCTGGTTAGGATTGGATACATTTGTTTTCTTCAAAAATAGGCTAGGCTGTCTAAGACAAGAAAATGAGAAAAGAAGACATTTTGCTTGCTTGCATATATACAGTTTTTGTTTCAGAAGTGATTTGGTTTTGGTTAATATTAGATTCAAAATACCTGTTTCTTTCGGCACAAAAAAAAGGATACTGTCTTTTTTTTTTAGTTAAAGGCTTAATTTATTATTATTAACCGACACAAACACCTGTAATTTCATCAAATAACATTATATACTTATTTTTTATTTTAGTTTTAGTTTTTATCTCTCTAAGGCATAAAGTCTCATTAAAACCCAAAAATCTTAAATTTACAACCATGCTTGCCAGAGCTGATCCATCTGAGCAAGCTGCTTAGGATTCGTAGCTTGCGATATTAAGTCAATTAGTGTTTGCGTTATTGGTAAATTATCAGGGACATTCTGACTTATGCCAGATGCCCTTCGGGATAGTAATTCAACATTAAGTCTCACCATCTCAAATAATTGCAAACCATGTGGTAAAGATCTCTTTTGTTGCCTATGCCACCATAAAACTTCGTCACGGATATATAGACTAAGGTATTGCCTAATGTCAGCGTCTGAGCTTGAAAAACTCTGAGTAAAACTTATCAGAACACCAACCAACAAGCCTTCTATTCCAATGTCGCCAATTAAATATTGTACAGGAGGAGTCAAACGGAAAGGGACAGCTTCAGGATTGTTGAATGTAGGCTGATTTGAAGTCATCAAAGGTAAAAGGTCTGCCGAAGTAATGCTTCCTGAGCTGCGATTAATATTAATCTTATGAGGAAATCTGCTTCCAACATTGAAAATGTAGGTAATCATCAATAAGTAAGCATATTGCACAGTAAATGTACGTTTAAAAAACCAAAAATCCGAGTAACTATTATAAACTTTACCAAAGTAATCATAATGAATTGTCTCGGGTATAATGGAATCTTTAATCGTGTCCAAAATTTGCATTCTTAAGGCTAGAGCACGTTGACGGTAAACATGTTTCTTTTGTTCCAAAGAATTGTTCTCTAAATTTAATTTATTACCGCGTTTTAATTGAATCAAATTTGATTGCAACTTATTAAAAAAGAAACGAATAGGATGATCAGATGCCATTCCATGTTCTTCACAGTACCAATCATTAATTTTCTGTACCGTTACATTAGCATCATCATCACTCAATATACGCATATGAGAAGATAAAGGAATTGAAATGGGTACATCGAAAGTGATATTTCGACGTCGAACTTCAATTTTCGTCTCCAAGATTGAATTAATAGAGCGTAAAAGCTGATGCATGCGTTCCTCCCGTCTACTATGACGAGTTGCAGGATACTGTAAAGCAAAAGGATACAAAATGCCATCATAGCCTCTCATTGTAAGTCGTTTGTAGCATATATTATGTCCTCTTATAAGATCAACATTGGGGATAAACCTTTCCAAACGAACGAAATCATTATTGCTGTCACGATCCAAAAGATACTGACCGGGAATTTCCACTT
This sequence comes from Schizosaccharomyces cryophilus OY26, assembly GCF_000004155.1. Classification (NCBI taxonomy): domain Eukaryota; kingdom Fungi; phylum Ascomycota; class Schizosaccharomycetes; order Schizosaccharomycetales; family Schizosaccharomycetaceae; genus Schizosaccharomyces; species Schizosaccharomyces cryophilus. The sequence goes on along the minus strand of NW_013185625.1, from coordinate 1,004,969 downwards.
CATCAAACTTCTGGTGCTGAAACTCACTTAAATAAAGGCTGCATTGTTCCAAATGAAGACATTTAGGCCGTTGGTCTAAGATTTCTACAAATCGCTTCTTCCATACACGCAACTTATCCACGTAAGCCAGTAATGACAAGTCTTGCTCGACGAAATCTTTCAGAAAAAGTTCTCGAATAGGGGTTGGCAATACATTTTCTGCAAAACGCTGTATGTTAGCCTTCGTCATAGGAAGTTGAGGCGTATTCTTTGTTACAACGCCAAGCCTTGTAATATATTGTAAACCATCGTTCAATAAGGCGACAATCAATCTATACGCATCCTCATCTGGAAAAGATTTAAGACGAGATTGAATCTGATCCACCATAGTTTCCGTCGTTAGGGCAAGCAATGGATACGCAGTTTTTAAGATAGCCATAATATCGCCAGTGATTTGAGAAGGTATACGAGCATTCAAATGGTTTTGTTTTCCATTCATATCACTGCTCATAGATCCTTCATTTATAGGGGTTACGTTAGAGGAGCTTGAAATTGATGCACCTGAGTTCAAATCCCTATTATTAGTATCTGTTGGTAAACTTTCAGTGGAGCCATTTGAAGTAGAAGTTTTGGCTATCGCTGCCATTTGCTGCTTATTTAAAAGAGTATAGTCTTCATAAGCCGTACGAAGTTGAAAATGAAGTGCTTGAGGGTATGTTCTAGCTATTGCTATTAAGATTGCTCGAGTATGTGGTGCTTCATTATGCGACAAAGAAGCTAATAACTGAGGAATAAAAGATATCCAATTCCACACCGGTATTTCAGACTTAAATGAGGAAACTACGGCAGATATGGATCCTTGTGGTCCGTCGATTGAAAGCAACCAAAGAAGGCGGCTTAGGTACTTCTTAGCTTTTGAACTGGAATATAGTGATGCAGCTTGAAGATAACAACTAACGGCATTACAAGCGCGCCAAGTTTCCTGAGGTGACGCATTAAACAAGTTGTCATGGTACAGACCCCATTCAGCCCAAGCCTTTCCTAATGTTAAATCGATTTGTACCGCAGTAGCAAAAGCTTGATTTGCTTCGTCATATTCACCTAGGCTATTTTGGAACATTCCTTTCAAAGTAAAGAATTCGGCTTTTTGAGGATTACGAAAATACATAAGATTAGTATTGTTAATAACTTCTAAGCCCAAATGTATTTCCGATGGGTATTCGTAATGACATTTCGCTTGCTCACGCAATTTCAGAAAAGCCTCTTGTATTTCTATGTTGGGCAGCGTATAGATTTTGGTTAGCTGATTGATGCAAACTTCAGGTAAATGTTGTACCCTAGCAACATGGGCGAATCGATTTATTATCCAAGCCAATTCGTGGTAGCCTCGGTAAAGATACGACGTCGAATTGGTGTTAGAAGCTACATTTGACGCTTGTTGAATGGTTGAAGCCAAGGGTAAGAAAACATTGTTAATGGCTTTAAAAACAGTCTTCCTCCAAGAAACTAGATCACTCCAACAATTAATATCATCCCATATATTAGGCAAACGCTCTCTCCAACTTTGTAGTACAACCTTTATATCTTGAAGCTTGGCGTCTAGGTTTTCAATAGTGGTACTCTCGAGCTGTGTATAGATATTATAAGCTTCCTGCATTTCTGCAAGCTCTTGAAAATGATGCAATAAAGTTGTATGAGATTGGAAAACGCGTTTGGGTAATTGCTGCCATCGGCGTAAAGAAAACTGCATACCCTCATGAATGGTCTTAGCAAATTCGTTCATAGAATCCGATTTTCTACCTCCACTCGTTAAGGAAAGCAGTGCATCCGAGGTATGGCGCCTTAAGCTCACTAAAGGAGAAAGTGTTTTGACCGATTTTTTAATGTTATCACGATCAGTATTCCAGTCCAAAATCCGCCAAGCACTTTCTACGTACAGTTCGTTGCAGCCCTCTTGCTTTGATAGATCTAAAAGAACATCCCACTGATTCAGCTTTTGGGCACACTCAATCCAATGATCATGCCAAAATCCGTTTTCCTGAGGTGAATATGGAATGGCACCAGCACATGTATTTATTTGTGCTTGTTCATAAACCAATTGCGCCTTTTCCCATCTATAGCACTGCTCATAAGACGTGGCGATTTCTGTCTGCAAGTAGCGAGAACGCCGCTTCCATAAGCCAATATATAAGTCGTGCTCATCTAGACCATAATAAACCTCACTAAGAGCATCCAAACAGGAATTTCTATAAATTAACAATTCATCTTCCCTAAAGCCAGGATTATTGCGAAGTGCATTCTCTAAAAGAAGTATGCATTGATGATGTAAACCAAAGTTTTTGCTTAAAAAAGATAATAGCTGCGGCGGTAAAGCAATAAATTTATCAGAAAGTAAAATAGCATTTAGGAACGTTTCCAAAACGCTGGGGACCTTTCCTAGTAATCTAATATGATATTCTTTCGAGAGAATTAAGGTCACAGCTTTAGATGCTGAAGCAACCTGCTCAGAAGTAAAACTGGAAAAGGATGCGTTGAATAAATCCTCCCAAAGTGCGCCAGCCATTTCAGCGTCTATGACTTGCATCTTCGATATTGGAATCATAATGTCTGAAAGCTGAATACCGCTATAATCATCAGAGATTACTTGGTACGCAAGGAGTGCAGTCTTTAAATTGTCATATTCAGATCCAAACTCCGCCTTCGATGACTCTGAAGGTAAATAAGAAGAGAGTTTTGGAAATCGCTTAGGTTTTTTGAAGAAAACACATTTTTTATCAAACTCAAAGCAGTCAATTAGAAAAGAATTCAGCTGGGATAACCAGTATGTATTTGAAAGTGAGTCCCAATGATGCACTCCAAGTAGCTTACAAAATCTGGAATATAAATCCTTAGGAAGGTTTGAACTTATTGTATTAATGAATAGGTCTCGAATTTTGGAGTCTAAACTTCTGGTACCCAACAGGTACACAGCCTCAAGTCGATAGAGGAGCTCACTGCCTTCGTACTCCTTCATTCCAAAAACATCATGGATAAAATAAAGATAGTCGGAAAAAAGATTTGAGTTGTTTAGACTCGTAAATCTACTTTCAAACGAAACCATTTTTAATAATAATGCAGCTTTTTCCTTAAGGGTGGGGATCGAAGCCTGGAAATTGACAACCCAATTGCGAACAGCATTAAAAATGAAAGAACAGATTTTTTCATTCGTTGACTTTTCAATGATTTGAACCAATGCGCTAAGAAACCACCTTCGTTGATCGTTTAAATCACAAACATAAGAACAGCCCAAATCAGTCATTGTCATAAGAACTGAATTTACTTCATCTATTGCAGATACGGGTTGCATACTCATTGCTGGTGTTGGGATTGCTTGCGCTCCTAAAGAAAGTGCCTCCTTCGTTACCTTATGAAAAGAACGCATAAAAGCTGCAAGCAAATTGTTGGAAGCATTTTTCCTTGACAGACAGCACTTTAAACATGACAAAGCGACATCCAGTTGGGATCCAGATAGCAATTGCCTTTCAGTCCATTCACTAACAGTACTCCAGATCTCGGCAATTCCGGGTGCATTTATTAAGGAAGGACGGACATTGGGTAAAGAAAGAACCGAAGAGACGAAATTACTTAATGGAGGCTGAACTATAGTATGTTCGTTTTGTAATGATTGTACCAAAAGCACTTTCAAATCGTTGAAGTTTTCTAATATCCATGCATCGTCTGCAGTCTTTATAACTATAGACAATGTCTTCAAAGAATTTGCATACATTATTGAGTTAGACTCAGTTGAATCAAAATGTGCTATACTTTTTGTGAAAAAAGTAAGTTTCATTCCGAGATTGGACCATTCTTTTAAGGAAAAAAGCTGTTCAAGTACATCCGCTGCTTCTTTGCATAAGCCTTCGGTATAGAGCTCTGAATACAGGCAAATAAATCGAAACAAAAAACTTAATATGGCGCGCTTCTGATTATTTGTAAAAAGTTCGGTTTTTTGTTCAAATCTCTCGGTTTTATCCCAGGTGACTAGCATTTTCACAAGGTTCAACGATAGTGAACGAATTTCCAAATTTGGATTTGGAATTCCTCCTAACTTATATAGCGAATCGATAATTATAGATATATAATTTGATCTATACGAATAAAAGAAGGAGACATGTGAGCTTAAAAAGTCAAGAACATTTAGCAGTTGTGAAATATTTTGACTTTGACTTTTCATCATTTGTAATGGAAGCTTAACCAGATGGTCTGACAATTCATTCGATGAAGACATAGATGAGAAAATGCATTCAAAAGAAGACTTCACCGTATGCCTGACCTCGACGGGAGAGCTTTTAAGTAATGCCTTATAGACGAGTCTAGGTACAAAAACTGGGGCGGAGAATACAGAACTTAAAATAGACAGAGAATAAATAGATAGCTGTTTAATTATAATGTCTTCAGAATTTGCTAAAGCGCAACATAAAGACATTATTTCTTCGCTGAATTTTTCTAATACCTTGTAATTATTCCTGAGAAAAAAGAGTATAATCTGCAGAGTTCCCATACTGACCCCATCATCATAAGAAGTCCCAAGCTTACTGGAAAGATCTTTCAAATAGAATTTGTATAGTGAATAAAACCATGCTTGACATGATTCGACATCCGCTTTAGACTGGTTAAAAAATTGCAGTAAGACATCATTGATAAGAGCATTCTTAAATTGTAATGAATTTTTTGAACTTAAAAAGTTGAATAGTAAACTTCGAAGTTTTAACTCAAAATTTTCAGCGAGACTGTTCTGAAGATGCTTTGTTAATGTGATCATAAGAGTATTGGATAGATAATACTCAATACTCTGAAAGGCAGCTAACAGATCCAAACCAGAATCAAAATCTTTTATACAGTGGTCGTATATTTTCAACAGAAAATCACACAATTGTATTAAAACCCTTTCCCAGGATGTAATAAAAGTGATGGTTCCTCCATTATTGATTAGATCTCCAATAATCTCAACAGCATTTGTAAGTCCTTTGAAAAATGAATTTTTTTCCTTAAAAAAAGAAGGATCTCTAGTAAATATTTCACAAGAAACTTCTAATGCAAAAGAATATCTCGTGTTGTTCGATGTGGGCACTTCCGTAGTCAATATTGAGCGAAAAACACTCCAGCGTTCCTTCACTATAAGCATTAAATTTTCAGATTCCTCTAGTCGAAGTAGTTCAATAAAAAAATTGGTGCAAATCGAATCATCAATTCTGGCATAGAAAAAATCCCAAGCATCATGTGGATAACGATTAATGTATTTCAGTAATGGGATACCAAAGTAGTTAGGACAAGTACGATTAAGCTTCATTTCGATGTCTAATACGCATTTCAATAGATCTATCATGAATTGATTTGCGTTATTGGGAAGCAAATGGAATATGTTAATAAGAGCCTGGATAATTTTCATCTCAGTTTGAGAAGCCAAAGGCATCTTCGATATCTCACGTAAATTTATTGTGTCACGAAGAGCAATCAGATGATCCAAGAGTTTCCTGCCAATTTCGACTTTAAAATAGTTAGTCAAAAGAGAAAGTAATCTAGCAAGTCCTTCCAAACCAGCAACAGTGAGCCGTTTATGATCGGATATATTAAACAGTATCGGACGCAACCCAGTCTGTAATAACTCTTTTGGTAGCTTCTGATCCTCTTTTAAAGCGTATTGCAACCCAGCAAATGCTGCTTCTATAACTTCATTAGATTTCACATAGAGTGATTTAAAGAACACAGAAATAATTTTTCCTCTTAAGTGAACATGCTGAGGATCAGTCAAATCAAATTTACAGATTATAGAACTTAGAAGATTAATACAGACAACCCTTAGTCTCACAAGGAATGCTGCATTCTTAAAGTGGGAGGCTTTGTTATGGCCTATCAAAGCATCATCATCTGCACCTGCTAGAGCAACGGTTTCGTGTATTATTCGCATTACTTCATCCGTTAACGATATTAAATGATCATCCAGCCCTATAAAATAATAAACAGCATCTATATGTCCGATTTGTATATGAAAAGGAAGGGCCCGTAACGGCTTGGCAAAAATGGGTCCCAAAAGCCTTTCTTTGAAAGGAGAAACAAGCTCCGAGATAGGGATACTAGACACGGCGGATAGTAGTGATAACAATTCTCGGGTCGAATTCCTCACAACTGAGTTGTGGTTGGATAATTCCAATACTAGGTGACCTAAAACTCCAGGAGCGATTTTAGTATCCTTAGTCGTGTAAATTTTCTCAAATAAACATTTAAGAACATCCATAACTGTCGTTTTACATATTGAAGGCACTTCAGGAGTAGTGTCTTTGAGCGTAAAAAATAATGCAGTTAAAATATCAGCTTGTCTATCAAACAACCATAAAGGTGAGCATTCCTGTTCAATTAAAACCTTAAGACCAAGGCAACCACCGTGCTTATGATGCCATTGACAGTCATAGCATTTGTGTCTGAAATCAGAGAGCAAAACCTCAAAAATCGGTAAGATATAAGCCTTCTGGGAATCATCAAAAAGGACAGAAGCAAATTCAAACATGAAGTTCAAGATATAGGTGACTGAATTTCTGACTCTTTCATCATCTTCGCACATCACTTTCGCTAAGCAATGAGAAAAATAATGAGAGCTTAGGACCGGTTCTTTACGAGAATATAATAATGATTCATTATTACCGTCTTTGCATAAATCAACAGCATAAAGTAAGTCATAGACAAGAATGTTAGCGGCGAGCACTTTCAAACTTTGTAATGCACTCTCACGTAAGCCTTCATTGGAGGTAGCTATAAATAAACCATAAGTAGCACGGGAAAGGACCAAACTCTCAACCGAATTGTCATCTATTTTACAGAAAAAATCTCGACCTGTGCCACGATTAGTAGCAAAAGAGTAAGGTCTTTTAAAGTCAACCTTTGATTGTAGCAGCTGTCTAGCACTGACTTTAATGCGAGAGGTTATACTATCTACATCACCTGTCCGGTGAAAGAAAATCCTCGTAATTGTCGTAAGATAGTTAAAAGACTGTCTTTTGATATCGATATCTAAATTTTGCCTAGTCAGCATATTTACAGCGGGATCCACATAATTCAAGTAATGTAATAATTGAGTTTGGTCAGTTCCTCTAATATCCACAAGCATAGTGAAATCTCTGGCAGAAGAAGAATTTACGCTCAACTTGTGAATTTTATTAAGAAGTTTTCGATTTCTTCCTCCTAATTTACCAAGGATTCTAAGAGCATTGTGACTATATTGATGACTGTATGGTAAAGGTTGAAGATGGCCCCATAAAGCATCCATAAGCTCATCAATAATAGGAGCCATAATTGGATCCAAGAAATCAGGAGTCAAATTATCCAGAAATAGTTCGAAAGTCCTCAAGCCTTGGTTTACCAGTTCTTGGCCACTTTTCAGAGAGTTAACCAACGGCTTCATTAAGTAGCTCAAGTACGGCAGAAGAAGACTAAGTCGGACAGGAACAGTTAAGCAAAGTTCAGTAAATAAATCTCTTTCTTTTTGAGATTTGGCGGATGCCAACAAGGAGTTGAAGGCTTCCAGCAAGGCATGTAAGAGGGGCATTATCTCTTTATATAAGCTATCAAAACGACCACCGCCAATACCTCTAAAGAGGGCGCGTAGAAGCAGATAGTAATTAATAGAGTTTTTAGAGTTGGGCGCAAATTTCATGCATTTTATGACCATCTCAGAAACATAAGGTCGTAAAACAGTTTCGTTTTTCTGAGCAAATAAAGAAACAGTAACAAAGGATAGTCGGAAAAGCCTTAACATAACGGAACCATGTCTTTCGTCGGAAGAACCGAGTTCGCCCAGTTTTGAAAGTAGAAAGCGAAGTAAAACATTTAGAAATCTAGAAGATGTACTTTCATTAGAAAGAAGAAACTGGGGAATATGAAAAAGAGTAAGGTTTAATTTGAGTTGTTCAAAAAACATAGGCAAATTGGTTTCAAAAATTTCAATGAATAATGGCGGTTCAAGGTGAATAAATATTGTTGCAAATACTTCCAAGCAATCCTTTTCATCTTTATTTTTGGGAAGGGTGGAGGTTAATGGCTTATCTAGATTGTCTTCATTACCGGCATAATACATTTCCCAGTAAACTTCGTCAGGCCGGAAAAAAGAAAGACCCTTTGCAACCTCAATAAAAAGCTTCTTAAAAATCTGAGTTTCTTGAATAGCCGTCGACTTTTCAATGTTATTAAGGTGGAGATTTGAAGCCTCGAAGCTGCGAGCTTTACACATGCGCAACCCATACATCAATGCACGTAATCCGAGCATTAGATTTTTAAAAAGAAAAGATCCATCCTTTTCCATTGAAATAATAGATGGCAGTTGTTCTTCTATGTGAAACTTTGCAGAACCATCCTTCCGCTGTACAGCTTTTTCGTTTTGTTGTTGAAACCTTCCTTGTAACTTATAATTTAATTCATGAAATTTGGCTATAAAAGCATCAAAAATAAAGAAAAGGAGAGAGATCGAGTCAGCGGGATTGGGAAGGCTTATGATGCGATCAATCATATTTAAAACAAGTCGAGCTCCCATAGTTTGTAAACCAATACTTAAACTTGGGTCATGTAGATTATGTGAATAAATAGTAATGGCTTTTCGAATCTGCTCACTACTAACTTCGTTACGAATGTGATGAAGCAAGTCGGCTAAAGTGCTATAAGCAAGCGGTCGCAATAGTTCCCTAGAAGCAACACCTTTACCGAGTAGAATGTTAGGCTCAAGCAAGGAATCCAAGACTCCAATAAATAATCTTCGTAAATTCGTAGACAGTATGTGCCGACTGGCCACCAGTAACTCCTTTCGAGCAAAACACATGTCATAAGGACATCTCCGCAAAAGCTTTACGACAACCAATGGAATTATTTCCCTGTTGCTAAACGTTTCTGGAAAAGTTCTTAATATGTAAGCTACAAATGAGAGTGTTTTCACCTGAGCCATAAAAACGGACCTGTATGCGCTCTTATTTTTGACAGCTCTGATGAAATCGAAACTAATATCTTCATTTACCCTCCCAGACAAATCATCTGGAATTGGGACATTGATTTGAAGGATATCCAGAAGAAAAGGGAGGAGTAGCTGTACATTACTTGTCGCAGATTGCCGGAGGACTTGAAGGATGAGCACAATTACAACTGGACATTCGATAAACACACGAAAGCTTTGAAGAGCCGGCTGAAGTTTCTTGTCTCGTGCAGACGGATGGTTCATTTGTTGATGTAGGTCCAATGCCTCTTTGTATAGGTAGCTTCCTGCAGCAGACGTAAATAAAAGGGTATGATCATCAACGGAAGAAGATAGGGTACTGCTTTTTGGAAAGCAAAAAGGGATGGTGGAAGGGAGTTTACGGGCTAAAGAAACGACCAAATCAAAGAAGCTTTGAGCGCAACCATGAATAGAGGCTTTGAAAGACTTGAAAATATCCATGATCATTTTTAGGCAATATATCGCAATTTCGTCATTTTCTGCTCGTATAAACCAGACTAATCGAGTAACACATAGTTCCGCGTAGGGTTGGAATTCGTCTTTATGAGCACATTGTTGTAATAAACTCAAAGCATTTCGCTTTACTTCATTTTCGAGAGAGTCGGAATCAAAAGAAACCTCAAAGGACTGTACAAATTCTAATAAAAACGGTATCCATGATGCGTATATGGTGCTTAAATTCTGAGCACTTGAGAAAGGAAACTCTTTATTGAAAGAAGCAAGGATATCGTTTTTTTTACCCAAATCTTTAAATCTCTGTTAGCTGTCACTTTCTTTTTTCATCTTCACACAATACTTGCTTCCTAGCCCTCATGAGTAACATACCAAGGTTGTCAGTTTTCAGTGACTCAAATGAGTCTTCCAGAGTAATCCTTAGGTCTTCTCCCATAATTAATTCTGTCCCATAAGGCGTATTTAAGTCTCTATAAATCGCTTATGAACAGAAAATATGGAAATAACTCTGAAAACAGTGGTTCAAATCGACTCAGTAAGCTGATGTTGTTCATGCTGTCTCAGGTCTGAGAGTATATACCGATATCGCTCCGTTTCGCTAAAATGTGCTACTGCCATCAACAACTTGCTTGGCATAACCAAGGAAAAGAATTACTTTGATCATTCTGCTTAGAGCAATCCAATTCAGTGGACTGTATTTTCGAGAACATTTTCAAAAAGAAATGCAATGTCAATAATAAACGGGAAAAGACCTTTCAATTTGTTGAAGGCTTGTAAACATTATATGGACAGACGATTTCAATTTCTTGAATACCATTGTATGTATGAAGTTTGAAATAGGAAGCTGACAAGACACATAGATATGTTTATCATTGGAATGACTATCTTAAACTCCATCATTTTGTACGCTAGTGGACATCTACAATACATCGATGCTTTATTCCTTGCTAGTGGAGCCGTTACGCAAACAGGTATTCCTACAGTAAATATGACAGATATCTCGATATATCAGCAAGTAAGTGTTAACCAAAATAAAGAAACTTCTGTTGCCGTAACAATGCTAACGCCGTTATTTATAGCTTACGTTGTTATTGTTCGCTGCCTTAAGTACTCCGGTTGCCGTCAATTTGGGTCTTACAATTATGAAATTGTACTTCTACAATAGACGTTACGACAAGGTAATGAAAGGTAATCGCTTAAAAATGACTTATACCTACAACACATTTCGCCGTAATGATGGACCAGAACCCAACAAGGTAGGTGGTCGAAAAATCCAAGTGTTGTTGGATCAAGGAAACCGATTACGTCGTCCAATTGTTCCTCAGAAAGATTCTCGAGAACTCGAGGAACCACCGCAGCCCAAACGAAAGTTTTCTCGCTTTCGCCGCTCACTAAGCACATTTCCTAGACAAAATACACTTCCTAACCTTCCGTTCTTTAGATTCCCAAGGAAGTCAGTAGACCTGGAAAAGCAAGATCAAACTGCAGGAAATAGTTCTTCTCCGATTCCGTCAGGTCATGGTGAACAAGATCATCCTCCCCCAAGTGAGTATGCCACAAGGGATGTAGACTATTCAAGTGCTTCGTCCTCCTCAAATCATAATGAAGAAGACCATTCTAGTCAAAACGGATATTCCTCCCAGGACTTGGATTATTCAAACCCTCCATCTCCTTTGGACCGTAGAGAAGAACGGGACCATTCGACTCATAGTGAGTATGCTCCAAGGAACGTTGACTACTTAAGTGCTACTAGAGATGATTCATCAGATGAAGTTAATGTATCATCCAAGCAGTCTAATGAATCGAACGACCTTGACTCTTCGACTCGAATAAATGAACATGATAACTCGACTTCATCTAATCGCACCGACTTCTCAACCCCAAAAGAAACAGAAAGTGGTATTTCCCCCCTTCATAGCGCTAATTCGTATCCTTCAGAGTATAACATTACGCGTACCGATAATGATCCTCGCTCATCGACTAATCAACCAGAGGAAACCTCCGCTCCTCCCGATAACTTAGACCAAATATCTACTTCTGGACTCGCTGAACAGCAGGAAGTGTCCAACCCTGGGGAAGCAACAAGTCCAAGAATCACAATTGCAACACCTCCTGTGCCTGATCATGAACGAAAGCCAGTTCATACAACGGGTATGTTCATATATGCTTTTTTTGTATTAACGTTTTAGGTTATGATGAGGATTCCAGTGCGAAGAAATCTCCTATGTCTTTTGGCAGAGCCAATAGAGGTAAGACATTTTCCATGACACACCGTACCACAGAAAATAGACGTTCAATGTCTCTTTTTCCCCGTCAGCTTACAAAAACATTTACGTCGAATTTACCTGAAGTCTTCAGAGGTAGCAATACTCTTCGTTCTAGAAACTCATCCACTACCTTGCCATATCTTTCTTATCAACCTACGATTGGCAGAAACTCTGCATTCTATGCTCTATCCGCCGAAGAAAGAGAAGAACTAGCTGGGATCGAATACCAATCTCTTAAAATACTGACTATTTTTGTATCGTTGTATTTTCTTCTATGGCATATTCTCGGCATGATTGCCTTCCTTATATTCATATATACTGCAAAGGTTTCCGGAAAAGTATGTACGGACGCAGGAATCAATCGTGGATGGTGGGCGTCATTTACCTCCGCCTCTTTATTTAATAATATTGGTTATGCTTTACATGATGATTCTTTAAATCAATTCCAAAAAGCTATATTTCCACAGGTTTTGGGAACCATCTTGATATTAACGGGCAATACATTTTTTCCGATTGGTCTAAGGCTGACGATTTGGATTTCATTGTACTTTAGCAAGTACTTTACACCGCATTATCAGCAATCATTAATCTTTTTACTTGAGCATCCACGTCGCAGCTTTACACTGTTATTTCCGTCAAAAACGACATGGATTTTGACCGCTAACTTGGTGTTTTTGAATTTGCTTTCATTTTTCTTTTTTATGGTGTTAGACCTGGGTAATCAATATGTGAAGCAAATTCCAGTTGGCTATAGAATTATGAATGGCATTTTTCAAAATGCATCTACTCGAGCGGCTGGCTTTACGGTTATTGACATTGGGCAGATTGCTCCAGCAGTAATCGTAAGCTATATGTTTATGATGTACATTTCAGCTTATGTACGTATTTAATCGTTTTGATGTGGGAATGAATTTACTAACCATTGTTAGCCGGTACGCAAAGCCCAGCATGTCTAGAGATAAACTTACTAACCTTAGGGAAAAAGGTTGCTATGAGTATTCGACAGTAAGTTCATATATAGTTGCAAATGATGGCTAACTTACCAATATCTAGAACCAATGTATACGAGGAACGATCTTTGGGAATTTATTCTCCAGCTGCAGATGTAGATAATGACAGCGATACTGACAATTCAGGAGAGAAAGGCGATTCAGACATGCAGGCCAAACCAAGAAGGACCTATTTAATAGATCATATTCAACGTCAGTTAAGTCATGATTTATGGTATATGTTTTTTGGGTTTTTTATTATTACTATTTTGGAAGGACCTAGGTTGGAGAAACCAGGTGAACCTGTAAGGAAAAGATGCTATTTTCTGTAACTAAAAATCTAACTAAAGCTAGCAATATACGCTGTTTTCTGTTTTATTTGAGGTTGTTTCGGGTTATGGTACAGTCGGACTTAGTCTAGGTAAGCATAAAACGGAAGAATGTTTTGACCGTCCCACTAACAAAGATCAAAAGGCTATAATAATGCGCCATCTCTGTCGGCCCATTTTCGAAAAATTAGTAAACTTGTGATGATAGCATTAGAGGTATGGAATGATGAAAGATGTACACTTGAAAACGCATACTAACGAAGAAATAGATTCGTGGAAGGCATCGAGGTAATAGACCTGAATTCTAGTTTGGTAATTTCGCGAACGTCGTATGGCTAACCCATGTATTTAGGATTGCCGAGTGCCTTGGATCGAGCAGTAAGTCAACGATTCGAAATCTTTATGGATGCTGATAGATTTCGGCAGAGAGATTGTTTTGTAGATAGAGTGATGATTGCTAAACGATGTGAAATGTATAGGTACTTATGCCCTCTGAGAAAAATTTTGATCGGGAAGAAGAGGATTACATTCGAAAACATGGAAAGAAGAAATGAATTTCATTATTTATGGCATTAACCGTGTCACCTGTATAACGTACATATTAAGGAAGAAAAAAAAAAGAAAAACTTGGTTTTTTATGACACTTTCTTGAGTGATGGAAGTGATAGAATATTATTTATTACATAGGTTCATGAGACAATTTGAAGTATGTACTTGAAAGTTTTGAGTACGATGAGAAGACAAAATTCAAGTAGGAACGGTTTGAATTCGCGCCATTTTAATCTATAACAATAAGCTGAAGAAAACTCTCTTTACACAAAATGATTGAGAAAAAATAATAATGGTAGTGATAATAAATGTGAAGCATCGTTGTAAGGTTTTAAAGTCCTTATAATATCTTCTTATGATCAGCTTATTTATTATATCCCGTATCTAAAAAGGATCAAGCGCATGCGTACATCTGAAGCAAAACAGCTCAAATAGGGAGGTCGGAAGGGATCGGTAATTAGCAAAAGGGTTTAGGGGATTCAACAATTCATAGGGGAGGTTCGGTGAAGAAAAATAGGCTTTACTTAAACGGGGGATAAGTTAGTATAATATTTTTTTATTATGAAATGAGTAGATAAACACTCACGCAGACGAAAAAAAGAAAAAAGAAATAGCAACGCAGAAGATTATTAAAGCAAAATTTTTTATAAAGGTAAACCAAAAGAATCCTCAGTGCCTATTGGATATGTTTCAATCTAGGTGATGGAATCCTGCGTTTTATAGTTATACAACTGATATACGGCAACTTAATTGGGAAAGAAAATACAGAAATTGGGTTAACAATAGTATTCAGAATGAACTTGATGTCTCATCCATTCATTTCCCAAGAATACTCACTCAAAGGGAGCGAAGCTAATTTCTTTCTTCATTTGCTTTTTTTTCCAATTTTCTTATTTTTTTTCTTTTTCGTTCATGACATGATTTTCACTAACAAGATCGGTTGATTCACGTGAATAATGACGCTATTATGAACTTTTGGATCAAAGCAATTTCATATTAAAGAATAGAGAGCGGTCTCATTTTTACGGTTACATTCCTTCAAGGTACGTTTGGAACCAATTTTTGGTGTTTGGATTTCAAAACTTGTCAGACACAGCTTAAAACACTGGATACCATTGTTCTATCTACCCTTTTCTTCTTTCAATATTGAATACTAAAAGATTTATTCAATATATTTATATTTTCTTTTTCCTTTCCTTTCCTTTCCATTCACATTCTTTCTCACTTATCTCAAAGCACTTCTCATATTTCCCAATTCTTGTTGTTTAACGTACTTCGTTATTCAGATATTGCATAATTTGTTTATACTCTTAAAGTTTTAGCTATCCCCACATTCACTTCTACGCGACTTTATTACGTCTTGCTTGTCGTTTATTTCGTCTGATTTTCATCCTGGCATCGCATAGTGAACCTTTGCGTCATGCCTTCTCATACTCATTCCTATAACACCGTGTTCGCCATAGAGAACGATTCGATGGCTTCTAATATAAAAAATTTTAACATTAATTCTCAATTTCAAACTCCGTTTTGGTAAGTTTTTATGTATTTGGGCATTTTCAATGTTCTCCTACTCGTCACTCTGCTCTGATCTGCCCTGCTCCATTCTTTCTCATTTTTAATATGCTTCATAGTTCTTTCTCTTTTGATTTTCTCAGTTCAAAGTAATTTTAGAACCATTTCAATTACTGCCTATGCTTATTTCTGTGTATACCCATTTATTGCTACTTTGGATGTCATCTTGACATCAGTATTTCTCGTTTGCTACTCATACTGATTCGTATATGTTTTCGTTTTCTCTTCTCTGTTGCTTCTTCTATTATTTTCGTGTCCTATTTTTTTGTTCCTTTCTTTGTGATTAGAATCGTTCATTTGTTTCATACAAACTTCATTATTGGGTTCCCTCTTTCAGTCTTGTAAATTGTGATTTCAGCAACCCTCTTTACATGCATTAAAGTGATATACCGCACTTTAACATACTGGTCATATCCAAATTGTTTGGGTTATAACGAGACATCCTTTTCGGTTCTTATTTATGAAGCTGGTTCTTGGGGAAAGGAATATGCTTGGAATGAAGGGAATGGGAGTAGGAAAACAACACTCGTTCATGACACATGACCATGGATGTCTGGTGATTGATGAAATTTGTAAATGGATTGTTGCTCCCTTTTCTTGTCGCAATCAATTCTGATGGGCTTTTTGTTTATGTATTTAATATTTACTAACAAAGATGGTTTTATAGGAGTTGGCTAAATACTTTCTCAGAAGCTGTTTTCGGAAAGAGCATTTCCTCTTTTAACTTTGTAGTAGGAAAAACCCATCTCTCTTCGTTCTCTTCCGTTGTTTTCATTACCACCGCTTACTATGTTTTAATTTATGTTGGAAGTAAAGTCATGAAACATCGTTCCCCCATCCGTCTAAAAAGAATATTTCAGTATTACAATCTTGTTTTTTCGATTACCTCCGGCATTCTTGCCCTATTGATTTTTGAACAAGTCGCTCCCATCATTTATCAGCACGGATTCTTCTTTTCTATATGCAATGAAAAGGCCTGGACACAACCTCTTCTCTTTCTTTACTACTGTGCTTTTATTTCTAAATTTGTACGTACACGTTACAACTCTATGTTTTAATTGAATTGATGTCTAACTTATCGTAGCTTGAATTGGCTGATACTTACTTTTTGGTACTACGTAAAAAACCCCTTCAATTCCTTCATTGCTATCATCATGGAGCCACAGTTCTTTTGGTCTATTCTCAAATTGTTGGAAGAACCTCGATTTCTTGGCTAATCATTGAGATTAATCTATTGGTTCATGTGGTCATGTATTATTACTATTACCTTGCTGCCAAGGGTGTTCAAGTTTCTTGGAAAAAGTGGGTTACTCGCTTTCAGATCATTCAGTTTTTTGCCGATTTAGGCTTTATTTATTTTGTTGTCGGAACCGAAGTTATGTACCGTTCGAAATTTTACAGAAAGTACTGTATGGGCCATTGTTCTGGTCAGCCATTTGCAGCCGTTTGTGGACTTATTACAATTTCTTCTTACCTGATCCTATTTATATTTTTTTATCATAAGACCTACAAAAAAGTCTTGCTGCAAAGAAAGTAAAGCAAGATACCTGCTCGAATACTTCAGAAAATTCACAATAGAAGGTCTTTTCGAAAAAACAATACTTCGATAACCGAAGTTAGCTGCAATACTCTTGTTAGCAACCTGGGTCGTATGTCTTCCGGCTTGAGTAAAGACAATTAATTAGTAATCTTTTGGATCATTTTTTACCCTTTTTGGACTCGAGTCGACATGACTATTCTTTTCAAACTTGCTTTCGCATACGCTTCGTACATTCGTTTCATTATGTACATATACGAAAGCAGTCCTCTTAATAAGTGATTTGAGCAAACAAACACTGAAGCAAGAAAAAACCCCCCATGAAAAGTTCAACGACTTCTCTCAAAGTAAGAGTGATGTCCTTTCTTTTTTTTGGCTTTTTATATGGATTTATGAAAGAAAGGCGTTCATCCATGTACGTATTCGCAATACTATCATGCTTATGCCAGTTGCGTCAGAATACGAGTGGTTTTTACTGCATCTGCCTTATTTCTTGAATGCATTCTTTTATTTCATTTACTTTCTATTTAGCTTATTGATCTAGTCGCCCTCTTTTGGTCATGCATTCCAATGCTTTAATCTCATTTACTTGATATTATCTGTTGAATTCAATCAAATGTTTAACAGTTGCTTTTTTAAGTTGTTCAACAATTTGTACATATTGTAATTCCAATTATGGAATTCTTCCTGGTATATAAAAAAATTACATGATGCTGACGGTTTGTTTTTGTTTTGATAAATTTCATTGTAGTTTCACTCAATATAGGAAGCTCTTATTCTTAATATACTGTTTCTAGACTTCAATTTTCCACAACATGTTGTTTCGTATATAAAACGCAGCTTGCAAGCTTTTGACAGATATTTACCTTCCACGCATAACTAGAGTACTAGCAGTTATTTGGTTAATTTAGTAGTCAGCGATTTAAGTATTATTAATACCAATCTAGTTCAAACAATTCTCATGTTTTCGGGAGGAAAAGTGAACATCTAGTATTTATACTTTAAGCGTGAACAAATTCGATGAAATAGGAGTTGATGGTTACAAAGAAGAATATTGATACTTTGGAAGCTCTTTGGAAACATTTAAAAAACACAGAAGATACTCCTGACCAAAAATGGATTAAAAGATGCCTAGAAATTATTCATAATACGCCGAGTCGTACTTTGGTGTTCAACGAAGTGATGGAAAGGCTCTATAGGTATGGTAACGAAATGGTTTATTTCTTTTATTCATAACTAAATAAAAAGGGTTTCTGAGAAGATGTCAATTTTGGGTCGTGAGGATTTGGAAGTACCTCTCCTTGATGCATGTAAACTACTCGAGCAAAAGACTACTAATCTTAAGGAAGAATTTTTGCATGCTCAATTTTTGACAATATTACTAGAGCTGTCAAGAAATCCCCTTGAAATCCGTAATGCGCAATTCCCCAGTAAAAAGGAAGATTTTCAAGCTGAAACAGAGTCGCGTCTTATGAATGAAGAGCTACGTTCATTAAGTGGAGATCATTGGGAAGAACAAGATTGGATGGAAATAACTAGTGAGGAAGAAGTAGACGAAGAAGAAGGTTTTGGTGATTTGTCAGTAGAAAAGTCCCAATCCTCTACGCTAACTGATGAAAAGCAAACAAGGAATGTTAGACAAGATGATTCCAAACCATGGAAGTTACATTCTTTAACTAAAATCACCGTACCCTATGTTAAGAATGAAGCTACTGCAGGCTTTAAGAGGCTAAAACCTTTTATGTTTTTTCATGAGAGCAGTAATTTAGAAGATAAAGATGTTTCAGAAAGATGGTTTGTTAAGGATGTTATCTACATGCTATTAGGGCTTCCTAGTTTTTTCTTTCACACTCACGATACTGGGACTGTAGAGGTTAGACATCAAATGCTTCCCAAAGTGAAAATGCTTACTCATAAATTGATGTATAGCATTTTGGATGTCTTTGCAAATTACGGCTCCTGTTTGAATAACTATCGAAATCTCTTGAAAAGCTTATCGGAGAACAATGTGAGTCAGGTAAATATAAATCACAGGTCTGAAATTGTTAGAAAAGAACGTATTTTTCCATATCTAGGGCAACCTTTAGAAACCTGTTTAAAAGAGCTACAAAAACGATTGCACAAGCTAGAGTCTGAGATATACCAAGCAATGACAAAGTCGACTCTATTCCAGGCGTATATCGATCTATCCCCAATTATTTTTTGTTTGACGAATTATTTGAAGATTTTCAATACTTCAAACACCGTTTGGGATGTGGTAGAGAAACTTGACATCCTAAAGCAGCAGAAACGTGAGGAGCATGTCTATAATTTCCTTTTCAAATCTTCATGCACGGCACTTATACGATGGCTATTTCGGTTTGTTGGTTATCTGCATGCTGAGAAGATTCCACAATACGTGAAAAAAACTGCCTTGTTGATGAAGCAGCTGAATCTCGAGAAAGATGGTCAGGAGGAAGTGCTGCAAGACTTGGAAAACTCTTCCGTTTACGAAAGTACTTTTTCTTTTGCAGCAGTGCTGTTGCAATTGGAAGTGTATTTACAAGCAAGGAAAACGAATTTACCATTAACTGGAATTGAAAGGAAAGTTTTAGGAGAATTTACTCCCCTCTCAGAGCTAAATGCGTTAATTCAAAAGTATGAATCTGCCAAGGATATATTGCTACTCAAGGAACAAAGCAAATTGACATATGGTCATTTTGTATTCATTCGAACATGCCTTGAATATTTTATGTTTTTGCAGAATGAAATGCAAAAGATATTATCGGACGAAAGCGATTTGAATAGTGACGTTAGCTTTTTTGGGACGAAAATGGAGCCATACTACAACGGTTTGGGTGTAGAGGCCGTCGTAGAGCGATTTCTGCAGGATGTGTTTACCGAAGATGTATTAGAGATTCTACAGCATGAAGCTTTAAGCTGTCAACAAGATGTGTTTGCGAATATCATGGAAAAAATATTTTCTACAGATTCACCTTCAACTTCAGAATGGAATGAAACAAACGAAAAGGTACAAGAACGCTGTGATATTTTCGTGAAGCTCTCCAATATTCTATTGCATCCTGATCGGCCCGTTGATCCAGGTGCTTATTGTTGTAGGAGGCGTTTTTCAGAGTTACTTTTATTGATCGTCCCTGAAGTTTAAAAAAAACAGGCCAATCTACAAAGAGCGGGGCTTAAACTACATATTTGCATAAGAATTTTAATGATCTTATTGAGGATTCAAGTCATCAATATCTGGTGTATTCATAATATACGCTGCGTGGCTTCGTAAATGAATCGTAAGAAATAAAATGAACGACATGGTAAAAGAGAAAGTCAGAATCATTCTATCTATTCGTAAATCCAACCTTCGATAGCACGATCATATTGCTGAATCTCGGTAGGTTGGAACCACAAGTTGATTTCGTACTTGGCACTATCAACCGAGTCTGAACCGTGACAAACGTTTCTTCCAAGATCAATACCATAATCACCGCGAATAGTACCAGGGGCGGAATTCAAAGGATTTGTAGCTCCAAGCATAGCACGGCCCGTCTTCACTACATCCTTTCCTTCCCAGACCATGGCGCAAACAGGACCGGAACCCATAAATCCGACAAGCTTTTCAAAGAACGGCTTTCCTTTGTGTTCATCATAATGTTTCTCAAGGAGACTGCGATCAGGAACGATTAACTTTATAGCGCGAAGCTTGTAGCCTCGACGTTCAAACCTGGTAATGATAGGACCAATAAGTCCACGTTGGACAGCATCAGGCTTAATAGCAAGAAAAGTTTGTTCTTGACTCATTATATGGTAGGAATACTGCTTGTTGACTGAAGGGTGGTGTGGTTGGTAGATGGATAGTTATGACTTTAAACCCTAATAAATAGAGTGTGTGCCTTTCCGGGGAGTTACAAACCGCGTCATTGAGTATTTACCTTGTAAACAAAAAAACAAAGACAGAAATGATTGGAAATGAAGTGAGAAAAAGATAAAATAAAAACAGTTAGAGAAAATAGAAATATACTACTAGTAGAAAAAAGGTGCCTACTGTCGTTTCCATTCGATGGACCCAAATTTGACTTTTGATAGCATATTCTGTTGAGAATCAAAACTAATTTGAAACGAAGACAAGAATGGTCTAAGAGATTTTTCCATAATGGGAAAAACAAAGACTTAAAGCAGTATCCTAAGAGTTCCCTCCACGAGGTAGCAATCCTTTGAAGCCATGTTCGAAGGAACTGCAGAATTCTAACGCTGTTTTCCTAAATACGCATAGATAAAAGAGCGATTAATTTTTTTGTAGTCTTGAATGCTTAAGCCTTCGTAAACGGAAGGGATGAATGTCTCCAAGAATCGTTGCTTATTACTTGTCAGCATGATGAAGGGTTCTTTTTGTTCGTTAAATTATTCATTGAAAAACTTAGTTATTAATCAGTTTATAAGAGAAATAAGAGAAAAGAGTTTAAAGGAATTGGAAAAGGCTCTATAGTTTATTGTTTTCATGAATGATTGAGTTTGTTTACTCTCTTTACACGACACGTCATTAGGATGGAATTTCATTAAACTTTCTTTGTTTACGCGTTTCTTTGTTCTCAAACGAATCATGCGGTTCTTTATTTCAGAAATGAAGAAATAGAAACGAAAAAGAAAAAAAGAAGATAAAAAAGGTGAATTTGAATTATTACAAACTTGTTTCTCCCTTCTTGATGAAAAATGTTAATCACTGTTCGTGGTGAACTAGTAGAAATTCCTTCCCTCACAGATATAAAGCAGTCGGGAAAAGGAGTTGTACGCGAGGGATGGGTGATGTTAAAGGAAGAAAAAGTAAAGTATCTTCCATGGACGAAGAAATGGCTTGTCCTTTCTCATAATTCTATTTCCATCTATAAAAACAGCAAATCAGATACAGCTCAATGGACGATTCTTTTAAAGGACATTGAAAAAGTAGAGCGTTCCAAATCCAGGACTTTTTGTTTTCGAGTGAAATCTAAAACTTATCAATCCACCACAGTCTTTCAGGCTCTTGAAATTTCAGTCTCAAATAACATGGATTGCTATGAGTGGATGGATGCCATTTCAGCTAGAATTTTGTCCAACAAGGTTTCGGGGCCCATGGATCCTAAACACGAAGTACATGTAGGAGTTGATAATCACGGTAAATACATCGGGCTTCCCAAAGAATGGTCTATCTTGCTCAGAAGCAGCTCAGCTTATACCCATGACTTTCTTGAAGAGCCTAAATCAGTCATCCAAGCGTTCGACGGTTACAACGAAGAATGTTCCTATCAAAAAAATTCCCCTGAAACTGAAAATCAAGTGGAAATGAAAGGCTCAATTATTCAATATAGATCTCCTGTGTTTTCTCCTTCAGCTATGTCAGATGAGGCATCTCTTCACAATTCTGATTCTACGACTGCAACCTCTTCGTATGATGATGGAGACCAACTGACGCTAAATTATCATGTCTCTAAGAAAATAAGCAAAAACTCTAGTGAAACGTCTTTAGGCTCTTCTAATGAATCGAATGCCTTGGTTTTCTCAGCCAACAATAAAATCCAGCCCGTTCCTTCCATCCCTAATAAAAATGATGTGGCCTCCAATGCGAAGTTAACAGAGAAACAAGCAATGGAAATCTTAAAGGTCTCCGTTACACCAAAGGATCCAAACCTTATTTTTTCTATAAAGCACAAGCTTGGTCAGGGTGCTTCAGGATCAGTGTATTTGGCCAAGGTCAAAGCGGGAAATCAAGTATACAAGGATGAGCTGGTAGCCGTTAAAAGTATGGATCTTCACTTTCAGAATCGGAAAGAGCTGATCTTAAATGAAATAACCGTCATGCGTGAGTCGTTTCACCCAAACATAGTTAGCTTCCTTGATGCTTTTCTCATTAAAGACCGGCATTTATGGGTTATAATGGAGTATATGAATGCTGGGTCTCTAACAAATATTATTCAACAGCACAAACTTACCGAAGAACACGTTGCTCGTATTTGCCTAGAAATATGTAAAGGCATCCAACACTTGCATGCACGCAATGTGATCCATAGGGATATCAAAAGCGACAATGTGCTTCTGGATAAGCAAGGGAACATAAAAATTACGGATTTTGGTTTTTGCGCACGCCTCATGGACCGCTCTCATAAGCGTGTAACTATGGTCGGGACGCCGTATTGGATGGCTCCTGAAATTATTAAACAACAAAAATATGGAACAAAGGTTGATATTTGGAGTCTTGGGATAATGATTATTGAAATGCTTGAAAACGAGCCTCCTTACCTTCGAGAAGACCCCATCAAAGCATTGTACATGATTGCAAAAACAGGAGCTCCTTCTCTAAAAAAACCAGAACTTGTATCAAAAGAATTACATTCTTTTTTAAACTCTTGCTTAAATAGTGAGACAATTTTTAGAGCGACTGCCGCTGAACTGTTAAACCACACCTTTCTTCGTCGAGCATGTTCACCTAAGAGCTTAATTCCTTTAATTTCTTTTGACAGTGTCAAACCCCATAATCATTAAGATTTATGATTGTTTATGAAAATTTCAAATTTGTTTAATTTATAAGCTTACTATTAGCGACCGTTTTCTTGTATTTACTTGTATTTTGTGCTCCTTTACCTAGGAACCATCATTTGCTGCTCAGGGTTTTTGAAATTTAATTTATATTATTTTGCTCTTTATTTATGATAAAAATTCCTTTCATCCTTTTACTTTTCTTTGCTTTCGTCTGTTTTTTAGCGACTAACATTGCAGCTATCAGTTATAATTCTTTGAGCCTCAATGGTACGGTTGTAGGAAGTATAGAAGATCAGAGTGTAGTATATTACAACCTTTCTTGGCCAGGAGGACAGGCTGCGACCATCAATTTGACGCTTTCAACTTGCTCTACGTATGAAGGTTCTAGCAGTTTAATCCTCTATGCGTCCAATTATTCTTTCGATAATTCGCTTGCTTTAGGAAATTACTCGTATTCTTTAACAGATCTCGGGTTGACTTCTTTGTCGGTGACCGGGTACTCGCCGATGTTCATTGCGGTTTCTAGCAGTGATTCTCAATATAGTAAAAGTTATATTGGGAACAATCGTGATACTTCTTCTAATAGTGCTTACCAAACCCAGTATGAGCTGTCTGCTGGAAATAATTTTACCTTTACTCAGTACAATGAAGCGAAATTTTTGTATGCGCAAGATACAGACTTTCAAGCGGCTCTGCTAATTACTGGTAATCTCACGACGAACGATACGTCTGTCATTCCAAACTATGAAATTTTTGTTAACCCAACCTACTCGACGTTTGATAAACAAATCGGGAAACTTTCAAATTCGTTCTGTGCTTACCGAAGCAATCCTTCTACCCTTAATATCAATAATGCAGATTTGTCTATGACAGTACGTGGTTTAGGTCCATTTGCGAAGGAACAATTTTACTTGAAAGGATTATCACCCAACACCTCATATACTGCATATCTGGTCAAGCCCAATGCCAACGCATCCGGCGGTACGACATATCCTCCTATTACTTTTACGACAAAGGTTGGAACGACATGTCAATTAATCTATGATTTGGAATTTTGTTCTGAAGTAGCTTATTCCGTTCCTGGAAATTCTGCTTCGTATTCAGCTTTATCGTTAGCTTCATGGTACGACCAGCAAGCTTTTGGCTATTACAAAAACTTTACCTATACGTTGGATCAGTATCCATGCAATGCCACAGCATTATCCATTTATTCTCTTCTTCGTAATTGCAGTGATTGTCTACATAGCTATAAGAATTGGCTATGTGCTGCTATCATCCCTCGTTGCGCAGATATAACGGATAACAGCACTTTTCTTGTTTACAGGAATAATAACTCAAGATATCCATTAATTGACCATGTCATTCGACCCGGTCCATATAAAGAAGTCCTTCCGTGCTCTCATCTTTGTTATACGTTAGCTTCTAGTTGTCCTGCAGACTTAGGACTTGCTTGCCCTGACCATGGATATGGATTAGAAGAATCTTATGGTGATATTAGCAATGCTACTGGTGTAATTTCGTGTAATGCACCTGGCGTGGAATTTTACGAAAGCGTTGCAAGCTTATTACAGAAACCTTGGTTATCTTTCCTAATTCTTTTTTTAACATGGAGTTTAGTTCTTTAATGTCTTTTCGCTTTTGTTTGAACTACGTTCTATGTTTCGATGGCTTCAGTATGATTGGTTTGAACAACATTTCAATGAGTTGAAGCTAAAGTTTCCGTTTTGTTTTTAAGCGGTTTTCTGTATCAGCATGTTCTCTCTCTCTCTCTCTCTCTCTCTCTCTCTCTCTTTCTACGTTTTTTTTTTTTTTTTTTTTTTTTAATTTTTGCATCATGGTCTTAACAATTAATCAAAATGTATATATATATTTACCACAAGGCAGATGAACATGAGAGGTAAAAAAGGAATCAATTATTTATAATACAGTATAAACATGAGGAAAACGAACGTTATACGAGAATGTAATGGCAACTCTATTGTTTAACAAATATACTATAAACTGATTACTAGAAAAAAAGCGTGCCGATATTTTTTCTTGTAAAATTAGTTTCAATTGATCCTTCTTAGAGTTATAAGCACTGCAGTTCTCATACTTAGAAAGTATTATATCTTATTGCTTTGACGATTGTTGATATAAAAAGCTTCGAGCGCCATAAATTTTGATGTATGAACTGCTATTAAATAGTGTCTTTCTAAAAATCATATTTAATAATCACAAAGAACTTAAAAAGAATATTTATTCTTTTCTATTGTCATTATATTAATCACATGAAATTCCAATTGTTTCGTTGTTGGTTACCCTGCATCTCGACGTAAAACTTCCTTGATCATCAATAATCATCGTCTATTATTGAATTCTTAATAATACAAAATTGTAGTGTCTTGGATTTCTATTTATGTACAAAATTAAGTGAAAGGTCTCCAATTTTCTTTAAAAGAAAAACGCCTGATCTTTGAGTTCGACCAACTTTTCTGTTTCCTTATGAGTTTTCCGAAACCTATTAGCTTTTAAATATGAAAGTTGCAATCTGTGGAGGTGGAATTGCTGGATTAAGTACTGCATTCTATTTATCCAGGTTAATTCCAACATGTCAAATTGATTTATATGAACAAGGCTCAAGGTTAGGAGGTTGGCTTCAATCTGTCAAGATACCCACTTCATCATCTCCTACAGGAAACGTCTTATTCGAACAAGGACCGAGGACTCTACGCCCTTCTGGTTTGGCTGGTTTGGCAACAGTGGACTTGTTGAAGCAATTGAAGATGGAAGAAAACATCAAGCCAATTTTAAAAGATTCACCAAGTGCAAAGAACAAATACATATACTACCCAAACAGATTGAATGCCATCCCGTCTGGTGCATTCCAAGCTCTTAAATCTGTAACACAACCAGCTCTTCGAGTAGTACCCTTTGCGCTTTTGCGAGACCTTTTTCAAAAAAGAAAACTAGATATCGAAGATGAAAGTATTGGGTCTTTTATGGAACGGCGATTTGGGAAAATGTTTACTCATCGATTAATGAGCTCACTGATAAATGGAATTTATGCTGGTGACTTACATTCTTTGTCTCTACGATCTACTATGTTTGGATTTTTAGCAGATGTTGAAAGAAAATATGGAAGCATTATTCTAGGAATAATTCTGGCTTCAATTCGAGGAGAATTGTTGACTGAAAAACAAAAACTACTAAGGGCTTCTTTACTAAAGAATCAAGGTACAAAAGAACTTTTCCAATCTTTACGGTCTTCTTCAATGATCTCCCTAGAGAACGGAATTGAAAGCATAGCCTCCAACTTAAATGCCTTTCTTGATGCTTCCTCAAACGTAAGCATTCGTTTCAACCAGCCGGTTACAAAACTAGCCCTATCCGATTCAGGTGATAAAATTGATGTTAACAATTGTCGGTATGATTACGCAGTCTTTGCCATGTCTTCAAATCAATTATCACAGTTATTGCCTTCCCCTCCTATGAGCACTCCAACTAGTAGTGTTTATGTTGTGAACTTATTTTACCAGGATGCCTCTATGTTAAACCATAAAGGATTTGGATATTTGGTACCCCTTCATTTACCCAATAACCCAAACCATATTTTAGGTGTCGTTTTTGACAGTGAACAAAACAATCCCGAGCAAGGGACCAAACTTACCGTCATGATGGGAGGTTCTAGTTATGCAAAGGACCCAAAGTGTATCCCAACAACGCCAGATGAAGCCGTCAGCTACGCAACAGAGGCTGTGAAGCAATCCTTAGGTATTCATATTTCTCCTGATCTTGCAAACGCAACTTTACAACAAAATTGTATTCCCCAATACAAGGTAGGTCATCAACTTCACTTGGATAATGTTCAGTCTTGGATTAAAGAGAATCTCCAAGGACGACTTTACCTTACTGGAAGCTGGTTCAACGGAGTTAGTATAGGAGATTGCATTTTAAATGGTTACAAAACGGCCCAAGAAATTTCCCTAAAAGGTCAATAAATCTCATAGTTTACATTATGTCACTAAATTAATGACAACCTTATAGTTTAAAATATAGTTATTCAATAACATTTCGTATTCTAAAGGCTATCAAATCAGTCTATGTAATCTAGTTTTCTATCTCCAAGGTCATTTGGCCAGCTAAATAACTGAGCTCGTGCATAAAATCGGATTATTTTAGTTCTTACGTTTATTGATAAATAAAACAAGGTGTACAACATCGAGGTTAAAGTTCATCCTCAAAATCATTATCGTCGTTAGCTGAAGAAGTAGATTTGGCAGTCGTTGTATCCAAAGTCTCTGTGGAGGTTGGTTCCGAATCGCTTTCTGTAAAGCTTTTAGAGGACTCTGTAATCTCGTGATCGGCTTTTTCAGACGAAGGAGTAGCCTGAGATGAAGAGGAGGGTACTTTAGTTTTAGGCTTTAACTTCGGGTGTTGAAGTGAACGTCGAAGATATTCATATACCAAGTTTTGAAGTTTCTTAGTTTTATGATCCATTTCTGAAGTAGTGATAACAGGATCTTCGTATTCGGCTCTTGAGACATGCTTCTTCAAGTTATCATCGAGCCACGAAGTAATGTTTCCATATTGTTCACTTAATTTCTTATGAGAAGAATTACGGATGGACGCAACTCTCTTCACGTCTTTTTCATCATACTCCGTTAATGGATACGACGGGATATCAAAGCTAGACAAAAGAGCTTCCGCCCTCTCCATAGTCGAGTTAAGGTTTTCAAAACTCATTTTAAATTTTTGATTTTCATCATGACGATATGATATAGCATGAAGAATATCGTTGAGCTTCTTTTGCTTAGTTAAAACTTCATTCGTATCGGCGGTTGGACCAACTTCAATTAACCAGTCAAAATCTTCGACGGCTATTTGTTTCAAGGCTTTTGCTTCTTCTGAATTGGCGTATATTAATATTTCATCATCATCAGACAAACTTTGAGCTCGATAGAGCAAGCTTTCATATTCATTAAGAGCACTTTCATGTAAAACCTTGTTTTTATCTTTCAAAGAACGAAGCGCAAGCCTATCCGAAAACCTTTGAAGAGAATCATCAGACAATTCTTTATAACGTTTGTAAACAAAACCCAAGTTATGAAGCTCTAATGCTTCCTCGTTCAATTTCCCAGTATGATAGTTATTGAAAAGACTTTTAACTTTTCCTCCAATGCCAGAGGCTGAACCCGACTTATTCTCGCACGCCACGTATGAATGTACAGGGGTAAAGATTCCCTTAAATGAATCAACAGAGAATTCAAATAGTACATGCTTCTCAGAGCAGGAATCAGCTTGTTTCAAGGCTTCAGTTAAGTTATTAATACTGATTTCTCCAATAAGAGTACCGTCATTATAAACAGGTAAAGAAGGATGTGTTCCCAGGTCGCTGATATTCATAGCAACTAAATGGGAAGATCCATATGGAGTGGAATCAGGTAACGCAACTAATGAATGCATATTACTCAAAGTAAGTGAATAGGGTCTGTAAACTGCTCCTTGAACGAGGACAGGTTTTACACGGAAGCTACTAGTGAAACTAGCGCCATAAAAGGCAGCTCCTTTCACAGAAGCCTCATCGGCATTTACATTTTTTGAAACCTTATCACTCGTAACATAATCAGCTATAGCAGATTGAATAAAAGGAACACGTGATGTTCCTCCATGAAGAATAACAGAATCCAAGATTTCAAGGGATATGTTACCCTTCACTAGAGCTTCCTTGATCGGTAAAACCGCAGCGATAGCTAAATCCTGGCATAAAGATTCAAAAACTGAGCGAGTAATCTTCAGGCGAAAATCGATTCCTTCAGCTAATTCTTCTATTGAAGCATAGGCTTCAGAATTTGCAGACAAGACATGCTTGACCCGTAAAGATTCTTTCTCAAGGCGAGCAAGAGCTCGATTATTGTGGGATAAATCAATGTTATGCTTCTGTTGGAATGCCTCCTTCATGAAGTTCATAATTTTTCGATTAAGTTCATTTCCGCTTAAATCCAAGGTTGTAGAACTAGCCAAAGACCGGATACGAGTCATATTTTTGTCTTTACCTGAGGCTCTCTTAGGAATAGCATCGATAGCTACCAATGTAGCAGAACTCGAACCAGATCCGGCATCATAAACAATGTGGTAAACAGTATCTTCAGAGAAGGAGCGAGAAAGAGAATATTCCAGAGCCACTGCTAAACCATCGTCGATTAAAGCCAAGACGTTTTTGTTTAACAAACGTGCAGCATCGAGTAAAACAAACCGTTGTAGTTCATTAAAGTGAGGAGGAACGGTTAGAACTAAGTCATTGACAGGCTCTTCAGCCATTTCCTCAGCCAGGTTGATATAATGCTCCATAGTCATTGCGATGATTTCTTCTACTGTGTACGAATCCGTATCTGAAACGACAAAGGATACTCCAGATACCGACTCTTTATTTTCTTGAAGCTGTAATGCAGGATGCGTTTCTAAGTACTTCTGAGCCAAACTTGACTCCAATCCTGAAACATCCAGTAATTCTTTTACATCTCGAATAGAATGAGAGGGAGAACGAGTTGCCAGATTAGCAGCATCAACCCCAAAAAGTCGATCATCACCCTTAAAAGCAATTGCACTTTGTTCTTTACGTCGAGTATCCCTAGTCAACACAAGCTCGAGCGGAATACCAGATTTGATTAAAGCTGCTTTCGTCCATTCAGTACCATAATCGATAGCCAAGATTGGAGCGGAAATTACAGGCCATACAAATGAAACAAGGCCTGTAATAAACAAAAACAACGGAATCCTCATTGCAACCTCGAAAGAAATTGCTTGTGAATGGAAGAAGTCAAAAGGTATCCTGTTCCATGTAACCGGACATGTAATATAATCATAAAAAGGAGGGCGCTTTGTAATACCAATAATATCTTATAAAGGAGGAACAAATAAAAAGTCTCTGGCAAGATTGTACCTGGTTTGTTTTTTTCTATTTCATATTTATAGTTAAAAGGAAAAGAATCAATAATCGAATAGTGAGCAGATAATTTAGTCATGCTTGCTTTATGCAGCCTAATTATAAAAACGTACAGCTCTAAAGAGCTAGGGAATTATGTCAGAAGACGATTTGTAATGTGAACAGCTCCTGGCTGTTCTTTAATGAATTATAGTTTTTCCAATTCAATTGCATACTATCGTTCACTAATGAATACCCATCCATCGTTTATTTACAATTAAGCAAAGTAGTATTGTATACTCTTTAATATTATAAATACGAAAAACATCTGCAATATTACAGTTTTCCCAGCAACAATCAAAACCTTTTCCTGAGCCAAGGAAAAGAGGATGCTATAGCTACTGTAACAGTGTGAACAAATGTGTTGATTGAATTACGTTTATAAGCTGTAATCATCTTTAAGGTACTACTATAAAACTGTTTTTGAGATGTGGACTAAACTCTCGATTTCCTCAAAGATTAACCGGATCCGCGATCCAGAGAGCGATAATTCTGTAGAGGACACTCATGTAGCTCGTGTCATGAGGAAATACTACCTTGAAAAGACAGGAAATTTACCGGAATGGCTTCGTCCGCCTGGATGGCAACCTCCAAGCGGAGCCAATACACCGATGGTACAAGCTGTAAGTAAAGACACAGAAGGACCTAGCCCTTCTTCTTTACGAACTTCTTATTCTCCAGCACCGGTTTCTCGAGTATCATCCTCACCTTCTGTCCCCTCACCTTCCGGAAATGTACGAAAGCCTCCTATGCAACACTCGCATAGCACCTTTGATGATCTCTTTGAGGGAGTTGGAAGTTCGAAAAGATCTCAAACTGGTACAAGCTCAGTTCCATCTAACGCTGCTGGTGGCCTGTTGCGATCCAAGCTTGAATCAAGGAAAAAGATTTAAGAGAACTCAGAAAAGAACGTCATTTTATCTATCTTACTCTGCAAATACTGCTACGGACGTGAGTTTAGGGTAACAAAGCTTGTGCTTTTTTTCAGATATTATTTTTCCTTGCTTATAGTTCGACATGATTTTGATAAATGCTTTTCTTACTTTGTATTTCGAAGACCCATTTTTCTGGCTAACAAGACCCTTTATGTACTAACTTTTATGACGATATGATTCGAGAAAGATTCGACGTTTTTCTTTTTTTTTTTTTTTAATACTTCATTTTGTGTTACCAGACACCTGTTGTGTCTCTTTATGTTCATTAATGACCTTTTCATTTTTTTGTTCATATTATTAATGATTACTTATAGACATTAACAGAAAAATAGTATCAATTGATTGACATTATAATTTTCTTTATGATCTTGCTCAACATAAAACCGTTGAAACATGCGAATGTTACGCAACGAACGGTTTCGTTGACGATGTAGTGGATAAATTCATTCTCTTCTTTTTTTTTTGGGGGGATTAATTACTTTTTCTTTCCAGTTTCTTGGATATTGTCATTTTTTCATATGTACTAACTACTCAGTCTTCCACCCATTCTTTCCTCCGTATTTTTCAGTTAAGTCGTGTTCACCTAGAATCGCTCATTTTTCCCTTTAATACATTCTTTTATTCGTTTTTTTAACAAAAAGGACGTTGTTCTTTTCATATTCATGAAGTTAAAGACATAGACAGTTACAATGCTGCAATCGTTGAGTAGATAGAGATGTCGAATTCGTCAAAGGGATATTCTCCCCACATGTCGTTACCATCTTTACCTACGACTCCTACGCCCTCCTCGAGAAGGACGATTGGTCCTAGAGCTCCAAAATCTACTCCAATTCCTCCCTTCCATAGTTTGCCTTCTCCAAGCGTACCAACTCCTCCGACATTCTCACATCCTACATCTCATCCAAAATCGTCAACCTCCTTACACGAGCTACCAGAAAAAAGAGAAGAAAATCTCACTGCTCCTACTCGTTTACCCCATCTCAACTCTCCCTTTTCTATCCTTCATGACAAGGAGTTAATTTCTTCTTCAGCCTCTGACAATCATCTAACCACAAATGATGAAGAGAAAGCCAATTTGTTGAATCCTCCAGAAGCACAGAGCTCTTCTCAGCTTTTGAAAACACCCGAAAATTCAGCCAATCTTCCCCCTTTACCTGACCAGGTACCACTCTCTGCAAATTCATCATCTTCTTCCTTGAATAAGTCAACATCTACAAAACATTTACGTGGGCCTCGTCAACCTTTTTCTTCTAAAGGCCTCCCAACACCTGAGCAACTTCCTCCAATCCCACATTCTTCTGAGTCTTTGCCTACTCCTCCCACCCATGTCGACTCATCAAAACCAAAAAGAAAGAAGAAGTATTCATTGCCTCCTGTTGTTGAAGTTCCTGAAATAACTAACGAACTTTCACCCAAATATTCCAATGATACTAGTGGACAGGTGTACCGCTTGCGAACTGTTCGGTCAGGTAGCCCAAACTCAACATCTTCAATTCAGTTTGAAATTCCTAGTACCCGTCCTCCATCTTTAGACCAACTGTTGCACTTATTTAATGATTTTTTAAGACATCCTATGTTTGATTTCGATGATCATGCTATTGCATTACTACAAACTTGTACTCCAGATGAGAAGTGGAATTTTATTAGAGCAAACTTTTCTGGGTTTGATGATCCCTCCTTTCAAATTCCGGAATTAGCTGCTGTGCATCGCCCTGTTTCATGGTTTGTCCTTCAATTATGGAATAAAACAATAAGTAATTTACAATTAATTACGCTCTCATCTTTGTTGACAACGCAGTCGAACAGATGGGTGTCTTTATTTTTAGAGCTGCAAGGTCTTCGTGCTATTCATAATCTTCTTACTTATTTTAATTCTTCTACTGTGGTGCAATCTCAGCAGGCTGAGCTGTTACGATGCGTTTTTCAGCTAATGAGGAAACGAGCAACCCTTGCAACCTCGGATTCCTATATTTTTTCTTCCGTTACCCAGGCGTTAGGGTCGACTAACTTACTTCCTAGAAAAGTTACAGCTGATATTTTATCATGGGCTTGTGATTTAAAGGAGTCATCTGTTATTCTCACAATTGAAGATGGATTGAAAAACCTAAATCCTTCAGACTTAAAGAATCCTCCCTTATGCTATGGTTTTGTAACAATTTTCAAGGTTACTGTTATTGAGAAGGAAATATCTCGTACACCTCCGTCTTCTCCCAGTAAAATCGCAATAACCAGCTCTCCTTCAAATATAGCATTTTTAGAATATTGTACCTCAACGATGGATTTCATAAACCACTATGTTTCTGTTTATGATGATCTATCCTCTTCTGAATTTGACGTCCTTGAGTGTCTTCAGGACTCAGGTATTCATGAAGTAATCCAGCATTTACGGAATTTTCCTGATAAACAACTCGAACGCCAGCTTAACATATATGAAAGTGAAGAAGAAAGAAGAGCCGAGTTGCTAACTCCACTAGAA
Source organism: Schizosaccharomyces cryophilus OY26 (assembly GCF_000004155.1). NCBI lineage: Eukaryota > Fungi > Ascomycota > Schizosaccharomycetes > Schizosaccharomycetales > Schizosaccharomycetaceae > Schizosaccharomyces > Schizosaccharomyces cryophilus. The sequence goes on along the minus strand of NW_013185625.1, from coordinate 971,408 downwards.
GATGGTGATTCTTTTCTTTCGCATGAATCTTCCATTCTCAGTAACATAAACGAAGTAGCTAATAATGAACTGGGCTCATTACTAGAATCAACTATTCAGTCCATACTGCTTACGAAAGCCAATGAAAAACAAAAGCTAAAGCTTGTAAAGATATTCAACTCGCTTCTGCAAAAGTTTTTACTTAATTCGAAGATCTCTGATGTTAGTTTTGAAGAAAGCTTGCAAGTTGCGATAAATTCTCTTACGAACAGGCTATATTCCGACGAAACAGCACGAAATGCCCTTCAAGAAGCAAAAGCTTCTCGTGCTATGGCGGAGAAAATGGTAATTGAGAGAGATGCTATGGCTGCACAAGTTAATTTAGGTGTCGAAGACTTAATCGAGAAATTGAAAAGTGAGCTGAATGACCAAAACGATGTTATACTCTCTCAAAAGCGAAGCAATGAAACGTTGAGAAAAGAAGTTGAGGATTTACAAAAGTCGCATCTTGCCCAAATTCAACGAAGTGAACTAGAATTGCGAGAACTTTATCTTTTATTTAATCATGAATCAAACAAACTATATCCCGGTATAGGAAGAAACAAAATTGTCGAATATTTAGATGATAAATTGGAGCTTCGAAAGAAGGAAATTACGGCTGAGTCTGTTTTTTGGTCTTCTGATGGCATCAGTGAAAAGTTAAAAAGCTTACGCGAGCAGATGAATAATTTAAGCACTCAAGATAATTCTACTGGATCATCTATCTTGCAAATTCCTGATAAAGACTTTGTTCGCCCTTTTCCTCGTGCTAAAGTACCTCGTAATAGGTCAATGGCTAACAGACGCTCAGCGTCTGAAAGCTTTTCTCGTTTCCTTGTTCATGAAAATATACAAGCTGAAAAAATAAATAGTCCTTCATCATTGAATGGTATATCTCACTTGAATGATACTGAAACGACATACAAGAAGTCCAAGGGAATTTCTGATTCAATGCCCAAGGTTCCCTTAGACAGTGACTCAACCTTGTATGTTTCCGAAAATGAACAGTTAGAGGAGAAAAAACGAGAGAACTTAAATAATGAGAATAATTTATCGAAAGCCCCTATGCCAAAGCCTTTATTAGCTGCACCACCGCCCCCACCACCTTTGCCTATGAAAACCTCTATGGATTCATTTCTGCCACCTCCTATTTCGGAAACTATTCAACATACAGCACCTCCTGTCCCTGGCTTACCTCCTCCTCCTCCACCTCCTCCCCCTGTACTAAGCTGTTCAGGTGCCAAATTTTTGAATACCCATGAACATAATGAAGCTAGTAAAGCACTTGACTTGAATGAAATTAATGGTATGGAACGACCAAAACGTCGTTTGAAACAAATGCATTGGGAAAAGTTAGATTCAGGCTTAGAATATACATTCTGGTCGGCTACTTCTTCTCAGTCAAATTCCTTGTACGAAAAGCTTAAGAACGCCAATATTTTTGAACAGATCGAAGAAAACTTTGCTATGAAAGAAGCAAAGCCTCTGCAGAAGAAAGGAACTCAAAGGACAGAATATATGTCTAGTGACCTTCAAAAGCTTTTCGGAATACATTTTCACAAACTGTCACATAAAAACCCAGATGAAATTATTCGAATGGTTTTACACTGTGATGAGAGCGTCGCGGAAGCTACTGAGTTTTTAGGTAGCGAGAAAATTCTGAACCAGACTAAGCTCAAGGCTGATCTTGAACCATACCGTATCGACTGGACAAATGGGGGCGAACCTGTAAACGCTGAAAAAGACTCTTCTGAACTGAGTCGCTGGGATTATTTATATTTAAGGCTCATAGTTGACCTTCAGAACTACTGGGGAAAAAGAGTAAATGCTCTCAAAATTAAGTATACCATTGATACTAATTACGAAACACTTGTTCGTCAAGCAAAGCTAATTGGAAGAGCAGCGTTAATCCTTCGTGATAATGATATGTTTAAATGCTTAATGCGATTAATCCTCTGCCTTGGTAATTATATGAATGACTATGTTCGTCAAGCACGAGGATTTTCTCTTAGTTCACTTCAACGACTTCCATTAATAAAAAATTCGACCAATACAAAGAGTTTATTACAAGTCCTTGAAATCATTGTTCGCAAGAATTTCCCTACAATGGAAGAATTTCTTACAGACTTTTCCGTTGTGACAGAAGCTGCAAAGCTGAACATCGAAACAGTTGAACAAGAGTGTACAGAGCTTATACGTGGTTGTCAGAATTTACAACTTGATTGTGACTCCGGCGTTCTTTCTGACCCTACGTCTTTCCATCCTGATGACAAGATATTGACAGTAATTATTCCTTGGCTTAACGAAGGAGCGAAAAAAATGGATTTTCTAAAGGAGCACTTGAGAACAATGAACACGACTTTGAATAATGCCATGAGGTATTTTGCTGAACAACCTAGTGATTTAAATGCTCGAAATGTCTTTTTTAAGAAAATCAGCTCTTTTATTGCCGACTATAAGAGAGCTAAAGCCGAAAACATGAAGGCAGAAGAACAAAGCTCATTAAAGGAAAATGTTTATATTAAAAAAGGAAAATCAAAGGTATTGGAACTTGCTCTTTCGGAAAAAGATGCTAATGAAAATCGGGAAATGGATACTTTTTTGAATAGATTACGGGACATCAAGCTTGACGGACATAATCGACCTCATCGCCGTTTGCCTATGAATGATAACAAGGAGAATCCTAAGGCTTCGATTGTGAGAAGTTCTCATGAAAACCAGCTCTCTGTCCCTAAACGAGATTCACAGAACATCGAATCAAACACCACGTCACCAAGGCTTCCGAAAACTTGGGTAAAGAACATGGAAAGGGATCGGAGAATTAAATCTCAGGGTCAGAATAAACGGTCTGAACATCATACTAAGAAAAAAAGTAAATTGTCTAGAAGGATTGTCTCTGATACCAGTGTTATAAGAGAAAAAGACTCGGCTGGTAAAGAAAACTTTACTCAACTAAGAAATCCAACAAAATCCACAACTGCTACGAAGGCAGGTAAGGATATTGGCAATCGAAGGAGAAAGTCTAGCAGAAAGCTTACGAGCGTTAATAAGGAAAAGAATGTTTCCTCTGAGCCAGCTAAGTTCATGGAAAATAAGCCGATAAGAGAAAGATTAGTCGATAAGGAAAATGAGGGTAATGAATACAAGCAGTCCGCAAACGATCGTATTACTCCTACTAATATCGGTAATTCTGATTTTCTTAGGAGGTTGTCTGGAAGTTCAAACGGTGCCGAAACAGCTTCTGCCCTTCAAAAGCACCAGAGTAGCTTTACTGAATACGGTACCACTTCCTTTAGCACTCCAGAGAAGGGTAAACAAGGAGACATTAACACTATATTACGCCGAAGCAGTAGTCGTGGAAGCGCTCGCCGTCGTCTATTGGATCAAATGAATAGCCCGTTAGCCCATAAAAGCTTAAACGAAAATAATTTAAGTGATATAGGATTTCAGACACCTAGCAAGTCTAGCTACACGGAAAGATTAGAGAGGTTAAAGTCCGAGTCGGTTCAGACTCCAAATCAACTTCGTAATATAGAAAGTACAAGGTTTGAACTCCCATCATCTTCATCTACTCTTTCGCCTGTGCATGTTTCTCCCAGCCCAAATAAGTCAATACGAGCCCAAGAAATGCTTGCTGGTCTTTTGACTGGAAAGCTAGCTTCTAGAGAGAATCTTATTGACGGAAAGTGAAAACGCCAAATTTTTTTGTGGATGGATGATTCACTGGTTGATAATGATTGATGTATTTCTGTATATTTTTGATATCTATTTTTTGTTCTTCTGAGGATTTCCTTTTTATTTTTGCATATCTATTAATGAGCACATTTGTATATACCCTTTTCTGTTTCTTTTGAATTTACGGTTTGTGTACTTGAAAGCGACCTATTATCTGAAGGTATTCAAGCCAAGAGTCATACAACAAACAGTACATGTGATGATTATTGCAGTATTTTTGCTTGCATGTTCCATTTAAACTCGGATTACATTTAATCAAAGGCTACGAATTTTAGCTAAGAATAATTTATGTCCTGCCTCTTTAGGAATCCTCATAAATTGTATAACTATTATTTTTTTTGCATAGAAAAGCATAGAAATGAAGAACTTCTCATTTTAATTTCAGTATACAATCAACTACAATTTCTACCGTCCTAAAGCTGCTACATCGACAACACCTTTCGAATACACAATCAGAATGGACTGAAGCTTTGTAGTAGTAGCATGGAATATTTGGAGAATAAACGATTGTACATATCTCTTTTACTTCATTTATACTTTACTTATTTTTTTAATTTAATTTTTAAATTGATATACATGATGATCGATCGCACACACAACTTACCCAACCAACTATACAACATATAATGAATCACCGTATCAATGCTGTCAGAATCAACGTATATAACATACAGTAACAGGAAGAATTCATAAAAAACTGCAGCAATTGTTTTCATGCCAATGCTGATGAAAAACTTACCTGTCCAAACTAATTACTTACGAAACTCTACAATATTATATTACTGTATCGCTCTTGTTATTCCCAATACCTGGTTTTGAATGACCAATGGCATGAATTCTCATTAGGCCAATTGGCCTTTGTGGTGGCATAACTACCACCACAACCAAAAACAATAAAAATTATTCTTTTTACGGACGCGATCGTTTTCATTGAGTAATTTCTGGAATTAGGGATTGTTTCGGTGTTCTTATTTGCTAGTTCATTAGTCAGGCAAGAATCATTGTAGTACAATGGATGACTCTCGAAATATTGTCATTATCGGAGGTAAGACAAAAGAATGAAGAACAGAAGGAAACGAATTAAATACCGCTCTTAGCTATGTATGCTGATAAGTAACATGTATACAAGCGAAAAGCTATATATCTACGGTCCGTATTGGCGAAGTATTAAGGACGTATGAATTGGATTCAGTAAAAGCCGCGTTTCGTCGCGTTTTGGCAATTTTGTGGGATGTAATCTATTGTGTTTCGTTTTCCGCTTCTGCTGCTTTTTCTCGCTTTTTATGTATTAGAGTGTTTGCTTTTACTAACATCCTTGCTCAGGTGGTGTTACAGGCATTAGTTGCTTGTACTTTCTTGTGAATCATCCTAAGTTTAACAGGGAACGTGATACCATCACTCTGTTCGAAAGTTCTGGAATTGCGTCAGCAGCATCTGGTAAGGCTTCTGGCTTTCTTTCGTTAGAATGGCACGGACCTTCCACCAGCTCGCTGGCTTCTCTCTCATATAATCTCCACAAGCAGCTGGCTGATGAGTACAATGGTCAGCAAAAATGGGGTTATCGGTCCCTGGATACCTGGTCTATAAAAGCAGATGAAAAATGCACTTATCCTGACAAACTGTCACCCGATATTGAATGGATTGAACCCTCCATAGTGGAAAAGGTAACTCGCCTTGGAAACAAAAAAAATTCTGCGCAGGTGCATCCCTACAAATTCTGCCATGCCATCTTTGAAGAAGCTAGCAAAATTGCCAACGTTAACCTTGTAAAGGGCCATGTCATTAGTGTTGATGAAAACGAAGTTGAGTATCGTTTAATCGGCGATGATTATGCACCTGATGAAGACGAAGAGATTACTTCTGTTGAAGAGCTTCATACCATACATTCTATGGAAGCTTCTCATGTGATCGTTGCGGCGGGCCCTTGGACTCCTCATTTAATTCCCAATCTACGCATCTGCGGTGCCCGCATTCACAGTATCACAGTTGATCTTCCTATGAGACTTAACGGAAATGCAGTTTTTTCGGAAATTGTTTATGCTGACGGCACTATTGGTGCTCCTGAATTTTATGCTCGTGAGGATGAATTGTACGTTTGTGGCGAATTTGACGATGAACCTTTGCCCGAACTGTCTTCGGAAACAAGGATCGATCAGAGAAGATGTCAAGCTATTAAGGAATGTGCGGATCATTTCCATCCTGTCATTCGCGATTCCAATGTAAAAGTACGCCAAGCTTGTTATCTTCCCATTTCAAATGCAACGGGTGCACCTGTAATCGGAAAAATTGGTTCTTCCATCTACGTTGCTGCTGCCCATGGTTGCTGGGGTATCACCTTGGGCCCTGGTACCGGAAAAGTTCTTTCAGAAATGGTTTTGGATGGGAAAGTTTCAAGCGCCAACATTGATCTCTTAGATCCTGAAGGATCTTTTGTTTAAACTCATCATGTCGTTTATAACCTTCTCGTATTACATCTTCTGATTTTATGGTCATTTTTTGTCCGCATTTATTTTGGTCTTCTAAGTACAATACCCCTGAGAGCACCTTCTTCCTCCCCCGATATGATATCTCCTCACAACCCTCTTTTATCCTTGATGCAGGTTGAATTGATGCGATTATAGAGTTGTTTACTGTTAAAATGGTAAATATTCAGGATACATATTTAATATGTTCTGTTTAAAATTATTCTGCTTTTTGCTATTCGGTTATCTTCCCTTGTCCAAAAAGCAATGAAAGACCACTGGAATCATATAGCCAATTTTTTGAGACTCCTGCTGACAACAATAAGAGCGTCAATCAATTTTGCTTGAAGTAAAGTCTTTCATTAATGCTATCTTTATATAATCTTATTTTTATATTAATAAAAAGACACCAACGTTTGTCAATTGATAATTAATGTTATAACCCGTATTCTCCATTCGCTGTTACTATTATGTGATAATTACTCTGGTTTTAGAAGGCTTGATACTCTTACGTTTCATTAATTTCATTAATACTTACACTCCTACTCAAAGAAAATACCGTCTTCATGATAAACATTACGATGTTATTGTCCACTAGTCACATACAATAGATAGCTAAAAAAAGGACGATAATGAAAAACAAGTATAACTTTTTACAGCTCGTTAAAAGCTTCTTCATCATCAGTCACCTTAGCTCCTTCCTTCTTAGTATCTTGTTTTGCTTCATTGACGTCTTCAGTTTCGGCCTCAGAACTAGATTCAAAAGAGGAATGCTTGTCAATGAAAGAAGACATATCTTCCAAACTACGACTGCCTTCGTAAAAGAGAGGGTTTTCCTTGTCGTTAGCCTTGAAAAGCATAATAGTAGGGAAACCAGAAATGGAGACGTTCAAATCGTTCTCTGTTGCATCAACCTTAGCTATAACCACGTTTTTGTTGTTAGCATATTCCTCAGCTAAAGATTCATAAGTAGGGGCAAGATTCTTGCAATGTCCACACCAGGGAGCATAAAATTCAACAAGAACATCTTTCGTGGAGTCCATAACAATATCATTGAAGTTATCAGCGACTAAAACAGTTAAATCACCTTGGGATTCAGGGACAGGTTGACTCTTGATCTTAGGCTGAAGTTTTCCATCAGCATATTCTTTGACAAAGTTACCCATATTTTTGCTAGTCAATTCAGAAGTAGGATAAGGAAACTTGAGGAAGTTGTCCAAATGAGTAATTACAAAAGCGGGCCAATTAGGTTCAATGCTCATTTGCTTAGCAACGGCACCATAGCGTAAAGCATCTAAAAAGGCAAAACGAACGGTGTCTTGGTATTGCTTAGCAATAGGCTGGAACACATTGTACAGCTCATCACGAGATTCGGTACTATTGTAGAAAATGATACCCAAGGGGAGTCCGCTGCTGTGATATCTAACGAAAGTCATTTGGTTTAATTCGTCCAATAAGGGAATACTGGAAACGCTTAAAAAGTCTGCGATGTCTCTCTTTTCCCAATCACCCTTGTATACGAGCTGATTGGAGTCTTGGGCTGAATCTTTAGTAAAGGCAACAATACCGGGGAAAGGAACATTTAAAGATTTAGCCAATTCCTTATCGTTAGAAGCAGCGAAAGCGAATGAATCCTGTAAACTTTCAGCGACATCTGTGTAAGTAGCATTCAGCTTTTGATCATCAAAGAAGGCAATGACAGCCAAATCTTCGTTCGTTTGAGTAAAAGTTTCAACACTGTCCTTATTAACACTCTGAACAACAGGTAAAAGCTGCTTCTTCATATATTTGACGAGAGCATCATGGCGACGAGCACCAGAATACTGATTGCTTAAACCTCCATTCTTGAATACCGAAAGGGTAGGATAGCCACGAATGTTGTATTCATTACAAAGATCGGCCTCCTCTGTACAATCGACCTCAACCATAGAAATATTATCTTTCTCTAATTCTTCAGCAGCCAATTCGTACTCAGGTGCCAATGATTTACAGTGACCGCACCAAGGGGCATAAAATTTTGTCATAAAGAGAGCATTGGCGTTCAATAATTCTTGCAGACCTTCTTTATTTACTTTGGGAACATCCGCTGAACTGGTATAGAAACCACCAGCGAGGGCGAGAAAAGCTGCAAAAAATTTTGTAATATGCATATTCTATAACCTTTTTTTTTGTTCGAAATGATCGTCTTAACCAATACCAATATTGTAAGTAGTTGGTTAATGCTAAGTTACCATATTTGGATTCGGTATCATAAGATGCCTCATGTATCGCCCCCCACCTAGTATAGTGAGCAAGTACACAGCAATTAAAAACATTTTAGATATCAATAGATATACCGTTACACTGCACTAAAATTCCAGGCCTCCTTTTGAAATATTTTCTGCAGTATCATAAAGGTCATTAACTTTCATTTATTGACATTGATTATATAGATGAAATTTAGAATTTGAAATTGCTAATTCACATGTTAATTTTGTGTTGATGATCGAGTTTGCAGATGTCTATCCTATATTATAGTACGGGTCTGTACAAACACTGTTACATATAAGGAAATAATTGTAATAAGGTTATTTTCAGGGCTGAATAACTAAAACAATCGAATATTTTATGAGTAAAATTGACAAATAGAGTCTCTAAAGTAATTATAAAACCATTGGTACTTGCTAGATGGATAAAAATACACCGAAAATAGGACGATGCATGCTCGACCCAGTTGCCTTTCGCCTTGAACGTTTCAAATAGTAGACCGGTTTGAAACTTCTCTAAATTAAATAAGAATTAAATCCGTTCTGATTCCTCAAGTATAAGCCTGTAATGTATATATGAAAAAGTGTTTCGTATATTATACCGCTAGTTGTTGTGTTGCTAATTCGAACATAATTAAAAAAAGAAAATCATTAAAAACAACATATAAGTGCCTGATTATCGACATGTAATTCACAGTCCAATAGATAAAATTTGTCATCGTACAGTCGTAGAAATGGGATAGAACCCAAGTTAATCTATTTTTTAGAAGTACACTGAAAATATGCTTTTCAAAGGAAAAGTGTAAAATCAAACGTCCTACTTTTCAAATCCCTTCGTGATGGATTTATTAAAGCTTGCTTCTGGTTCATCGCATTCAATTCGTCGATAAATTGTTGTCGCAAAAGCCAGGGATGTACGTAGGCGAAATTTTCAAATAATTGCTGATATAACCCAATATCAGCTAAAAAGGAGTGAAGTAAAGGTGGTATAGATGAAACGGAAACGGTTTGATCCAACTTCCAATATCCCTGGTGAGATATATCCACGTCTGTTGTGATGATTTCTAACCGTGTATGAAATAACGTATCAAACATCTTCAAAGCATCCAAATGTGAATCAAGTGATAGCTTGATGATAACAGGAACATTAAAAGATTCCCAATCCATTGTAGAAGACTCGACTAAATCATCAGAAGCAATTAAAACCATACCGCTGAAAAAAACTCTCTCCGTATCTCTTTCAGGATCCTTAACATGTCGAAAAACAATTTCTATCGTTTTACTCGTCCACACATATACAATTTCTCCAGTCTTTAATTTCTTTTCTACTCCAAAGCTTTCTAGCAAACGGTAAAACAACTGCCACCCGACAGTTGTGTTTATATCACCGGCATACTCGTCTGTTTGAAGAACAACAGCAATGTTAATAACAGGCCGTATGTGAGTAGCATCCAAATATTGTATTAGTTCTGCTGCATGTGCATTTGGTTGGACCAACACTGGTTCTTCTTCCTCGTTATCCAATGGAGCTAAAATAGTTTCCATGAATATATGACTTGTAGACTGCTCTAAAAGATGCATCTGTCTTATTTCACTGCTAACAACTTTTTCTTTAATGCCATGTTTCATTATATCATAGTCGGGTGTATTGGCGTGCAAACGATATATTGTTGTACCTGACATTCTTCGAATAGTCATCTCGAAATCCCCAATTTCATACTGAGCATTTATGGTTATCACGCAACCTCTATAAATCCAAGTCTTTGAATATTTATCAAATAAAAACTCTTTGTCCCTGTTGTAATTTTCCAATCTTTCATCAGAGTAGGTAAACCGAAGTAATAATTCATAGAAAACATTTTCATATCCTTCGAATGGTACAGACTTTCTGTTCCTTAAAAATTCACTCAACAAAAATGAAACTAATGAAGGTCTGTCCGACAACGGACATGATAGAAAGATGTTTGAAATAATGTAATACGAAAACGAAATCAGGTAAAGACTAAATACTTTAGCATTGGGGTTGACCAAGCCTTTTTGTTTATCAAGTTCATCCGTTCGCGAGCGTATTATACTTAAGCAAAAAAGACAGATTTTTTGAATGGTTTCGGCGTTTAAACCATCCGTAAGCACAGGGTTATTACTCACTACGTGGAGTAAGCGTAAAAAATTTACGAGACTTCGTTCACTGATATTGGAAGTCATAATCAAAGAGAAAAACTTGGGCATATAGACAACTGAAAAAGAATGCATTGCATAGCAATTGATAATCAGAATATCAATGCAAGACTCCGTTGTTTTCTCTCCTTTTTCAAGGAAATAATTTAATAACTGAAAGAATTGTTCATGGCAACTTTCAGGAAAGGCGTCTTTATACACCATTAAAACAGACAAGACTTTCGATAGAAGAACCAAAAACCTTTCCTTTCTACTACCTGGAAGAGAGTTAAAAGTAGAAGTATATTTACCTGTCGTAATATTCAACAAGAATTGTAGGATTTTTTTTAATGCATTGGGAGAATTGAAAAACATCGATGAGCTTCTGAGTTGATTAGTAAAATTAATAAGAAGATACTCAACAATATCTGGATCGCTTTCGTGTAAAACAAGATGCACTATGGCTGAAACCCATTCTTCAATGGGGATTTTAATTAGACCCTTTGATGTTTTGGATTTCGTGTTGGCTTTCAAAGGAAACCGTTGAAAAACAGCGGCAAATGACAAATCTCGAAATCTCACTTTGTTATCACGGCACTTTAGCGCTTCGTCGGATATAAAAGGGTTATACCACTGGTCTTCGTATTTCGATAAGAGTGCTTGGCAAGTCGGCGAAACATTCAAAAAGCAATATCCATTCGAATTAATTCGTAGTTGTAAGAGCATCTGTAACGGAGCGACTCGATAAACGCGTCGAATCTTTAAATTTCTTATAATAAAAACTAACTCTTCATATAAGATTGACTTAAATTCCGGTAACATAACATAGTAAAAAGCCATGCTTGAGATAGCTTGAATCGCAGCAAGCTGAACTGGACCCTTATCATTGTTGTGTGCGAAACTTCTTAGCAAATTATTTACTTCATAAAAAATATCTGGCGGATATAGACCTGATAAGTCACATATTAACCTGAATATTTTTTCAGTTAGCTCCTTTGCATGGTATCGATTTAGAGAGTTAATTAAGGGAAAAAGTACTGTCCTGAAAACGGAAGAGCGGTGCTGAATAGGAGAAGAACGTAAAAAATTACGAAAAGAAGGCAATAACGAAACACGCATTTCATAAGAAAGGTCAAAGTTCGAATATATATCGACAATTAGCTTTTGGTCATCAAACCAAGTACTTAAGTAAGGCGTTTGAGCTCTTTCGTGTAGTACTGAGAGCATTTTTTTACGAAGTCCATCCGACAGATAGAAAGAATTTACCTTCAAGAGCTCAAAGAATTTATCCAATAAAACATTACTCATAAAATCTTGAAAGAAATCTTCTATTAAATTAATATTCTTGAGCTGATAAGTCTTAACCGATTCGATAATATTCGGTTCACTGTGTTTCCAAATATTTTCTTCATAGTTTGATGACTTTGGTAAAGAAGAAGATATTTTTATTAAAATATCGAGTAAAGTCATCCATTCATCAATATAAAGGAGTTCAAAAAACGAACGGTGCTCTAAAGCATTGTATAAGGAGCGAGACATTTCAAGAGCTAACCTGCTTGACCGTTGGTCTAAAGCTTGAAGCATAAATTCAAGTAGCATACCACGAGTACAGTATACAAATCTTGGAGGATCAACTAAAATGTTGCATAATACTTTGACTGCACCCATCTGAGCAATCAGTGAGCTGTCATTTGAGCTTTCTAATACTTTTCTCAGACAAGAAACGGTCTCATATTTTTTTGTAGATTTCAAAAGTTTATCGATAATTTGCTGAGCAGACCTTGAGTTGGCAGTTAATCCAAATTTTGCTCGGCAAAGCATTTCAATCACGGCAAATAAGACAGAAGAAGATATCGATCCATGGCTAATTAGGCAGTTAAGAAGCGAAAAAACAAGCTCAATATCTTGTACATCAGTCGTATTTTTACAAATCCAAATACAATTTGCCAGCATAGAAGAAACGGCCATTTCGTCAAAAACATGGAATTTCACCCGAATCATATTAGTTAAAAGAAGCATTGTCTGATGAAAGCAATGAGTAAGACTCCTTAGCTCAAAACTTGTCCTGAAAGAACTTCGGTTGTGAGATCGTAAAACATCGAGTCTTTCAAACATAGTAGTGATCCATTCGGAAAGAAGCTTCAAGATATCATTTGAATAGCTTTCTATTTTTTCACCCTGAGAAGTAGTTGTAATCAGTGCTTCAATTCCCTTCGGATAATCTTCCACATTTGATAGTTTGGATATTTTTTTGAAAAGTAATTCACGCTCATAAGCAGTAATATCACCCTGAGATTCCGTAACACGAATCCAAAGATAAATAACCAAATATTTTAAATCATCTCTCGCTTTTAAGTCCAAGATGTCTCCGGTGCAATTGACTAATTTCTCGATGGGTACATGCTTACAAAATTGTTCATCGTAAAGAAATCTTTTGACACGTTTACATCTTTTCTCCCATGAAAATTCTCTTGAAATACTCTGCAAATATAATTCATCGTCTTCAGGATTCATCATTGCCAAATAAATGAGATATCCTTCAATAATTCAATAGCTCAAACCAATTTGTTACAATTTATTTAGCTTCAAGTAGTAAAATCCTAAAAAACCGTTATATAACTTTTTTTACCTTCATTCCTCTAACAACATAGAGTATTTCCAAAAATTTCTTGCTTATAGGTTTAACATTGCAGAAGTCAGTAACCAAGCATGGATATTATTAAAAGATCTTGAAAAGAAAATAATGTGTTTCATGAATATTATATTTTTTGAAAAATAAATCCATTTTGAAATTTATAAGAATTAAAGCTGTTTACTAGGTTTCTCACCAAAAAGTGATTTCGTATATAAGTGTACACATAACGGAGCTTAAACAAAATCAAAAGCCAAGCATAATTTATCTCAATGAATAAATATGTTTTACAAAGGCCTAGACTTATTCCCAATTACGATTTCGAAGGATACGAAAGGAATTTCATGTAAGCGTAATCAAACCAAAAATTATATACATTGCTAGCTGACTAGTTACAAAAGAGTATTAAACAGAACCGTTGCATAATACAGACTTGATTCCAAACCTATTACCATATTTTCTTTGGTGATCAGTTGTACCTTTGATTGTTTTCATTTTTTAAAGGGCATTTTCCATCATTTTTCTAGACTTAAAAGTAGACAAAGCGTCTATTTTCAAGTAATTTTAAATCAACATAAAATATTACAACAGTGCACGCTGTTTTTATGGACTAGCGGGGTCGACTGACCAAATACGGGCTCGTAAATCACCACTTCCGGAAGCAAACTGCTTGCCATCAGGACTAAAACTAACAGAGATAACAGAGTTTTTGTGGCCTTGACATGTTAGATACGATTGGCCTGTTTGTAAATCCCAGAATTGTATGCTCCTATCTTTGGAGCCGCTAAGGGCCCAACGATTGTCTGGCGAAACGGCAACGGAAAGGACGAAATCAGAATGACCATAGTAAGTAGCTTTACAAACACCCTCTGGTTTAATGGCAGAAAGACCAACAGACTGAGCGAATTGTAATTCCCAGACTTTAATTGTTTTATCAAGGCTTCCACTGACCAAAATTTTACTGTCTGGAGAGAATGCAATGGAGTAGACACTCTCTTTATGACCTTCAAGTCTCTCTACTAAAGTTCCGGACACGGACCAAACACGAATAATTTGGTCTAAACTGCCAACCGCAATGTATTGATCGTTTGGAGAAATAGCAATCGCTGTAACACCATTTTCAATCTCAAGCTTTAGAATACATTGACCAGTTTCCACATCCCATAACCGAGCGGTATGATCACCACTTCCGGAAACGATAAAACGACCATTATGGCTAAAGTCAAGTGAATAGATATCCTGTTCATGACCAGAAAAAAGAAAACGAACTTTCTGTGTGTTAAGGTCCCATAACTTAATTTGACGATCTTCGGTACCAGTAACTAAGTAATTTCCATCAGGACTGAAAGCAATAGTACGAACGTACAAATCACGAGATTGGTCTGGAGAATCCTCGTTGAGAGTAAAAAGTCTTTGACCCGTATGAACATCAAAAATATTTGTAGCACGGTTACAACCAGTAGCTAAGTACTTTCCGTTATGACTAAACTTGGTGCAGCAAACAACACTAGGGTGCTCAAGGGTATGAATGAGATTGATATTGAATAATCTTCGGCAAGCTGGATTATAAGTGACATACCAGCTGGGTGATTGAGACTTTTTCTGTGTATAAGCAGAAGGTTGTCCTACATCTCTGGCATGGGCCTCATGTTCTTGGTATGCTTGTCTACTGGTATATTGACTTATGCTATTTGCGGCGTTGGGGATTTCTTGTGTCTGAAGTTGAGAAGATTGTTGCTGTTGCTGTTGCTTTTGCTGCTGCTCAGGATTTGCAACATAATAACCAGGTAAGCTAGCTACCTGTGTATTTCCCGGAACAGCTGCATGAGGAGGAATTGATGTACCGGCATAGGAAATAGGAGACACGTAAACCGAAGGTTCTGAGATATTCGTTACATTATTACCAAGGACCGTTTGCTGTCCAGGATGCGTAATATTTTGGTGTTCACCAGTAGCCGCCGCAACGGGAGCATTGGATGAAGAATCATGAACTGGATTGGAAAGAAAACCAGGTTGCTGGGCGGAAGGAAAAGGTTGCATAGAAGGTATTTTAGTAGCATCAACGGTATTGAGTGGTTTTGAGGATGTAGAGGGTTGAGAAGGCTTAACGTCTTTGTTAATACGTTCATTGAAAGAGGGCTTCGTTGAATTGAAAGCATCTACTCCTAAAGCATCCAGCTCGTGTTTGATCGCATTAGCCTCCCTTTCATAACTGCGCAATGTTAGTAATGGGCAAAGAAGCTAAACATTAAACAAAAACAAATGATAATAATAATAAAAAAAAAAAAAAAAGAAAAGATTGGAATCAACTTTTAATACATTCGACAAAATTGTATGAGATAATTCCACTGAATATGGTATACAATGCGCAAAAATATAGCAAAGAGAGCAAGTGTAACCGTCGATGACTACTTACGTTTCGCGTATAGCTTTTTGCTTTTCAATCATTTCGTCCAGACTTTTACGAAAATCCTCAATATCTTGAATTTGGGATTGAATCACTAAGTAAGAGTTAGTGCATAGCTCTAAAAGCGGTATTTGTTTCTGTTAATTCTCATCCGCTGTGAGAAGGGAAGGATAGCAAAATAAGAGTTGATAGAAAAGAACCAATTGCTTCAACATACTTGAAGTTTCATAATCATTAGCACGACTTTCTGTATTTGGCGCGTTTTTATGCAGGAGATCGTATTCCGACTTTAAAGCATCCAATATCTCTTGCACATTTTTGCTTTTGTCCATGGAAACCATAATTGACACAGAAGGTCAATATTGAAAAGTAAATAAACAAAAGAATTCCTCAAAGAATGTGAAAACGAATTGAATGGTATTTCAACCCGTATAACTGCGTCGTTGCTGAAAGTAACGGAGTCCTATAGTTAATTGCAGATAACGAGACAAATTAGAGTTCCTTAAGTTTGATACCAATCTGGTACGCAGGAAACGAAATTGTAAACAAAGATCTATAAAAAACAGAGAAATAGCATGAGAAAGCATCGGAGGGCATTTGTTATATTTGAGCAAATTTTGAATTATTTTCGAAAAGATAGTGCAGTAGGAAATTCCTTTATTTTCATTTAACAGAGCCTTTTCATTAATTTTTTATTTGGATTGACAGAGTTTATAGTAGAAACATAACTTCGCTCTCATCAAAAAAGAACCGGATTTCATTGCAAACTGTTGGAAAAGTATGCATTTATTGATAAAACGTTTTAAGAAATTGCGATTAGCACCTTTGGGCTGATTGATTTTAGAACTCCTTTACAATGAAATACAAATTCTCAAGGATGTTGCGATTTTGCTATATATAGATGTTTATACTCCGACTGTGAATGAAAGACAAGACAATTCAGAGATGTTGTATTATCCTTTATTAAGCGAAACCTTAATTGAATAAGTGCGCATTGTTTATTGCAAAAAACTGAGCGACAAAACATTTTCTATGAAACAATTTCGCTTTTCATACTAGTAGTTTCGTTTTTGCAATCAACTTATTCCCCTTTCACTACTTCCTTAATGGGCTCGTGTCCCGACAGCCTATTCGATTCTTCTTGGATCGTACAATGAGGATTGTTATTCCCTGTCACTAGAAAGAATTCTATGGAATATGAATAGAATTGAATGGGTTATCGAAGTACAATACTTATTGCAAAGTTATGGCTTGAATTGAAATATATTCACTAATAATTATTAGTACTGTTCTCTGAATAAACTAGCTAAAGATGTATAAGCAGGTTTACTTGTTGAACCACTGAATGCTGAATCATTTAGTTCAGTTATACAATTTACAAAACTTTCGTCCCACTTCTCTTAAGATCATCTATTTTCTATTGCACTTTCTTTGCTTTATTTCGTTGTATCAGCAACATACTCAATTGTATTATGCTTATAATATAATACTAATTTTAGGAGTTTCTCTGGCATTCTCGAGAGTTTTCTTTTTTTTATGACTTTTCAAAGATATTTGAAAAGTAATCATCCAAAAAATTCCTCCAAAAGGCAAACTCTATCACCTTGTGGGCTATTCTGAACTTGGATTTGGCACTATTGATGTCTTTTCTTTAGGACTCCAATGCAGGTTGTCTCTCACCAGCAAACGATGCAACTATTTATAAATAGCTTATTCATTAGAACATATATACAACTAAGAAAAAAGCCCTTTCCATCTTATACACTCCTCTATTCTTGTATGACTAGGAAGTAACGAAAGCTCATATACGAGTAACATCTCGCCAGTAGAACCAGAAAGCTTCAAACAAGCAGCACTTGCTAGATTCGTGTGAGACAGAATTAACAACAGAAAAATGGCACCTGCTGATCCAAAGAGAGCTGATTTAGTAGTTCCCTACAAAGCGATTCCCAGAGCTGAAGATGATGGTAAGACAGCAACACTACCTTTTATATCCGCGAATCTCTAAAGCCATGAAGGGGTTTTTTTTTGGATATTTCAGTTTCTTTTATCTTTATTCATTTGCTTACATGTTCCATTTCTAGTCGGATTAACTACAGTTAGCACTTTTGTTTGTATGGCTGCTTTGTTTTTACGAATCAAGTACGAACATCCATAAAAGCTATTTGTTATTATCTATTCAATTTACTAATTCTATTCAAAGATTTATCGCTTGGGCTGCTTTTATCCTAGCTGCATCGAATTTGCTCAATTCTACCTCTGCACCAAACGCTTCTCCCATGTCCATGGCCTTGTATGTTTGCTGATTCACTCTTCTGGTATGCTTTAAGTTCTAACCTTATCTAGCATGGGTATTGCCTCTTTGGTTTCCACATATCTTCCTGTAAGTATTGTTCTTTATAATGCTTGAACATATCTTTGATTCTAACCGCCCTAGATGTTTTTAAACACACCTCAGTCGCCCAACCCTCAATAATTCCATCAGTGTGCTTTTTTTCCCAAGAAAAAAAGGTAACAAGCGTAGAACCCTTCTATGCTCGGTTCTTGTTTTATTTTCTCAATGTGACCAGGGTATAATATTCTCTTCAATATATACACTCGATATATGTTATTCCATTTAGTCAATCATAATTTCTTTAGGACCTTACACCTTCAACTACATGAAGGCAAACCTTTTGAACGATGCAAAAATGGAACACATACTGCCAAATCTGAAGATTTTTCTTTTTCTTCGTCCATCATTTCTTCTTCCTATGAGTGTGATTCTTACAATTCATTTTGCAATCAAATGTCTATCGCATACAATAGTCCATTGATGATGAATTGCCTTAACGGCCTACCCATACTACTACCAGTCAAGAACGCAAGGGATGAACTGTAGGTAAATTTCAAGTACAAGTAACGCTTAAGACATGATCATGGCACATTGCTTCATTCTTTCTAGTCAACCTACATTATATTGTAAATTCCCTACGACATTCATCTCTTGTGAAAATAACGAGGTACAGTGTGGTACAGCGTACTTTCATTAGGTTCTGTGCGCTTTGTTATCTTTAAATTCATAAAATAAGAGTGTTCGTGGATGTTAGTAATTTTGCCTTTTTCCAACACCATTTGAAAGATATCCATCGCATTTTAGTTGGTTCATTATTACATTCTCTTTTTCTTAACGTAATTTATATCACAGCCTGTTATAGGTTTTTTTTTATTTGTAGAGAAAAATGTCTACTACAGCCAGAAGACGTCTCATGAGAGACTTCAAGGTAACGCGAGCATAATTAAGAAACATAGCAGGAATAATTAACAAATTCTTTCTCTAGAGAATGCAACAAGACCCTCCTGCTGGTGTTTCCGCATCTCCCGTTTCAGATAACGTTATGCTTTGGTAAGTAAATTCTTAATTCCGAAACAAAGGCATGTTTGGCTCCTTTTCGAGTGAACGGTGACTCGCGCAATGCCTTCTATGAAACGAGGGAATCTCCGTGGTATTATTTCATGGTAGTTCAATACTAACAGTTTGAACAGGAACGCAGTAATTATCGGGCCTGCAGATACTCCTTTTGAAGACGGAACTTTTAAACTGGTTTTATCTTTTGATGAACAGTATCCGAATAAGCCTCCTTTGGTAAAATTTGTTTCAACAATGGTACGTTTTTCCTAAGCTTTTCTTCTGAAATATCGTTACTCCTGCGCTCCTGCTCTAACTATCTTTTTTAGTTTCATCCGAACGTTTATGCGAATGGCGAGCTCTGTTTGGATATCCTACAAAATCGATGGTCTCCGACGTATGATGTTGCCGCCATTCTGACGTCCATCCAAAGGTATGCCTTGTCAATCTTCAGAGTTATATAACAGTTAAAATTAACTTATTAGTTTACTGAATGATCCAAATAATGCTTCTCCGGCGAACGCCGAAGCAGCGCAGCTTCACCGTGAAAATAAGAAAGAATACATACGTCGCGTTCGGAAAACTGTGGAAGACTCTTGGGAGAGCTAACTCAAGAATTCCCTTTCCTTGATGCGTTTCCTTTAACTTAGAATATGACTTAAAGACATTATCCTCGTTTCCTTCTACTAGATTATTGTTACCTCATAATTTTGGAATTTCGCTGCTAAATTATTATTATATATTCGATGAATCATATTATTTAGAGGTAAATTGGTCGCAGGTAGTTTTCTCATTAAATATGTTTATTTTTCAAATGGCTTGTTTACGCACAGCATTAGATACCATGGAGCAAAGAGTAGGAATACATCTTTTTGAATAGTTAAACCCATATTTCATTGATTTATTATTGTACAAAGGACCCAGAGGTCATTCATTCATCTAACAGAATTGAAGTTGAAAAAAGTGTTGCATACCCATATTATATGCTACTTTCCTTTTTAATTTCTCATCCAGTTGACCCAATTAATCCAATAATCCCAATTTTTAGTCCAAAACTCTTACGCAGTTATCTACGTTTAAGGGCCTTTCTACGCTTACGATAAGCGTCACCCATATGGCTTTCACTGGATCCAGATTTGCCTTCTGAAGCATCTGACATAGCACGCTTATTTGCACGAGAAGAAAGGTCCAATTTACGAGATGCAAATGCATCACTATTAAAGCTACGATCCAACAAGGACCAGTCTTCACCGCCGAAACCGGGTTTCTTTGGTTTCTTAACAGTTTTGAGCTCTTTCTTGGATAACCTTGGAAGACGAGTGTAATTGCTCTCTTCGTATTCTGCACGCTCACGCATCTTCTCCAATTGCCTTTCATCGGCATGAATGACTCGGCCACCGCGTTCCAAGTTAGAACCAACACTTGGCATACTCTGAGGTAGAGATGATAAATCAGACGAAACAAATTCATCGACAAGTTGATTAGGTCGACGTCTGGGTCTTTTTTCATCGTCCATTGTGACAGCACGAATTCTTGGGGGTCGATATACACCATCCTTCTTGGATTCATCCTCTTCCTCGGACGTGACTTCTTCTGAGGAAGCTTCTTTTCTGTTGCTTTTTCTGTTTTGTTCATTAGCAACAGGTGCCTCTTCTTCATCGCCTTCAAGTCCAACGAGATTTGGCTTATAATGAAGCTTAAGGCTATCAGTGTCTTCTTGATCAATGCCACCATCCAATCCAGCAGTGCCTAAAGATTCCAATTCTTCCTTCCGTTCAGCAGCACGAAGGAGTTTATCTAACGAATACTGGATACGATTTTCCAAAGGCCGGACCTTCTCAATTTCAAGTCGCAAACGAACAAGCTTCTCTATGACATTCTGAAATTCTAGATAGCTTTTCCCTTCTAATTTTACTAAAATCAAAAAAGCGAGCTTTTGAACGTAGGAAAGAAGCAACTGAGTTTTCAAAGATACCAAAGAAACACCTTCAGATGTAGACTTTAAGTTCTTTGGTAAACTGTCAAGGGCAGACAGCAAACTCTTGTTAATAACGTCCATTTATATGGATTCTATATGAATGAACGGGTTCTTTTATTGTTCTTTTTGAGAATTGTACAGAAATAGGTAAAATGAGAGTTCGTCTGTGTCCTAATTTTTGTAGGCAATCCTCTAAATAAAGAAGTGGTGCGTACTCTTTAATCAAACTAGTGAATTACAACGCTATATGGTATTTTGGAAACAATGGAGAATGCTTTATTTAAGAAAGCCTATGGATTATTACAATCGTATAGAGCGTAATATTGAGATTAGTTATACTTTCATTTTGAAGTATTTTTTCCTTTAGCTAACAATTATTATTTTCATGAATAGAGGAATTATGCTGGCGGTAAAAAAGAACCATACAACCCTGCTTGTATGAGAGTATAAAGAACCCATGAGAAGAATATAATCTTTGTAAGTTTTTGAACATGCAAGGATTTCCTTTGTAACTGAGCATGAGCCAAAGTCCAATATAAGAGGGGAAAAGAGGAAGAAAGTCGATTTAGTACTTGAGTATGCATTTGAAATAGTCCTAGGTATAGATAAAAAAGACTGAGTATGAATAGGTATCGCATCGTTGTATCCTTGCTTGCGGTTGAAAGAGAGTACCATAACGAAAAAATAAGAGGGATGACAGTGATACAAGCTAGAAAAAAATTGGGTATATTGTTGGGTGTCCAATATCTGAGAAAACCAACATCCCAATACTTTCTTTGGATTATAGGATATATTAATGGTAAATAAGATAAACACCAGGAAGCACGAGGGCAAAACGTCTTATAAGCTTGGAATTGACCATAAAAAAAAGGAAAAGCAATCCCTATGCATCTGCAACCATTCATGAAGGCAATCTTAAAAAATTTGGAAAACTCAATTTTCCGTTTCACGAGAGAAAGACAAATCTCTACTGTAGGCAATACAAATAATAAAGACCAGAAAAGACCATTACTTCGGAAAAGCGTAGAGAGGGACCAAAAACCCGCCGCCAGTGTCTGTCGTTTTTGTACGTAACACAAGAGCCCGAGAAAACTACATGCGGCAAATGCAGATTCTGCATACCCAACTGACATAAAAATTCCAGCGGGCGAGAACAGGTAAAAAACGACGGAAAGGACTGACATTTGTTTATCGGAGAATACAGCATTAGTGGTATAATAAAAAGCCAGAGCCGCAATGGCATGTAATCCAATAGCTAAAAAACATGCAGTTAACCCAAGTATAATTACATCCTGTGATCCAAAGCAAACAGATCGAATCAAAGCACTCCAAACGTCTGAAAATGCCCATTGTTGCTCAAATAATCGCTTTTGTAATGACATATCCACAAAGTATATTGCGTCCCAGCGGGTCCAAGCTTCAAAAAATCTCTTTAATAGGGGGACTTGTATATGAGAGGCATGCTGACTTAAGTAAAGGGCTGCCGTGTGGTCAAATACTGATAAACCTGAGGTTATAATGGCAATCCCTAAATAAGAAACTGTGCTTAGGACAAACAATAGGACACACGTCTTCTTTGAGTTTATATCGAATAGATTAGGGATTTTCTTGTTTGAGGATTTCTTCGACTTTTCTTCTTCGCCTTTGTTCTCGGAGTTTCTCAAGTTCGTCATGGATTTCCTCTTTCTCAGTAGGAATTGATCGGTCATCGTTTTTCCAGAAGTTTGCCTGTGATGATTAGACATTTATTTCAGTTAAACAGTTCATACATGCTCAATGTTTTTTTCATAATATCTAGGATGTCCAATATAGTACATTGTCGCTAATGGGAGCGCACAATATAATGAAAACTAATAGAATAAATATTAATATATTTAAACAAAACCTTTTAAGATACTTACCTTGACTAGTTCGAGGTTTACACGAACCATAGGAGTAAAGGTACAATAATAGTGTTGATTGTGGAAATGCAGTTATATGAAACCGGGAGCAACAAACAAGAAGTCCCTTTTTTTGTTTCGTTTATTCTTTTCACATCAAGGTTTTATGATTTTTTTTGAACTTACTAGCTAAGTATAGCTTTAATTGGGCTTGCTTACTTACTTACCTAGTTAAGTTACTGGATTTTGGTAAAATACCTTTCTTCTTTTTAAAGTACAAATATGAGATATATAATCAATAAAGTACTGAAGATTAGTATATTCAGTAGATTTATGAATCCCTAATCTTTACTTTATAGCTCTAGCAAAGTCATAAAAGCATATATTTCAATAAGAACAGTCGTCCTCGTTAGAATGCATTTGTTTATAGAAACTGGAAACGTGATTCGACATTCAATGTTTAAAAGAGAGTCGGCTCAATAAAGTGTTTTTCGCAACTGAGGAATACAGTCCATGCCATGTCAGCAAAGTTAAAATGGTGGCTGATGAGCAGGATGAAACTAAAGCAATTCGGACATGAATTTGAAGCCTTAGTGCTGAAAAAAAAATCCAGAAATATCAACAAACAATGAAAAAGTATGTAAGCGCATAATAGACTAAACTGGTAACGTCGGTTGTAAAAAGGAAATTTGAATCTGCATTTGAAAACATAAATGGCATAGATACCGATTCCGAGGTAATCCTTGTTGGGTTTAGACTAAACCATCATACAAGGAAAGAGCAGAAACGATGGTAGGATCTTTCTTCGACCCTTCACGAAATTCGTCCAAGGTTAATTGGCCATCTTTGTTTTTGTCCATCATACTGAAAATCTTATTAACGCGCTAAAGACATGGTTAGTCTCAACCTTTCGCTTTCACAATGAATGCGTACCTTTTCAGGAGTATCTTCGTCTTCAGGAAGCTTGACCATGCTACCAACCATCTTATAAATGGCATCAACAATTTGAAGCATTTCATTATATGAAATGAGTCCATTGTTGTCCAGGTCATATAGTTGGAATGCCCATACCAACTTGTCATCCAGAGCACCTCTAGAAGTGACACTTAAAGCGCATATGAATTCCTTAAAGTCAATCGTTCCATTTTTATCGGTATCAAAGACATTAAATACGTATTCAGCAAATGCTGTGGGATCACCAAAAGGGAAAAACTGCTTGTAGATTTTCTGGAATTCTTCTTTATTTAAATGACCAGAAGGACAGTCTTTGAAGAATCCTAGAACAAGGGTTAATTTCTTGTCCAAAAACCGAAAACAAAGAGAAAAAATGTGTTCAAGCAGGAATCACCAAGAACAAACTCGTCAGTGAAAGCATACCTTTATACCATTGCTGTAGCTCCTTCTTATCAACTGCAAATAGTTAGACTTGTGAACTTGAGAATTATGAAAGCTACTACATACACCTCGTGGAGCGAACCAATTCTTGAAGTTGATCTTGCGATAATTTAGATTGAGATTTTCCCATATTATGTTAAATCCGGTAAAGATGAAAGATATTAAAAGAAAAAAAAAACAGCAAATCAAAGGAAAAAATTATAATAACAGCCACTAATACCAGAGGCGTAGACAACAATGGGTTTGGTAAAAAGCATTATATAAGATGAGGATTCGGTAATATTACTATAGCAAGCAGTTATAAAATCTTCTAAACAGGGCATCTATATAAAACAGCAAGATGAATGGTTTTAATAACAAGTTTTAGGTCAATTTACTTTCTGAGTCGGACGTCTTTATAGAATGGACATTGAAGAGGGAATTTTCCCTTTTTTTCGATTGGAATGCGAGATAAATCAATCAAGTAAAGATTCGCTTTCAATTGCTCAATTGTAAAAAAATTAGCGCTACACATTTGACAGCCAATTTCCAGAATGACAATAGAAATGCTTCACTGATCCTTCGAATGGTACAACATCAGTTGCTCAATAAGATACCATCACTATATAAAAAATCATTATGAATTTCAATCTCTAAGAAAGAAAATCCCAAAACTTTGGACATGATTTTCCCATTAACAAGTTCAAACAGCTCAAAAATGTTTTTATATTATCGACTTCTTAGAATGATATTTTATTAAAGTATCATATTAACGATGGTGGATACGATTACCAAGATTTCACCCAATATTATACCTCCGTTTATCCTTCTTTTGACTTTGATTTGTTATTCATTTCTCAAAGTGGTTTCTAACAGAATTTGCTTTTGCTGAGTGAAATGCCTAGTTCACAAGATTGCCTCCCATGCCGCTGCTGACTTCCACCACCATTCGAGGAATCCGACTTTTAAGTTCTTTACGCCCAAAAGGAATGTACAAGCGTCCAAAGAGGGATCCTTTGGAAAACTGTGAATATGTATACCATGGAGATGGCTTAAGACGCGTTCCTCCCTATTTTTACGAATACATAACTTTTGCAAAACTGCGATGGTATGGAAAAACTCTTCTTGAAGTGTTTAATAAAGAGTTTCGAGATCGTGAACCAGGATATTATGAAAAGGCCATTCGCAATGGCCAAGTGAGTGTCAATCATAAAGTTGGAAATGTGGATACCATCATCAACAATGGTTACATAGTCTCACATCACGCTCATCGTCATGAACCCCCTGTTTCTGATCAGCCAGTCCGTATTGTTCATGAAGATGAGAAATATGTTGTGATAGATAAGCCTGCTGGGGTTCCAGTTCATCCTACAGGTCGTTACAACCACAATACCGTTCTTCACATTTTGATGAAAGAAAATAAATGTCCTTTTCTTTATCCTTGCAACCGGCTTGACCGTTTGACATCCGGGTTAATGTTTTTTTCCAAAACTCCAAAGGCCGCGGAAGAGATGCGCGTCTACATGATTAGTAAGGCTTTGAAGAAAGAGTACATCGCTCGAGTTATTGGTGAATTTCCTGCTGATAGAGAAATTACATGCGATGCTCGTCTGCTTACGGTTGCTCCTACTCTCGGACTAAACCGAGTGCATCCAGATGGAAAAGAAGCTGTTACTGTGTTTCGTAGAATTGCTTTTGATGGAAATACCTCTCTTGTTCACTGCAAGCCTTTAACTGGAAGGACGCATCAACTTCGTGTTCACTTACAATACCTGGGCCATCCCATTGCAAATGACCCAATTTATGCGAATAAACGAGTTTGGGGCTCCTCTCTTGGGAAAAATGGAGATGGTGATAATACTTCTGTAATTATGCGTCTTTCTGAAATCGGCAAAACGGAGACGGCTTCTCCTTTGTTACAGTATGAATGGTATACGAACGAGACACAAGAAGAAGCCAAAGCTCGTAGGGATAAGCGAATTGGTGAACTCCTGACTGGCGAGCATTGTCCGGTTTGTGGAACTCCCTTGTATACCGACCCAAGTCCAGAGGAGCTTGGGATTTGGCTTCATGCTTTGCGCTACGAGAGCGATGAATGGTCGTATAAAACGGAATATCCTGGATGGGCCCTGAAAGTAAAGGACCGGGATTCGGCTGCCTCTCCTTTACCCTAATCGTTGTCAATTTTTTTACAATCTTTGAAATTTACCTCCTGTACATTAGTAATTTAGCACTATTTTAGATTTTTTTGTGCAAAAGAGACAGTTACTGTCATGGGTTATGGAATAAAATAGTTTTGTTTCTTAAGTTTGTTTTTTGTTTTTTTTTTTGTAAGAAATGTCTCTCTTACTTTCAACCTTGTAGACGGTCTCACAGGTTTTGCTCATGACTCGAGTTCACTATGAAACACTCATTTTAATCTGTACATACGCATAAGCGGTCCATAATTATGAATCTAGCATAAATAAAAAAAAAGGAAAGAACAATCCTTCATAAGGAAAAAGAGACTTATAGTCATCAACCTTTCTCTTCCCAACTCGTTACTTCATGATCAAGTAACTAACACACCATGCGCAGTTTGCGATTTGGAAAAAACGAACTTGGCAAGTTTCGGGATGTTGCTATTTTTGTCTTGATTTAGATTTCTCTTTCTAATGTGAATTGGGATGGGTGTACAAGGTTTGCTACCACTGCTTCGGAGAATTGCTCCTGAAAGTATTCAATCAATTGCAGTAAGCGCGTTTTCAAACTTATGTCCAGTCGTTGCCATTGACGGAACATTACTACTTATGAGGAACTTTCGGTCACAGTCTACAGCTTTAAACTACAGCTACAATCATGTTGACTGGGCATTCAAACTTTCTAGGTATTGTCGAAGACAAAAAATAACGCCAATTGTTGTATTTGATAATCCAATTCCGAATGAATTTAAAGCACAAGAACACGAAAAAAGGAGATTAACACGAGCAAATCTTTTGAAAGACCGTGATAATATCCTTAAACGCGAATTGATTCAAAATAATCTCGAATTAGTTTTGCTCAGTCAGGCAAGCCCATGTACCGTTTCTAATTCTGAGATGCTTCTTTATTCTATGGATAACTTGCTTGAAGAGTTGAGTATAGAAGAATCATATATTACTATACCATCGAAGCAGAAAGATTTAGAATCCACCCAAAAGCTCCCGGATGACCAAAACCCTTCGTCGGATCTCATAGACAAAAAAGAGAAAAAGAAGAAATTAGAAAAGATTGATGAACTATATAATCAATTGATGAGTGTACTTAGCGATTTCGGCCCTTGTTCGGAC
Organism: Schizosaccharomyces cryophilus OY26; assembly: GCF_000004155.1. Lineage (NCBI taxonomy): Eukaryota > Fungi > Ascomycota > Schizosaccharomycetes > Schizosaccharomycetales > Schizosaccharomycetaceae > Schizosaccharomyces > Schizosaccharomyces cryophilus. The sequence continues at coordinate 943,823 of NW_013185625.1, read as the reverse complement.
GTTAAAGCGTACCTTGAAACAGTGAGGCCACGTATTGATTTACAAGACTTGAGATTGTGTATCCGATATTTATTTGGAAAACTTGATCTAGTTTCTTTGCGGGATTATAGACTTAAAACAAAGGCAGAATTGGAAAAATACGACCGTCGGCTTTACTCCCCAACTAGACAACATTTCGAGGAGTTATTTGAATTGTTAAAAATTCTTAATATCCCGGTGACTTATGCTCCTGTGGCGGTTGAAGCTGAAGCATTTGCTTCTGCTATATATAAAAAGAATTTGGCTGCTGTAGTTGCTACTCAGGATACGGATACATTGGCATTGGGTGCTCCTATGGTAACAAATTTTTTAGATAACTCAGAATTGTTTTACCGATTTTTTACCTATTTGAACCCTTTGCGAATTTGCAATAATCTAAAAATTTCCCATAGACAATTTCAAACCTATTGTCTAATGTGTGGAACTGATTTTTCTACTCGAATTCCACAAATTGGCCCAGTACGTGCTCTAGAGCTCGTTCAGAAGCATAAAGATATTTCAGCTGTTTTAAATGATTTGTCGCTTTCCAACAAATATAATGTACCAGAAGACTATGAGAAAAAAATGCATATCGCCCTAAAACGGTTCACTAATTTACCAAGCAAAAACGAGTTATTTCAGTTTATTAACGCTAATCCAAAAAGCTTTCTACAAATCTCCGACTCTTACTATTTGGAACTAGAGAGTCAAGCATTAAAGCTCTTTAATTTAGAGTCCGATTATGTTCAGCGAAATGTTCATGAGTACTATTTTTAAAACTTTTTTTATGGCAAGATATATTTAGAATGGATTTGAGAGGGGCAGTTTTGAGTTACCTATGTTTATCGAAATAGAAGAAATAATGAACCATTTATTCTAATCGTAAAGAAACCGAAAGACCTAACTAGAGTTTTACCCCATTGAAATTAAAAACAACTAATAATTAATAAGTTTAGCTTTTTGCTATTTTTAAACGGAGTATAACCTCAAACTGCCAATGTTAATAGTGTTTCATATCGCCAGAAGAACATACCATAAAAATAATCATGAAAAAAGTGATAAGAATAATGATAATCCACGTTATGGAATTCATTTTTCTGTCTGCACTTGATTTTCCAAAAATATCAAGCATGTCAAATATAACCTTACAGCGCTTATTTAACACACTTGTCCGAGGCCCGATTTCTAAATATTCTCTAAAAGCTGTGTATAACGGTAGCAGCAAGGGTTCGGAATCCCATAAAAATTCTGGCGTATCCAAGACATTACTGATTAAATTTACATCCACACGTAACTGAAATAAATGTCCACTCATTCGAATAACCTCGGCTCTGGAGAGCCCCAAATGACCATATAAAGCAAGCTTTTTTGGGAAAACAAGGGCCGAGTTCATTGTCACGTCTGTCCTAAGTTCAAACCTAGAAAGCTTGACGGATTGTGCTAGAGCATGAGACATTACAAGTTTCATTTTGATATCGGCAGAAGGAATATGAATCATATCGTTGTAAATACGGGGGCGTTTGGTATGTGGAGCATAATGAAAATGTAAATCTTCGACCTCACATTCTTCCTCGGCCAAAGGTTTAATCATCAGCGAGTTTTCACCACCAGCAAAAGTTAAATCTGCTAAAATATCTTTTTCTTGGCCTAGAGAGAAATTCCAAAACACTATGACACCATAGGAAAAAACAAAAACTAGAAGTAGGTTAGTAGATATTAAAACTATACAACATACTTTCTGAGATGCGGTACATTTGAGCAATTGAACTTGCCGGCTGAGAGGAAGTGGAATTGGATTCGTCATTAAACTGTAGCTGTGATTGATCAGAAGAGGTAGAAGGAGAATCTTCTTGCTCCGTTGGCGGTGGAGGACCACTGGCAATTCGACAGGATTCTGATCTTCCATACACCAATGGTAAATGATAGACAGCGTACAGGGTTTCATCATACTTTTTTGGTCTGACCTTGTGATATGTTCTTAGGAAATGTTTTACCTTTGGTAATTGAAAGGCATCACATATAGAGTAAGCGGTAGCTCGTGGAAATCCCAATTCCTCTCTTTTGTCTTTGGAAAGGTTTTCCGACTTAATCATGTTATACGAACTCAAAGGCACCATATCTTCATAGACACTAGGATCTTCTTCAAACGAATTGACGGCATGGTCCTCAGGTAAAAGTACCAACTTTTGCGATGTCTTTGTCGTTCGTTGAGGAATATGAGAACTTGCGTCCACATGACGGTTCTTTAGTATCCAACCCAATGGATGGTCTATTTTTTGAGCATTTTGTCTTCTTTGAAATAAATCTCGGGCTGACGATACTCGATGATTTCCGAACCCAGGAGGACTATGTCGTTGCGGTGTCAAACGAGAGTATTCAGAGTTTACTGAAGGAGCAATGTGAACAGGAGTTGATAGCTTCGTATTAATTGTCCTCTTTGGAGGCAACGTAGGCCGTTGTTTATTCGACATTACTGTCTCTGCAAAAAATGAAGTTTGTTCTGTACAATGCCCTCTATGGCTAATTGCTTTCGAGTGTACAAGCTATAATAATATTATGTTAATTTGGATCAGCATATTGTCTTATGCAGTATATATATTTCCACCGTTTAATTTACTGCCTTCTATATCACTAAAAGGTAAACAAACGTTTTTGGTGAAGAAAAACTTGAATTCTTCTTGTCAGAAGGTTTTAAGTACTGAAAATATGAAGTAAATTAAAAAAATAAATGAATGAGAATAAACCGAAAAGATTTCCGAATGAGCAAATCCTTTTTGCCAAAAGTCTTCTTCAAAACATGCACTTTCATACAGTCTCAAACGTTTTCACGCGTTTTCAATTTCAAGCGGACATAAATATAATAACAGTAAATACATTGTTTATTCGTTTCATCTTACGTGTTGTGATCGCCGTTTCTGGTTTTATGAAAATGTAAATACATATGTAACTAAACTAATAACGAAGCATTCCTTTTGGGGTTCGCTTTGATTTAAATAAAAAGAAGGCAAGTAAAATATTTTTTTCATTAAACAAAAGAATATCTTAATGACCTGTATACATTGAATCATTTCTTGGTAGCCTTTTCTATTTACTGTGCCAACGCGAACCATACTGACCATTCATGAAAGAACGAAGTTGCTACTTGAGGGTCTGGCAAGTTTCTTCAACTGGCCTTTAGTATTCTTCTAAATTTTTCCAAAAATAAAAGAGAAAAACACTTTTTCAAGCTGATTACTCTTACACTTAATTTATTTTTAGACAACCTCAATTCATCGTGTACGCATCACCACTTCTACTATAATAGTGGAGGGCGTTTCGGACTTTCTTCGAATTCATTTCAATTTAATAGAAAAAATTACTTTGCATTATTAAAGAAAGGTAATAGAAACATCAAAGTTCGTTGATTCTCTCTTTTATTGACTTTTCAAAAACAACGTTTGGTTTTAACAGTTAAAATGGAGCGCGCCGAAAATGCTAGAATTATTCAAAAGCCTATGACAAGAAGAACCGTTGACTACGGCTCTAATCTTTCCCAGTATGTTGTCAACAGGTATCTTCGAAGCAACATCTATCACGTTCACGTCCCCAGGCCCAATCCCAACCATATTCTTAATTTATATCCTCCATATGAATATGAATACAATTACTCTAACTCTCTTTGTACAAAGTATATTCATACGTCTGCGAATAAAGCACGGCATGTAATTAATGTTGTGAGGTGGACACCGGATGGCAGAAGACTTTTGACTGGTTCTTCCACAGGAGAATTCACCTTGTGGAATGGTCTCACATTTAATTTTGAGCTCATCAACCAAAGTCATGATTATGCAGTTCGATGCGCTGAATGGAGCTCAGATGGCCGTTGGCTCATTTCTGGTGACGGAGGCGGTATCATCAAGTACTTTGAACCAAATTTGAATAATGTCAAGATTCTTCAAGCTCATGAAATGGAAATTCGAGATGTAGCTTTCTCACCGAATGATAGCAAATTTGTTACTGCTAGTGATGATGGTTCTCTGAAAATTTGGAACTTTCAGATGAGCACTGAAGAACAAAAACTGACCGGGCATGGTTGGGATGTCAAAACAGTAGACTGGCATCCTTCTAAGGGCCTTTTGGCTTCTGGTTCCAAAGACAACTTAGTAAAATTTTGGGATCCTCGTACTGCTTCCTGTCTTGCTACATTACATGGACATAAAAACACGATCATGCAGGCAAGCTTTCAAAACGGCTTTGGAAACAATTATCTTGCTACTGTTTCAAGAGATAGCACTTGTCGAATTTTTGATTTACGAGTAATGAAAGATATCCGAGTTTTGCGTGGCCATGAAAAAGATATTAATTGTATTACATGGCATCCTGTCCATAGTAACCTACTTACTACTGGGGGCTCTGATGGAAGCGTCAACCATTATAGCTTAGACGAGCCTCCCGTTTATTCCCAACAAAAATATCACGATAAACACCCTAACACCACACTTTCATCTTCTTCTCATTTGTTGTACCCTACTGCTGAAATTCCTTATGCTCACGAGCTCGGTATATGGAGTATGCAATATCACCCGCTAGGTCATTTACTTTGTACTGGATCCAATGATAAGACTACACGATTTTGGTCAAGGTCTCGGCCAGATGATGAAGAGTCGTTCTTGGACCGCCATCATTTGGGCGAGGAACAATCCGAAGCTGTAATCGGAAAGAGACGTGCCGTTGCTGAAGAAGAAGATGCCTACGAGCCTGATGAAACTTCACCAGTGGAGAGTTTGTCGAACACCAACAAACCATATTCTCCTATGCCTACGTTGCCAGGTTTAGGGAACGCATCTGGATTTGCTCCTTCAGTGGCCGCTGCCGCATCTTCAGCGAATCCGCAAATTCCTGGAATGATGCATGCTTCTGCTCATGATTACGGAAATCCCACTCCATCTTCTGCCTCATTTATTCCTGGAATAGGCTCTCGCCCTCAGGATCCTTATTCACAGTCCTATCGTTAAACCCTACTATCTTCTGAGAATCTACAAAGAAAAGTCGCTACTCTTAAGCTAATGGTTTTACATCAGGAAACGTCTTTCCTAAATCCCTTTACTTTCTCTCCGACTCGGAATGAATGTGAAACGATCATTTTTTTTTTCACTAGAATCAACGCTTTCCTTTTTGTGCTTTTTTTGCTTTTCATAGTACTTTTGTTGTTTAACGCAGAATAACGCGGAATACAGAAACTGCCCTAGTAAGAATCTGAGAATTGTGCAACAAAATCACCACAAAATTTTAAAAAGTCCTATGTGGTCATTGTATAAGGATTGACTCACAAATTTGTGGATTTGTACAAACAAGGGACTGTTTCTAAATTAAGTTAATTCGTGATAACTCCCTTTGTCTTGGGAAATGGCCAAAAAAAGTACATTCTCCAAAGCAAATAAGGCTAATAAAATAAAAAAGGATTCAAAGATCGCTGAACGAGAACCTTTGCTAAGAAGAATATTTAAAAAAAACGATAAGAATCGGACCAGATTTAAGAAAAATGACGGGAAAAAAAAATTAGAATACCCTGACGAATTAGAAGTGAACAATAACTTTAGCCTTTTGGAACAGGAACAGGAGGATATTAAAAGAGAAAATGCGGTGTCTGAGCGATCTGAACATCAAAGCAATACCAGTGATTCCTCAAAGCCATCAATGAACCATCCAGGACGAGTCGATCCTTTAGAAACCTTAGAAAAGTTAGATCTTCCGGAAGAAGCAATTAAAAGAGGAGCACCATCAATTTTGCTAGGTTTAAATAAGCTAGATGGGAAGACTGAAAAGCAAGCACCAGAACCAAAAAATGCTGTGGAAGAGAATGCAGATTATATCGGTTTTGATTGGGATAGTGAAGAAGACGAGAGTGGTTCTTCGAAAAAGGAAGCCAATGCTGCAGAAGGTAATGACATACCTCGCTTTATGCAAAACAATGGTCGGTTTTTCCATGAGGCTGGTAAACAAGATGAGAGTACAGGCAGAAAGAGAAAGCGTATGGCGTACGAAATTGATCCTAGCTCTTGTCCTTGGCATAGGCCTTACAAAGTAGATACTGAGGTGTCTCGCCTTTTGCATCAGGATATCACTCAATTCGTTGACTATATCACGCCGACGCCGGAGGAGCACGCTGTCCGGAAGTCTTTAATTTCACGGATAAATAGCGCAGTTTTGAAAAAATGGCCAGATGTTTCCGTTTATGTATTTGGCAGTTTTGAAACACGACTCTATCTTCCTACCTCTGATCTTGATATGGTAATCATGTCCTCAGATTACCATTACCGTGGAACCAAAAAAGACATGTATATTTTGGCCCATCATCTGAGAAAATGTAAAGTGGCTACAGAAATACAAGTCATTACTACTGCTAATGTACCTATTATCAAATTTGTGGATCCAATAACAAGAATCCATGTCGATGTATCTTTCAATCAAGCGGGTGGGCTCAAGACTTGCTTGGTAGTCAACGGTTTTTTGAAGAAATTTCCTGCCCTTCGCCCTCTTGTAATTATCATAAAACATTACCTAAACATGCGTGCTTTGAATGAAGTATTTTTGGGTGGTCTTAGCAGTTATGCTATCGTTTGTTTAGTAGCCTCGTTTCTTCAACTTCATCCGAGATTAAGTACTGGCTCTATTCGCGAAGAAGATAATTATGGCGTTTTACTTTTAGAGCTTCTGGAGCTTTACGGTAAGCGCTTCCATTATGATGCTGTCGGTATCGCCGTTCATAATGGTGGATTTTATTTTTCTAAGAAAAAGCAAGGGTGGCTAAGACCAAACCAACCCTACCTGTTATCTATTATGGATCCTGTTGAATTTACTAATGATGTATCGAAGTCTAGTCGAGGACTGCTACGTGTAAAAGCCACCCTGGGTAATGGGTTTGATTTATTAACAAACGAACTGTTTACACTTGCTTCTAGGATAGAGCGAGAGGGTGCGCGTAAAGTAAGCGATTTTCCTAGTATCTTAGGCTGTATCATATCAGTCGATGAAGGTGTCCGTAAACATAGAATTCATATGTTGAACTGTTTCAACGAACATCCTGTTTCGTTGGAGCCGATGGTCGATGTTGAACAACTTTCCAGTATTGATGTTGATAACGTTCCTACGGATAATGTGGATTTACAGTTTGTCGAAGATGAATCTGATTCAGATGAGGTAGAACAGGAGACTGATGAATTAATAAAAAAAAAGGGGTTAAGCAGCAGTGAAGAGGTTGACCAGAACAAGCGACTGTCGGATGCTCCGGTAACATCTGCTGACTCTTTAAAAGATCCTCGTGTTAACGCAAAAGATTTATTTAATATCGACGAAGACAGTTCGGAAGGGAGCGACAAAAACAAGGATGAGCGTACATACGACTTGCAAAGATCTGATGAAGAAGAGTCACGCGCGACAAAAGTGAGAAAGAAAACTCGGTGAGTGTTGGTATAAATGAAAAAAAAACTATTGCGCTTTAGGTTAAGAAAATTGGTTTTTTTTTTGGGGATAGACGTTACTTAATGAGATTCTAATGTTCGTCTAAAGGAAGTGTAAATATTTCATTAGCTCGTAAACCTCTAAAAGTTTCTAAAACACAAACGGAAATGTAACTTATACTTCAGCATAAGGAAACTTAATTATTGAGTGATAGGTTGCAATTCCAAAGATGAGCAACACAAATCCAGCAAATTGCAGGAGATGGAATGATTCCATTCCAAATAGCAAGGCAATAATCCAGATACCAAACGTACGGCCAATATCGAGAAGAGAACGCGTGGTTGCAGAGTACATTTGTGTGATGGACAGGCCACTAACGTTAAAAAAGCTATCAAGTCAGCAAACAAATTCTACTAAACAAAAAAGAACAACACATACGCAATGGAAACAAGAATAACAAAGGAGATGAAGTAAAGAATAGGAAGTTCATTCAGTCGTGAGAAAACGTGAGAGTAGTCAAACCAACCGTAGCGTCCAGCCTCCGTAGATCCAATAAAATAATAAGAAAGAACCATGCCAAGGAGAACAAAGACGACACCATAAGTCCCTTCGTAGGCAACCAACTCGGGAGGATCGACATGGATGTAAGACAAAATGTATTCTTCAAGGGTAAACTGAATGGCTAAAAATCCTTGGCCAATGAGTACCGCCGTGATACCTAGCATGGGGTTTGATCCAACATTCGCAGTGGAGCCAGAATAGCCCACGATGGTAACGCCAAACACTACGAAAGCCAAAGAAAGCCACTGATTACGACCAATGTATCTGTTTAAGAAAGTAATTGAAAATAAGGCAACGAATATAATTAAAGATCCCCTTGTCATTTGGTAAATACTGGCACTCGTAAACAACAAGCCAACATTCATCAAAGTCGAGCCAGAAATGTCCATGATAGCTGGCAATGCCAAAGTAGCCTTCTCTTTAAGAGTTAAACGTTCTAGTGATTCATAACGCCATCCCCTAGAGTAGCGTCGATAGAACACATAAAGCCATAAACAAGCTTCTCCTAAAAATATGTTCAGGCTTTGAAAGATAGCCATACTTTTCACTGGCCCAGCATCCTCTGCAAGGCTATCTTGATACCTAAAGGAAACGCAATGGTTAGTAAAAAATGTTCATGACTTTTCTTTCTTCGGTTTGGTTTTTAACACTTCATACTTGGACAAAATGGTGTTTGCTACACCAGATGCCAACATAACAATTGGCAACATCATCTTGAAGACAAGAATTGAGTCAAAAGGTTGTTTTACGTTTCTATATGAATGGTACTTGGTAGCACACTAACTTCGGTGTTATTAATATATTCTACGATAACTGATTAGTAGTAACAGAAATCGTGTTTTAATCTTATCAAAGATAGAAAAAGCTCAGAGAGAAACACTAAAAAACAGTAAAGATTTAAGGAAAATGAAATGAAATTCAGTGCCTCTTTTCAACCATGGTTCATGTAAATAATCGACTCCAATGGATTTATACCAATTTCGCATTCTTGTTGTCGATCACATAAGCGAGTAGTAATGATTTACGAACAGTAGTAGATCACATAAAAGAAACGACGATCAGACTTATTACATAAAGTATGAATCTTTTTTACCCCCACGAAGTACTTATAGGTGCTTTGAAGGTCTAATAGGAAACACCAAAACACAGTACAGGAGATAATACTGCGTGGGGGTCGCTTCGATCTGCGAGCTCAATGGGAATGGTAAGAAAACCAAGACATATAGAAGTAAAAACAAAGAGTAAATAATATAAATCTTCAGAATTTACTTAAAAGCTAAGGAGAATTTGGTTGCGCTTGAAAACAACATTAAAACCATAGAAGCTTACCCGCATGAAGGTACATGATAGATCGTTCGTATGTTTCAGTTACGCATAATATTATTCTTTTAATCGGAAAATAAAAAGTAATTCTTCAAACATGATGTAAACGAACATTGCTTGCTGAGACCAACAATACTTGAGAAATTCTTTAGTCGTGACGGATAATGTGCACAAGGCCTCAGAAAAGCAAGTAATACATGAAGGAGATTGATATTTCAGTTATATTTAAAGAAAAGCAGAGATTGTCTTTTGCACTGCAAAGTTCCATACGGTCAAGCTGACAGAACCTTTCATAACCAGATTAGCAAATTGCGTTTTGAGATACGACTTTTCTGGAACTTACCATATTTAGATCGTGGAAGAGACAAAAACCACAAAGCCCAAGAAGGAAGTAAAAACGCTGGCAGGAAAAACACAGGTGTCTTAGAGTGTTTATATTGAATGTAGAATCGGAATCCTCTAGTCAATATCCATAACAATACGCTAATGAACTTTTTAAATGTTTCTTGAAATCGTTGAACAATCGTAGACTGTCTTTCCCATTCTTGATTCAACTTTTCGTACTTCCTGCTTAAACGAGCCCATTTGGCAAACTCATCTTGACTACTTGTACTGTTTAACTCTTTCTTCAGACTTAGAATCTCTCTAAAATTTTCCTTGTTTTTCTTCAGCTCTTCATTTTTACTGAAAGCTATGTAAAGCTGGTAAACCTATCGTTTCGTTAGTTGATCCCCGTCGGTTATTTATTTTCTGTTATTACCCCATTAATAGCCTTTTCTTTTAAATATTTATCAAAGAAGTGGATCAATAAACTTAATACAATTGTTGAAACAATTAAATCCATGTTGTACTGTTCGGTTGTGGATAACCTTTATTTGTCACTGACTCAAGGAATACTTGTTGGTTATGTGGCATTGCTTACAGAATAGAAGAAAATTGTCAGTTCGTTAATTTTTTGCTTTAATTTGCTTCGTTTGTTCGTACAGGTAGTATTATTTAAATTTCATCAGCTGCTGTCTCGCGTTCATCGGATTTCATACAAAACTCCAAAACATCTTTCGATGAAACTTAATAGCAGGATTTCGAAATTGTAATATTTTAACTTAATGAAATTTCATTAACTGAATGGTAACGCTATTCTAATCAATCATTATTTTTCCATAACATTCTCTTCAAAATATACATTAGTTGCTTGAAGGGCTTGGAGAAGGAGAGGGCTGCTGATCAGAAGAATCATTATTTCCATACTGGCGCATTATTTTTGAAATGTCCATATGGCGATGAGCAAATGGTCTAGGACCAAGAATTCCTTCAACTTCACTGTACGTAATAACTTCTTTCTCCAGTAAGCGTTTAGCAATATTTTCCAATCCTTCTTTATGATCCGTGAGTAATTTATTGGTTCGCTCATACGCATGTTTGACAAGATTCCTGATTTCTTCATCAATTATTTGAGCAGTGGCTTCTGAGAATGGTTTTTGAACACTTTCACGAGCATCCATAGGATAAGAAATGGTACCTACAGAAGGCGACATACCAAATTGAGTGACATAAGCTTGAGCCATTCTAGTCACCTTTTGAAAATCGTCAGACGCGCCGGAAGTAATTTTCTCTGAACCGAAGAATATCTCCTCCGACACTCTACCCGCAAGTGCCATTCCCATTTGATCTAATATTTGACCTTTACTCATGAGATACTGATCTTTAGGCAAGTAGCTGGCATAACCCAAAGCTTGAGCTCTTGGAATAATAGATACCTTTAAGAGAGGATCAACATATTCCATAAACCAACCAGCAACCGCATGGCCTGCCTCATGATGAGCTACTGTGTTTTTCTCCTCGGGACTTAAAACACGGCTCTTCTTTTCCAAACCAGCTGTAACACGTTCGATGGCTTGTTCAAAATGGACCATTTGAACACTGTCGCTACCCACACGAGCAGCAATCAAAGCACCTTCATTACAAACATTCATAATATCAGCACCAGTAAATCCAGAAGTAAGCACAGATAAACGCTTTGCAACTACATTGCGATCATCAAAAGCCTTGATGCGCTGCAGATGGACTTTGAATATTTGTTCACGTCCACCAATATCGGGACGATCAATATGAACTTGGCGATCAAAACGTCCAGGTCGAAGCAATGCAGGATCCAAAACATCGGGACGGTTAGTACCTGCGAAAACAACTACATGTTCACTCGGTGTGAAACCATCCATCTCCACCAGTAACTGATTCAGGGTACTTTCACGCTCATCATTAGATCCAAACTGACCACCACGACCTCTTGCTTTACCGATAGCATCAATTTCATCTACAAAAATAATACAAGGAGCGTTCTTTCTCGCGGTTGCAAAGAGATCACGTACACGAGAAGGACCCACACCTACGAACATTTCTAAAAATTCTGAACCAGAAACACTGAGGAAAGGAACATTAGCTTCTCCAGCAGTGGCTTTGGCAAGTAATGTTTTACCAGTACCAGGAGGACCAGAAAGAATAGCACCACGAGGAATCTTCGCACCTAAGCGCTCATAAAAAGCGGGATCTTTCAAAAACTTTACGAATTCCATAATTTCTTCTTTTGCCTCGTCCACACCAGCGACATCAGCAAACTTTGTTTTTATGTCCGTTTCATGGTTGAACATTTTGGCGCGACTTTTTCCAATTCCAAAAATTCCGCCTTGGCCACCACCAGCGGCACCTGAAGCGCGACGAGATAAGTAAATAACACTTCCTATGATCAATAAAGTAGGGGCAAAAGAGAGTAAAGTAGCGAGCAAGGAAACTTCGTCATGGTAAGCAACAGGAACATATTCTGAAGGAGGAATTCCAAGTTCCTTTTGAGCTTCTTCAAGCTTCCTATCAAAAGACTCTACAGATCCAATTGAGAAGTAGTATTGACTGGATGCATTAGGAAGACCTCCACGTATAATAACGCGAACACGGTTTTGATTGACGACAATCAAACGTTCGACAAGACCTTTATCCAAAAACTGTTGACGGAAATCTTGCCAAGTTATTTCTTGCATATTTGCATTAGGAGATAAAACATTGTATAGAATATAAGCCACTAAAATACCACCTAAAATGGTATTTCCGTTTAGGGCTACTTCAAATACCTTTTTGTTGTTTCCATCACCGCCCCATTCACTTTTCTTTTTATCATCATTTTTCTTGTCTTGCCTTTTTTCCTTAGAGTTGGGGTCCGGCGCCGATGAATTATTCTGCGAAAGACGAGAGCTTTGGTGAAAAAACCGAGAAGTAATGTTAGGTATAGAAGACTTTGTCGTATTTTTCGAGTTAATAAATTTCTCATTTCTCAATAGAGATCCGTGAATATCATTTCTGAGGAGAGACGGGATGACGGAAAAATGTCTCTGACAATAGGATTTCGAATTCAATAATCTTGATGAATATAGTTTAGCCTGTTGCGCACTGACTGCGCTAAATGTTTTAGAAATCATTGCCCTAAACATAAACGGGATCAATGAGAGTAATTGCAAGTCTGCCTTAAAACCAAAAGTTCACAGGAAATGGAATGATTTATAAGTGACAGAATTAGGAGTTATTCGTAATAAGCTAATCGACACAAATTAGTCTTTATTTAGCTGATAGCCATAAAACCTTCCTGCAAGGCTTCTAAATATGGAACGAAGGGTTCAAGCTTAAAAACTTGTGCTTGTTCACCGGCTATTGTTCTATAGAGGCAGTTACCCCTTCAATTAGGTGAGCAACTTTACCTATAATATAAAATGTAAAACAAATAAAATTTATAAACCAGGATTAATAATTAATCCTGCCTTATTATTGTAGTATTGGTAAATGTGAAAAGAAGGAGCGAAGTGGTGGTCAGCAGAAGGTGTGCGTGTGATATTTGCTATATACAGTGAACATCTATTTTTGATCCTTGTTGTTTTTTTATTCTCAACTTAAAGATAATATTTATTTGTTTTTTATTTTCCCACTCGTTTTTGGAAAAACTTACGAAACAATGTATATTGTTGATTTACAAAAGTATTGAAAGAAACAGCAATTTTTTTTTTCTTTTTACTTAAGTACATAGGCTAAAGCTGAACCTGTAACATATAAAATTACGAGAATGTATCCTAAAAAGAATAGTATAATCAGGTATAACTGTAAGGTACTGTTTCTGGTATGCGTCGAGTTTTTGCTATGATAGAACCGGAGCGTCGCAGAAGAAGAAAAACAGTTTTCATTATAGTAAAGTAGTACTCAACGATTCAAGTAAGAACAACCCCTTCGTGTATTTTTTTGGATATTTAACGGAAACAAATACATCTTAAAACGAAAGGATATAGTTAACATGACACGGTATCTTAAATAAGAATCAGCTTTCATAGTTTTTCTAGTAATAAAAGGTATAAGCATTAGAGTGTCTCAAAAAAAATAAAAAAAAATAAAATAAGAAAAACTTGGATAATCAAAGTACCCTATCCTCTTACGAGTCTTCAGGAGATCCTATAATCGACGAAATCGTAGGAAACCGTGGAAAGAAGACATAGACAACGGCCCATTCCAGGATTCCTGAAAAAAATCCAGTAAACTTTTCAAGCGTAGTATGGTAATAAGCTGTTGTAACAAACAACATCCACCACCATAAGCATAACAAACCAGACAAAAGCTTTGTCGATGTAGATTTAAAACCGTAATGGTTGAAGTAATCAAAGCTTTCTGCGAGCATGAAAAGACTGGAATGAGTCAATAAAAATACATGACCGGATAAATCATGGCCGCCGGTCCAGAATCCCTTTGCGCTTTTACAGTGAGTCGCAGTTTTCGGGTGAAAAGTAATACTTCCGATATCAAAGTCCATACAAGACCCTCCCGTCAAGGCGAACGCCCGATCAATCAGACTTGGACCAACAAACCATTGTGTAACAAGAAACCACCAAAGTGTAGCCAATATATAACGAATTATAAGTTTGTGTCCGAACCGTTTACTTCTTTGATTCCATATATGTGAAAAATATACGACGGTAGTCCAAAACCATCCTTTCTTTACAAACAAAATATTAATCAAGTTTTTTGAATTGCCAAAGTAGTTTGTGATTTTGGATTTATCAAGGAATCCACCATATATAGTTCCCAGGAGAATTGTCGTGGCATAAATTTCAAATAAGAAGATGTCTTTGCGTCTTAATCCCCAAAAGTAGACTCTTTCGTTCCAATATTTGGAAGCAGTGTCTTCGGCCATAATATTTTTATTTAATTGTCTTTTTCTAATACAATAATAGATCAATTTTTTTGACTAAAATGAAAGAACCGTATTATTGCCAAAAGCCATTAGGTGTTGGGAGTAAGTAGATTCAGTATTGATCTCAGTACCAACAATTATAATTACAAGAACATAACGTGTTTTCCTTTTGTGAATATATCTTAGTTTTATTTCTTAATTCACGGACTTAAAAAAAAAAGCTCGTTTTTAATCGCAGTAGTTTGGGTGAATCCAAGCACTCAAAGCCGAAACGAAAGGATTGGTGCAGTTATAAAAAATTGAATCATATGTCCTTTTATTATACAATTTATTTTAGCTACCAAAACCTATGAAGCGAAATTGATACAAAGGCATTTGTGAACAAAACTTGATTATTATTAAGTTCATGGTTCAAAAAAGTTGAAGGAAATAGTAGAAATTAAAAATCGTAGTGTAGTCAAGCGTTATTCGAAAAAAAAAAGCGATGAGAAACCTTTGACTAAATATTCATGAAAGGAACTTAATTGAAAACGAAAACGAAAGGAATGGGTTCCAAGCAAGGAAGAAGACCAATTAAGAAAGCTAAACATCGATAACCTTTTTTTACGAAAAAAGGAATGGAAAAAATTATATTCAAGGAAGATTAATGAATTATAAAGTAAGGGAATTCGATTTATTCATGTCATCAATCCAACCATACCTGACGCAGAAATTCTTCCATATTCACATCTATACGTTCAAACGCTTTCACCCATGGATGATAAAGCATTTTTTGAGGTCCAGGACGTTCATCTTTATCTTTTATAAGACTGCATAAAGAGTTAGCACAATTAAAAAAAGAAAAAAAAATCGACTTTACCAAACACAAAGAAAATGACGAAAAGCCTTAGACCAAGTAATCCCCGGTTCCTCAGGAAGAGCAGGAGGTGGCATATTGATGATGTATGACAATAATTCAATGGGCATTAAAGGAGGACTTCCTTCTGGAGGGAATGGGAACCGGTTCAACGCAACTTCCATCAGTGTCAAGCCAAGGGACCATATATCAGAAGAAATAGTATATGCAGAACCAGAAATACGTTCAGGTGCCATATAATAGGAAGTGCCTGTAAAGGTTCCGGCTAACGAGTTTACAAGTTCACCAGATACGCCGAAATCACATAGCTTTACCTGTCCGTTCATAGTCAAGAGAATGTTGGAAGGTTTGATATCACGATGGATGATTTTTCGATCGTGCAAATAGCTCAAGCCACTTAGTACACCATGAGCGATTTTGCCTAAAGGTCGCTCACCTGTGCGACCTCCTTTGCTGCTTACACGCTTATAGATAGCATCTAAGGAACCAGCGCCACAATATTCCATAGCAATATTTAGCTGGCACTCTGCAATGTCGTAGCATGCACCATAGTATTTCACAATATGAGGAGAGGCACAACTTCGATTAATCTTTAATTCACGAAGTAGTTGGCGTTGTACAGTCGTATTAGGTGCGCTAAAGACGGTCTACATCGACTGATTAGCAAAAAATAAAAGGGCGGGAAAGGCCGACAACCTATTTACATACCTTCAATGCGAAAATTAGATCTGTTCCACGAACCTTGCATTTTCGGACAGAACCGCTAACACCATCACCTAAACTATTCATGTATAGAATTCCTCCATTGGTTACAAGGTTTTCGAGTTGCTCATCATCAATGTCTTCTAGTGAATGTATAGTATTATTTGCCAAGCCGCTTCGCTTGTCGACAAATGGATTCGATTGCTTTTCATTTGGCGAGAAAACTATATCAGTGATTTCCAGAATTTCTGCTTGGTTACGTTTTTCAGGTTGACTGATCCTTTCTTCAGAGAACCCATCACTAGTATCCAAATTCAATAAAGGTTTCTGACGCATAGAGAAGACATTACCAATCCAAGAGTCAGTACAAAAAGCAAACTAGAAGAAGAAAAAATTAAGGAATATTCCTTTTATCAAGAAGCATCCACGATCAAAATAAAACAGAGTAGTGGTCGAGTACACGTTTCGGAGAGTAAATCACGAGGCTCGTAAATTAAATTTACACGGCGCGTGGGAGCTTAAATCCTAAAAGCAAAGGTATCCAGAGAGTATAATAAATGAATAACCAAATAAACAAATTAAATAAAAAAAGCTAAAGTAGGATCATAAAAAGTCATTTCAACGATATTCAAGGAGCATACCAAACACGAAAAGGACAACAACGCGTAAATTGCAGATGTTTGTTTTCTCAGCTTTTGTCTTTATAAATAGTTTGCAATGCTATAAACTTTCCTTGACCTTGAACGAAATGAATTTCGTTCACTTTTCATTTTATTTAAAAAGTAAACAAACCAGCTCCTAAGACGAGTAAAATAATAACCTACGTTAATATTCATTAACGAGTATACCGATGCTGAACGATGCTATTCATGGTGAAAACTGAAATTTCGCGTTGAATAACAAAAGCAGATATTTTGACAGAATCCACCAGTTTGGCATTGTAAATTACTAGACTTGAGTGAACTTGACATGTCTGTAAACCAGGATGTTTCATTTGCTGATCTGGGAGTATCTCCTTGGCTAATTGACACATTACAGGCTTTAGCTATCTACAAACCTACAGATGTCCAGAAGGGAGTAATTCCTCAGATTTTAAAAGGTAAACGACTTCTCCTGTTTGATTTTGCTTTCTATTCTGTACTAGTTTGCTAAGATGATATTTAGGCCATGATTGCATAGGCGGTGCTAAAACTGGTTCCGGTAAAACAGCTGCATTCGCTCTTCCAATCCTCGAGAGCTGGTCTAGAGACCCACTAGGAATTTATGCTGTTGTCTTAACCCCTACAAGGTACTGATTTCTCTAACTTTAACTCTTTAACCTTACCTTACTTACTAACCTTGCATTAGGGAACTGGCTATCCAAATTGACGAACAGTTCGCTGCGCTTGGCTCTAACATGAATTTGAAACATACGCTGATTGTCGGTGGAATGGATATGGTAGCTCAGGCAATTGCATTATCACGGAGACCTCATGTCGTGGTTGCTACTCCTGGCCGTTTAGCTGATTTAATTCGAAGCAACGGACCTGAAACCACAGCTGGCTTGCAAAAAGTCAAGTTTCTTGTTATGGATGAAGCTGATCGACTGCTTTCTTCAACGTTTGCGGACGATTTGAACGACTGTTTTTCAATTCTTCCACCCTCAGAAAATCGACAAACTCTGCTATTTACAGCCACTGTCACAGACGCAATTCGGCAATTAAAGGAAAAGCCAACAAAAGGTAATAAGCCTCCTCTTTGGCTTTATGAAGTAGAATCCGATAAGATTTCGGTTCCTTCCACCTTGCAGCAAAATTATGTTTTTGTTGCCTCACACGTCCGCGAGGCTTATTTGGTACACTTACTTTCGATTCCCGAAAATGCTGAAAAATCTGCCATTATTTTTGTCAATCGCACGCATACTGCTGAGCTTATTTATTCAATGCTTCGT
This sequence comes from Schizosaccharomyces cryophilus OY26, assembly GCF_000004155.1. Classification (NCBI taxonomy): domain Eukaryota; kingdom Fungi; phylum Ascomycota; class Schizosaccharomycetes; order Schizosaccharomycetales; family Schizosaccharomycetaceae; genus Schizosaccharomyces; species Schizosaccharomyces cryophilus. The sequence continues at coordinate 925,775 of NW_013185625.1, read as the reverse complement.
TTATTGGAATTTCGAAGTACCGAATTACATTCTGAAATGGCACAACGAGAACGTATTAACTCTTTAGGCCGTTTTCGTGCTGAGGCTGCTCGTATTTTGGTGGCCACAGACGTCGCTAGTCGAGGTTTGGATATTCCATCCGTGCAATTAATTATTAATTTTGATCTTCCTCGTGATCCTGATGATTACATTCATAGAGTTGGTCGTACTGCTCGTGCTGGAAGAGCTGGTCAAGCAATTTCCGTTGTCACAGAACATGATGTCGAATTGGTTCATGCCATTGAAGATCGTGTGGGATCTATGATGACCGAATATGAACATGCATCTGAGAATAAGGTTCTGGAGCGTATGAAGGAGGTGACTGATGCTAAGCGTCAAGCCTCTTTGGAAATGGTTGATCGTGGTTTTGGTGAGCGTAGACAAAAGCAAAAAGAAAAAAGACTTATAGCCAGTGGTCGCTTAGGTACCGGCGATGATTTTCGAAACAAAAAGAGAAAATCCAAGGGCCTTAAAAGTAATCAAAAGATGAAAAACAAAGAGAACTAAAGGGAAAAACTTGGGTACATGGATAATGGTATTTCGTTTTGTCCTTCTGTGTAAGGTTTTTGAAAAACAAAAAGGATTTTTGGTACTACTATCATTGAGGATTTAATAAATAATATGTATTTTGGTATAAGCATTACTTTTTAATGCTGGGTAAATCTTGGACATCAGAGCCCTATTAGTTGCGTCTCTTAAAATATATATGCAAAGACGTAAATTCAATTCCATTTACTATAGTATCTAAACTTGAAAACATGTGTTGTATCACTTTGTTAGCAATACTTTTCTTTATTGCCTAGTATGACCTCTCATCTCACCATCTTCGAGAATGCTCATAAAAAGAGGGTTCTATTTTGTTCTTAAAGTTGAAGAATAGGAAAAATATAAATGAAAGCAACATGTGAATGACCTGGCGATTCTTCATTCTGCCATCGATGCAACTTCACAAAAATTTCGTCAAAAACCAGGTAACGTTCCGTTACTCTACTTGTGTAAGAGCTATATGGAGACACTAAGTTTTTGGCAAATTTATCTAATTCTGAAATAGAATGGAATCAACAAGGTGTCGAAAAAAATTTAAAAAGCCTAAATTTATGCTTGGACAATCAATCTATGATGATATCCGTCAGCGTGTCCCCTATTATAAGTCAGATTGGCGAGATGCTTGGCACTATCGAATTTTGCCAGCAAGCTTAAATATTTATTTTGCAAAGTATGGATTCCAGGATATATTCTATAGCACAAGTATTTTTTCATTCGGTTAAAGCTTCTCTTGTCAACAATTGCTAATAGTTAGTCTACTGCCCGAATTAGCATTTGCTCTAGACATGTTTGCGAAAACAGATAATAGTTTTGGTGTCAATGAGGTTTTGCTAGCAAGTGTTCTTGGCTCAGTTGTTTTCTCCCTTTTATCTTCACAGCCTTTATGCATTGTTGGTGTAACCGGTCCGATTACTGTATTTAATTACACTATTTATAACATTATTCATGACAGAGATACTCCTTATTTTCCTTTTCTCTGTTGGATCTGCTTATGGTCTATGGTTTTTCATTGCATTATTGCTCTCACGAACGGCGTGCACTTTGTCAAACACATGTATGTATTATAATAACTAAGTTTTTGCGACTAACTTCCTGAAGTACGAAATTTAGTTGCGAAGTTTTTGGTTTATATGTTGCATTTATTTATTTGGAAAAGGGTGTACAAGTTTTAATTGATCAGCTTCAATATGGCTTAACCAATACTTTTCTTGCAATAACCATTGCCTTATTGTTTCTAATTATTGGTTGGCTTTGTAATAATATCGGAAATTCATCTCTTTTCAACCATAGAGTCCGAGTTTTCTTACTTGACTATGGCTTGGTAGCTTCAATCATTTTCTTTAGTGGCTTTCAACACATAGGAAAAATGCGTCAAATAGACTTATCGAAGCTGCCGACGTCGAAGGCTTTTTTCCCTACCCAAAAACGAAGTTGGTTTATAAAATTCTGGAAAATTTCCGTAGGCGATGTTTTCTTAGCTATTCCCTTTGCCATTATTCTGACCATATTATTTTATTTTGATCATAATGTTTCGGTAAGGATTTAAGGTTGATTTTTACTAACGCTTCATGAAGTCATTAATGGCGCAGGATCCTTCGTTTCCTTTAAAGAAACCTTCCGGTTTCCATTGGGACTTTTTATTGTTGGGAATTACAACTGGTGTTAGTGGAATACTCGGTATACCTGCTCCAAATGGCCTTATCCCCCAAGCGCCAATGCATACAGCAACCCTCTGTGTAACAAAAATTGAAGAAGATGATGAAGAAAAGCAAGACTGCAAAATAAAAGTAGTGATTGACCGAGTCATTGAGCAAAGAGTAAGCAACTTTCTCCAGGGACTAATGACAGTGGGAACTATGACAGGACCGCTTTTGATAGTTTTACATCAAATTCCTCAATGCGTTTTGGCAGGTTTATTCTGGGTATGTATTTTTATTGCTTTAGCTTTTCTTTAATTATAAACTAACTGTGTAGGTTATGGGATTCTCTGCTATCGAAAGTAATAATATAACAAGGAATTTGTTTTGGATGTTTGGGGATCGAAAAGTTCTATCACAAGGTCATGTTTTGAACCATTGTCGATCGCGTAGAGCAGTTTGGTTGTATACTTGTCTTCAACTTCTGGGTTTTGGAGCGACATTTGCAATTACACAAATTGACAAAGCATCAATTGGATTTCCAATAGTCATTCTTTTATTGATTCCGTTTCGAACATATTTAATGCCCAGATGGTTTTACAAGGAAGATTTAGAACTTCTTGATGAAAATGTGGGACTTTTAGCATATCGTTGAAGGAAATTTCTAGGATCTATTGATTATTATTCTAATATTTATAAAGCTAGCGACTAAGTTATTTTTTTAATAATAGCATTCTTAATATATACACTAAATTAATTAATCAGAACATATGCAAAACTATACATTATAATTACCAAGAATACCAACGAACAAGATAATGTTGATATTCGTTTAATACGTTTCGCATGGATTTACGAGGTAAGCCTTCGGAAATCCAAATCGTTTGAAGGGCGTATCTTCCGTTAAAATACTTGACAACAGAAAGAAACAGTGAGGCCAGCTCGGGGCCTTTCTCGTATGCTATAGCCTGGACCCATTTTTGTTCAAGTAAAGATGCTGAATGAGGATCTATAATAAGGGATTCCCTCCCATCATCCTGCCTTAATTGTTCAAGTAGCTGTGGATCTTGATCCTCTGAACTTTGCGATTCGATGGCTTCTTTGACTTTTTCCTTGATTTCTGGGGTCACGCACACATATATATAGCTATTCTGTTCGTAAACCCAATTACGCCGGCATAACCAAGCTAACATTTCCAAGTAAGTAGATTCATGATCTTTGGAAGGTATGATAGAAACAAATGGGCGCGGTTTAAAAGAGAGAATAGCCAAAAATGTAGGAAGGGAAGGGAGACTTGGGAACGTTCGTGCAAAGAGGCGGGCATCTGATTCAAGTTTGGAAAGATCGGCTGTCGGAGAAGTAACATACGTATTCCGTATTAGAAGTGGAGGTATAGCTATAGCTTTTCTCCAATGTATGAGATGCTTAGCTAAAAGAAAGCATTCCGATAAAGAAATACCTAAAGAATTCGCAATATCAGTAAACCTAAATAGTTAGATTATGAAAATAGATATCTATTTAAATATCTTACGTAGAAGTAGGTCTTGCTTCCGTGATGAATGAAGCTAGCAAGGAGTTGCGCGAAAGCGGAAGACGTTTCATAATAGATTCAAGATCTTGTAGCAAAAGCAAAGACCAGTAGGGGGCTACAGATGGCTCTATCAAAGAGGGTTCTTCCTCATTGAAAATAGTTTGAGATGCAAGAATCGTAGGAGAACGTTCTTGCAACTCTAATTTATCCAAACTTGAAACGGAGACAGTCATGGGCCAAAGCAGAGTTATATTGATAGAATGATTGATCTCTAAATATGCAGTGTGCAGGTGTATTAGAGCTTCATAAGTAGTCACTAAAATTGATGCAAGGTTCGAATGCAAGGGAATCTCCCGACAGAAATCGTCGAAAGGGATCCTCTGATTAGTATACCTCTCATTCATTTTTCGTATATGCTTGCATTCATTTTCCACATAATTACGTTTAGCTTGTTCATATTTTAGACCTGTGACCAATTTAACCACAATAGATTCATACATAGTGTTTATTGTAGGTCGATAAATAGAAGCGGTAGGGACGTTTAACACGAACACGACGTGAAAAAGAGACATAGATGAGGTTGGCTTGGATTGATTAATTTTCAACTCAGATAAGTTTGCCGAAGCAGCGCTGGTCGAATCTTCCTTTATTCCAAACGGATCTACCAAAGAAGAAACCTCTACATTTTTAGGAGGATTCTTACGCTTTACCCATTCACCAGAAGGACCAATATGAACAGGGCAACCTAAAAATGTAAGGCCATCCACCCACATCTCAAACTTTTGATTACACAATTCTGGACGTGGAGATAGCATGTTTGCTAAAAATCCTTTTTCGTATCCCAGTACATGACTTTCATCTGCGGCGCCATCAAATTCTTGAACTTCTTCATCTTCAAGTTTCAGTATATCCATGGCTACGCTTACATCTTCAGGGGACCTGGGAGAGTCTTGAAAATGGACTTGAGGTTGCGACGGCCATTGAAAGACAAAATTTGATCCAGAGCTAGTCTTTTCGATGAGAAAAATAGCAACTATACGTGGAGTTAAGCGCACCATTTTTTATTTAGAACGTTGTACACGAATACACCACTTAATACCTTAAATATCCACGAAAAGGGAAAAATCAAAATCTATTTTCCTATTACTTGCTATTCCCATAATTTACTTTGCATGAAATTATGGTGGTGAGTATTTCCAGACCAAGGTGATCTCCTACTATAAAATGAAAGAAAGCATTAATGACGAACCTTCTTCAGCATGTATTGTTTTCTTTTCTTTTCTTTTTGTTTACTCCAAATGCTTGGCTTGTTATAAGAGATATTTGTAATCTTTCAGTAATGTTGGTTCTAGTAGTGTATAGCAAGGTATCGTTTGATTGTTCATAATGATTAGGATTGTAGGTTGAATCATTACAGACGTAGATACATTAGAAGTTTATAATAGTAAAGTAAGTATTTGGATTCAACCCTTCAGATGTTTCACCAGTGTTCAGAGCGCTTAGTACTTGTATCTCATAAACCGTTCCAAGGATTTCATTCATTATTCACGAATGAAATCCATTACCTTAACAATCAATAGAGCTTGATGTTGCTGCGAACGAAATAAAAGAATGAAATAAACAAAAGAGACGATGGTGTAAAAGCTAACACTTAGAAGGCAGAATTCTACAAACCAAAAAATAAAAATAATGGAAAGTTGTTTCTTTTCTATAGAGACAAAGATTCTTCCTGGTTAGGAGTGAATTACCAGCTCAGAGTCCAAGAATTCGTTTTCTGCATGAATGACACTAAACATTATCTTCACTGCTTAAAAGGTTTTTATACCATTTCCTTTTGATAATTAATCCTTATGTTGTTGTAGATTGCTTATTTCATAATCTTATTTCTCAGGAAGACATCGTCCATCAATCCCAATTCTGCACTTACAGCACCAAGTTTATGAGCGACAAGGAATGTACAGTTTTTGTCATTGATTTGGGTGCTGACATGGGTGACTGCCACCATGGCAGACAACAAACGGACTTAGAATGGGCTTTGTCGTATTTTCAGGACCAAATCTCGCGCAAGGCAAGTGGTCATGTTGACACTCAAAAACTAACTTGGATTAGCTTCTTCTAAACAAAAAAACCGACGTAATTGGAATCGTGACATATAAATGTGATGGTAAAGGATTTCTTACTCAAGATGGCTGAATGAAATCTAATGTCTAATTTTAGAAACAAAGAATGACTTAGCGGAGCAGGAAGCTTACTGGAATATAAATGTTCTGTATCCAATTCAAACGTATGTTTTCTAAATTCTTTCTATCCCTCTCTTTGAGCTACCAAACTAACTATAGTCAGGGCGCTATTTACAAAACTGCAGTCTGCAAAGAGAAGACTCGTGCCCAATAGAACAATGCAAGGCGATTTGATATCTGCGATCGTTGTCTCTTTTGATATTATCGCTCGATTTTGCAAAAAAAATAAATGGAGGAAAAACATGATCGTCCTTACTGGCGCCCGAGGGACCATCGACTTTAGCGATTCTTCAGGAATAGCAGAGCAAATGGTGCAGCACGAAGTTCACTTAAGCTTGTTAGGAGTTGATTTCGATGATCCAGGAACACAAACTTTCGAACATTCCAAAGACCCGGAGAAGAAAGAGAACGAGTCGCAGTTAAAGCATTTTGTCGATAGCTGTAAAGGAACAGTCCTTACTTTCCAAGAAGCGGAAAGAATCCTAGGAGGACCCTGTATGCATCGGGTTCGACCTATTGCTGTATTTAAAGGATCATTAACCATTGGCAGTGAAGGGGACAACGAAAATTCTGTAAGTATGCATGTTGAACGTTATCCGAGGACTCGTTTAACAAAACCTCCTACCTCAAGTGCCTTTAATGCGAGTTTGAAGCAACCTAAAGAAGAGGAAAATCAAGAGCAATTCTCATCTTCGCAGGAAAAACCGTGGGAATCGAATGCCGTATCCACAGTTCGTTCTTATGTTGTTCGAGATTCACAAACAACTGAGGCTTTTGAAGTGGATAGAAAAGATTTGGAAAGTGGCTATAGCTATGGGCGTACAATTGTACCTATAAGTCGTTCTGATGAAGACATTTTGGCGTTGGAAACAAAAGCAGGCTATGAAATTCTGGGATTTATACCTAAAGCAAGTCTTCCGTTCTACTATACCATTAGTGATTCAAATATAATTATTCCTAGAGGAGATGAGGGAAATAAACAAAAATTTTCCTCTCTTGTGCAATCTTTAGAACGTGAACACAGATATGCATTAGCAAGGTTTGTTTCGAAAGAAAAAGGTGCTCCTACTCTACTTGTACTTATGCCTTTTGTTGAATCAAAAAAACACTACCTCGTAGATGTTCAACTGCCCTTCGCAGAAGATGTACGACCATATCAATTTCCAGACCTCGAAGAAGTGTCTAACCCTGATGAAAAGCATCAGTTAGACGAAGCTATAAATCATTATGTTGATAATATGGATTTAGATTCCCCCGAGTGCCCTTTTCAACCAAAATTCGAACCCGAAAACACATATAGTGCTGTACCTCATCGACTTTTGCAGGCGATTTCTCATTACGCTGAGTCTCCAAATAAACAATTGCCCTCTCCACCGGAGTATGTTGTTCGGTATACTAGTCCTCCAGATAATATGCTTGATAAGTGCTCTAAGGATTTAGACACGGTTTCTGAAAAATTGTCTATTATACAGCCTTTGGAGCCCAAGTATGCTTCGCAGGAAACAGCACTGGACAGCGGCGCCCCTATTTCTGAGCAAGAAATTGATGAGCTATTAAATGCCGGTATTGAAGAACAAGAAGATAAAACATTAGTCCTGCATGTTAGCGAAAAGGACCCTGTGGCAACGTTTAAGGAAATATTAAAAAATCCTTTTGGATTGGAGGATGCTCTTTCTGAAATGGAGGGCGTGGTTCGAAGGCTCATTGCAAAGGAAGACATCAACTTAGCATTGCAGTCTTTAAAAGCTTTGCGTCTCCATTCGATATTGGAGGATGAAGCAGATCGTTATAATAAGTATATTACACAATTACAAACAGATGTGTCGGAAGGTGTTTTGCCAAAGAACGAAGATGTTCTGTCTCGGATTATTTCTTCAGGTCTCGCTTCAATTCAGCATGAAGAGCTTACAAAGCCTCGCTTTCCGGAATCAAGTGAGTAACCCAAGTAACCCTCTTACTTTTCTAAATTAATGAATAGGAAAGCCATAACCTGAGATGTTAACGAAGTTTAATTGGTTTTTATTTAGTTAGTGAGTTTGAAGTTAAAGATGCAAGAAAGCCCTGAGTAAATGATAGTTTAATTTCTTAGGAGACCTTGTAAGGAACACACTAACCAGAAAACTGACAGCTTCTTATAGAATTTCTAATTCTAGAAACATTAAAGATGATCTGGTAGAAATGTATTCTATTTGAAGACCTGATAATTCTGTTTGAGAGATTTGTTTATTACTGTATGCTCATTGCATATCGTTATTCGAAGGATTGGAAAATTTGACAATCTTAATTAATTGTAAGCTCCACAAAGACTTTAGCCAAATTCTCCGGCTTTGGCGAATACAAAAAGGCGGTACTTCTTTAGTTAATTATTCCTTAGAGAGGTTCATTGAGGATTATTAGGTGGCTTGAGTTATTAGCAAGATGACAGATGTGGAAAGCAAACATGTTGAGACACCAATGAGTGATAAAGCAACTGTGGAGCAAATTGCAGAAGAACAAAAGGCAGTGGGAAATGATTATTATCGAAAAAAGAACTTTAGTGAAGCCATCAAGGCTTACACTTCTGCTATTGAGCTTGGAACGGGTACCGCCAAAGGTGTCTATTATTCAAACAGAGCAGCTGCTTACATGCTCATGGGAGAGTTTGAATTAGCATTAAGTGATGCTAAGCAATCTGATCGGTATAACAGTAATGTTCCGAAGACGCATGCTCGAATTCGCCAAGCCATGGAAGGATTATCCGTACTTAATGAAGCTGAGGTTTATTTGAAAAACAAGCAAGGTGGTCTAGCTCTTAACGCTTTGGATCGCTTGCATCGTCGCCTCGATGGTGCTGCTAAGCCTCCAGCCTTATGGTCGTACTTGAGAGCCCGTGTGTATATCTGTCAAAATGATTTAAGTCAAGCGCAGAAGATTGCTCTCGGATTCCTTCGTGAGAACCCTAGAAATGTAGAGGCTCTTGTATTGCGTGGTCAAGTCCTTTACTATTCTGGAGAAAACGCGAAGGCAATTACGCATTTTCAAGAAGCTTTGAAATTGGATCCTGATTGCGCTTCTGCTAAAACGTTTTTTAAACGTGTTCGTTCACTTGAAAATACCAAGGCTCAAGGAAATGATGCATTTAAGCAAGGTAAACTTGATAAAGCTAAAGAGTTATATTCCAAGGCCCTCGACATTGACGTTGATAATAAATTCACGAATGCCAAATTGTACATGAACCGTGCCACGGTACTCTTAAAGTTGAAAAAGCCAGAAGAAGCTCTCAACGATAGTAATAAAGCTTTAGAGATTGACTCCGGCTACGTTAAGGGTTTCAAGACTCGTGCTAAAGCTCATGAGGCTTTAGAACAGTGGGAGGATGCCGTACGTGACATTCAAAGTGCGATTGACTTAGACTCAGGCGATTCCTCATTGCGCCAAGAGCTCCGCCGCTTGCAATTAGAATTGAAGAAATCTCAACGCAAAGACCATTATAAAATTTTAGGTGTGTCTAAGAACGCGACGGATGCTGAAATTAAAAAGGCTTATCGGAAAATGGCACTTGTCTATCATCCGGATAAGAATGCTGGCGATGAAAAGGCTGAAGCTAAATTTAAAGAAATTGGTGAAGCTTACGGTATTTTGTCTGACCCCGAAAGCAGACGTCGTTTTGATTCTGGTGCTGACTTAGAGGGCGGTATGGGTGCGGAAGGTGCCGGTATGGACCCCTATGACATTCTTCGTACTTATCAAGCCAGCGGTGCTGGTGGTTTTCCTGGCGGTGGCTTCGGTGCTGGTGGTTTCCCTGGCGGTGGCTTCTATTCTCAAGGTTTTAGCACCGGAGGCTACCCTGGCTTTAGCAGCTTCCAATTCTAAAAAATCAATGATCTTGGAATATTGTTATATCTCGTTGACTTGTTGAAAGGTATATAGATCATTTAATGATTCCATCTTTTTTTTGAATCGCCTGTTTTGTGTTTTCAGGTTTTTTATTTGTCTTTCATTGAATGCTGAACACTAGAAATGTATTGAATGTGTTTACGAGAAGCTTCTAGCGTTCAAGTCTTTTTATTCCTGCTAAGATCCTCTAAGGCATTACTTTTTGCTGTCCTTTATCGTTTACGTATTCTTTGCGTTTTGTATAATTACATACAGTTTAGATACTTGTATATATAATAAAAGGTTATTGGAATAAACAATTAAAAGTGCTTTGTTTAACTTTTGTCCAACTAAAAGCTTTTTATTTACTAATGTACTTCTTTAAATGTAATCTACGAAGTTTGCTCGGAATCGTTAATTTCTGAAGGTGCAAAGCAGCACTTAGTTGCATACGCGTTTCGTTCTTTAGCAAACACTTGTTTTTGAGAATAGTCGTGTATCCTTGGTAAGAAAATGAGAACGGCTAAGAAGACGTCTAAAAAGGGAGTTCCCTTTAATTTGCTCGTTGTTGGAGACGCTGGTTTGGGTAGAACAGCTTTTGTGAACACTTTATGTGAAAAACCATTGATTAGAAACGACAATGCCAACTTTGATCCTTCGTCTGCGGCCTCAATGTCTCCAGTGGAGGTCATTCCATATCAGACTGGTAAGGCTTGAACCGAAAGCGACTCTTAGATTGAGAGTTCATAATGAATGAAGAGACGGAAGCGCGTAAATGATGCTCTCCATAAGAAAAGGGATTAGTTTTGAAAGCTTTCTGCATTTAAAAATATATTTTGCATCTACTTTGCTTTTGAAAACACCCATTGCTTTTTGAATTCGCGTCTTTTTGTGAACATTGTTATTAACGAGTTGTAGATATTACATTGGAGGATGGATTTAGAATTAGCTTGACGATTCTGGATACTCCTCATTTTAATGAAGCTATTGATAATGAAAATAATTTTGATATTATTCTTCAATACGTTGAAAGTCAATACGACAATGTCTTGGAAGAAGAAACACGAATCAAGCGAAATGCCAAGTTCTGTGATGATGTATGTCTATTTTAAATGAATCATTTTGTTCATTACAAATGCATTCTTCATCATTTAAGCTAACAACAATTAGCGCGTTCACGCACTCATTTATTTTATCTCCCCTACAGGCCATGGCCTTAGAGAATTAGATATCGAATTGATGAAACGACTTGCACCCCGGGTAAACGTGATTCCCGTGGTTGCAAAGGCGGATTCTTTGACCGCTGAAGAACTTAAAGCTACAAAGCAGATGATCCTTGATGATATTGCATACTATCATATTCCTGTGTATAATTTCCCTTATGATGAAGAAGAAGATGATGAAGCGTTAGTTTCCTTGAGCAAGAGTTTGCGCTCCAAAATGCCATTTGCAATTGTAAGTTCGGACCGTTTAATCGACATTAATGGAAGCACAATCCGCGGACGTGCCTACCCTTGGGGCGTTGTAGATGTCGATAATCCTTCTCATTCAGACTTCTTAGCTTTGCGTTCTGCTATTTTTTCTTCCCATTTGGAGGACTTGCAATCAATCACCAACAATCAGCTCTACGAGACATACCGTACGGAAAAATTGTCTGCCTCGCATTTGGCAATGGATAGTACCTCCTCTTTTAGTGATGTTAATTCAGGTAATCAACAAGACCAAGTTTTGCGAGAAGATAGATTACGGGCAATTGAACTGTCTGTGCAACGTGAAATTGAAGAGAAACGTCGCCAGTTGTTAGCACGCGAAGACGCATTGAGAGCTTTGGAAGAGAAGATTGCCGCTTCTACTACGGCAATGGCAAATACGAGCGTTTCCACCCTTCCTTCCACCGCTAATTCCGCTTCTCAGTCCCAAACATAACTGTTAATTATCATCAATTCTGGATATCCTTTAATGTAATTCATTTCTTACAATCACTACTTTCCTTGAAATCTCAGTACCAGATATATAAATATATATATATTGCTTAGTTATTTGAATGGAATCTAACATGAACACGAATTCAATACACTTTTTTGACAAACCAATGAGTAAATTTCCACCATTTATATTGAAACAAAAAAATACAAAAAAAAATAACTATTTCATAAATAAGACATCATCAAATTGTTATCATCATGTAGCTTCATCCATTGGGTACTATCCTCTCATTTTGCAATCCATGCTATGTAAAAAGAATTATCGAAATCAGCACATAAACCTTTGACAGATCCATAAAAATAAGAAACACTTAATCCATCTTAACAATAACCTTTCCCTTAGCTCGGTGAGAAGCCACTCGTTCGAAGGCAGCAACAGCGTGATCAAAGTTGTAAACGCTGTCAACAACGGTTTTGATTCCATTTTGAAATACAAACTCAGAGAACTCTTTAATAGTTTTTGGTGCCGCCTGCAAAAGGTAATCATGATAAGGATGAGAGCTACCACCCAAGATTCTGGGTCTAAATTTGCGAGATAAAGCACTAGCCAGATATCCCATGGTAATATCGCCAGCGATACCATAGAAAGCACCTCCCTGTTTCATAAATTTGGAAGAAGCGCGGTAAAGACCATTGTCATTGATTAAATCGAAAACATGGTCATAGGGACCCAATTCGGCCAACCTGGCGACAACATCTTCTGACTTGTAATCAACTGCATGTGTAGCACCTAAAGACTTGCACAATTGCAAATTAGTGGTTGAGCTGATGCTGGTCACTTCCGCACCAAGAGCCTTTGCCAGTTGGATAGCATAAGTACCTACACCACCACTAGCGCCGACAATGACTACCTTTTGACCAGGCTCAATCTTCATGTGGTCGACCAAACCCTCCCAAGCAGTGAGACCGGCTATACCATAACCGGCAGCATCATTGAAGCTAATCGACTCGGGAAGAGTGTATAAACATTTGGTATCAGTAAGAATCTGGGTTGTGAGAGTTCCTCCCTGATCCTTGTAGCGGCCCATGGATTGTCTTCCCCAAACACGGTCGCCTACCTTCAAACCCCTAACATCAGGGCCCGTGGCAGCAACCTTTCCAGCAAAATCAAAACCAGGAATGGCAGGAGATTTGTGCATGAACTTGTGCAGTATTTGGTAAGTCTGCATAAGCTTGTAATCAACGGGATTAATGCTCATAGCTACAACATCGACCAGGACATCATCAGGCTTAAAATGCTTGTTTCTTTCACTGGGAAACTCCTTATCAAGTTTAAGAACATCCCGTGGTTGTCCAGTGCTGCTATAAACCCAAGCAGCTTTGGTAGGTGTCTCGTCAATCGAGTTCATATTTCCAATTACTAAAAGCTCAATTGTTGCTAAACAGAAATTTAGCTCTTCTTTCGTTAAATAATTTACTATAGAATTAAATAAAAAGTGTGGTTTTGGCTAAGTCCATCATAGCCATAGCTGCCTTCATATAGAGGTGAACTAATTTATGATATATTAATGACGTCGATATGTAGTATGCGAAAGAGAAAACTCATTAATTGTAAGATAAATAAAAAAAAATAAATAGTAAAAAGAATAGGCAGATAAAATGCAAAAGATCCAAAATTATAGCGTATCATTTTTGGGTTATGCTTCGTAAGATCATCTGCTGGCAGATGAAAGGAAACCTGAAACTGTAGTAAGCTAGCCAGCCTATTTAAAGAAAGCAACTTATTATCTTAATTGAAAGGAGTGGGAATCATGAGTAAGTGATAAGGGAGTTTGACAACTCGTTACAAATCTGTGAGGACAAACAACTTTTCATCTATTCGTAAAATAAGTACATCCAGACAGAAGGGTCCTTTTATACACTCATGTTTCATTGATTGCGGCGATCAAACTCGCGAGCGAGATTAACTTCCTTAGCGAACAGATTCCAAAGCTCTTGCTTCTGGGCATTGGAGTATCCAGCAGCTCGTCCACTGGAGCTAATAGCAACAAACACGCGAGCGCCTCCAAAAGTTTCATTCTGCCAACCGAATCTAAAATCTTTTGGGAGTCGCTTATTTCCTGTGGTAGCTTTGTACATCTCTTCCCATATTCCTTTTCCGGAAATAAACAGGCCTACCTTTGGACGAAACCGATGAACTTTTTCTTCCAATATAAAAGCGCCTTCGCGGAATTCTTCCTTGCTTAAGTCTGCACCACTGGCTGATGGTCGAGCACAAATATTTGTTATCCCTAAACCATGGACTGGAAGATCTTGATCGTTCTCGTATGTAAACTCGGCACCTTCTTCCAAAATACCGCTCTTGTTCAACATTTTCCAAAAGGAATTGCTCGGTGAAGCGTACGCATGACCTCGCAAAGAAGAAGTTAATCCAGGATTTAGACCTACTAGGATAGCATAGGGATTTTCAAGTATATGGTCGGGTACTCCAGGCAGGTTTTCAGGTAAAGAACCTTTTTGGATTCTATTTGTGGTTTTTCTGGTTGTTCGCTTTATAGAAGACCCTTTTTCCAATTCTAGTTCCAAAGCACTTTGTCCACGCTTTCTTTTCACTTGTAGGGTAGAATCGAGCAATTCATTTTTTTCATCATTAGGGAAATCAGCACCTAGACGATCCACGTCCACACTTTCTTCGTGCTTAAACCTTGGGCTTTCTAAAGGATATTGAAATTTTTTTAAAGATTCTGCAAACGTCGATGTCTTTTGATTTTTGCTCAAATTTTTGAAATCAGACAATTCTTTGCCGCTACCTTCCTTAAACTTATATTCTTCGTTTGAGGTCGAGATTTCTTTTTCATCCTTTACTGCATATTCATCTACTTTCATGGAAATTGCTTTTGCTGTGGAAACATTGTTCATAAAAAACCAAAATGTATGATTATAAAGATATTATAATATAATACTTATATAATCTAAACAGCGCTTGGTAATATCAGCGGTTTGACAAAATTTGGTGGTAAATGCTCAATTTTGGTGTCTAAAGACGGTCAGTCATATAATTTTACATCAGGAATCAAACAGTAAGTTAAAGAATTCCAGATCGATTCAAGAAAAGCCGTTTTATTAAGTAGATAGGTGATGGCATAAATGAACAGTTGTACATAACAAAAACGTAAAATAAAAAGTGTTAACAAGGTAAAGAGCGTAGATGAATCCAGCGTAACTTTTAAATAAACCTAGTTTCTAAAAAGCAATTTTCATAAAACACACAGTTTTAAGTGCATGATACTTTTTCAATAGTTATGCATCTAAAAAACAAAGTGCTTCACTAGAGGTTATGTCGGGTGATTTCTTTTTTTCCTGTAATGCTTTTTCCCAAAACAAAAGAGCCCTACCCCTTTAACCTAGACTCCTTCAACTTTGACTGATAAGTGCTGGGTAGCATTGACATAATTTCAACTGTGCGTTCATTAGGATGAACCTTGGAGCGTTGAAATTGGTAGTAAGCACGAACTACTCGATCATAAAGCTTTAATTGTAATAAAGATAAGAGCCACCAATTCCATGTGTGTATAGTAAATCCATTTCTTTTTCGTGAAAGAATACGTATAACTTCAAGCGCATGAGGAAAATCCCCAACAGAAACAAAATAAGAAAGGAGTACACTGTAAAACTCAATTTTCTGCTCTATGTAAGATTTCCTCCTAAGTTTTAGCAAAGAGAACGACTGAAGCGCTAATTCATGACTCGAATATGGCAATTTCAGCACACCATTAAATAAAACATGGTAGGATTTACAGTGAAGTGGCATCGTTTTTTCTGAATATGAAAGAGCGGCTTTTAATATTTTGTAAACTTCCGTTGCATCGTTCAGCACATAACATATGGCTACTGCCAATGCCGTACTAGCCGTAGGAGAAACATCCAAGGATTTCGGACGAATACCAAATACATACTGAGAAGGTTTGCGAGCAGTATTTAATATTTTTTGATTTTTTAATAACGATAAGGTATCACCAGAGTAATAAGTGTGAAAAATTGATAGTACTTCATTAAATTGGCAGACACCAGTAAGTGCTTTCAAAAATTGAGCGACAATGGATTCATTTTGATATTTCTGGGGTATTTCGCCAAAAAACAAAATTGCTTTTTGGAATTCTTTCTCTTTTAGAAAAGAATGCATGCAAAACTTGTATATGTAAGGCAAGTACACTTCATAGCGATTGGCAAATTTGCTTCTCCAAGCATTGACTGTCTCGTGGATTACGAGTGGATCAACAGTTCTAGCAAAGCAGTTGTTAAACGCTGACAAAACGTGGTGATCATAGAGGTACCGACTATGGCCACAAGCATTAAGTAGGTTGTGCATCTTTTTCAAAAGTCCGTGTTTCGAATATAATTGAAGAATATAAATAAAAGAGTGCTTTGGTAATGGACCCACGCCAGCGTTGATCCATAATCTGCTTAATTGATTCGCCCAAAAGATTTCTTTGGTAGAAGCAGCCATATGAGAAAGAAAGTCAAAAACATGTTTCAATTGCAAATCGGAGGGAAAGGAAATAGGCACCATGGTTGTAGAATCTGGCTGTTTTGGAAAAAGAGTTTTCTTTAAAGCATATAAAGCCTCTTTTGGCATTGGTGTGTTTGGATGCTGTAGATGATAGGCTATCAAAGACTCAAAGTATCGTAGTTTCAAAACATCCGATAACACTGTGTGATACCAGAAATTATTCTTAAAGATCGTATACATGAAAGCTGAATGTGTTGATTCCGATGCGGAAAATTTCTCCAGAAAAAAAACAAAACAGTGTGAAGGAATTCATGTAAGTGCCTTTCGCTAGCTATCTTTGCCCAGTGAGCAGTAACATAAGTCAGGGCCAAAGGGCTCAGCTTTTGATAAGCCTGCAAGCTTAGTGCAGAAGACTCAGATATTAAGCTGGCCATATACTGATAAACCCATTGTTGAAATTCTTTCTTTTCGTCTTTAGAGAATTGCCTTAAAGATGGTGTGCTTAATACAAAATTACTTAAGGTTTCCAGTTTTTGTACAAGCTCAGATACATCATGATGATTCTTTTGTCGGAAAAAAGGGTATTTTGATAGAAATCGAGCTAATCCGCTTAACTCAAAGTAAGCAGAAGATCCAGTTTTTGTAGGTTGTCCACTAACGAGCGGTTCAGAAGTTCTTATCATCGAAAAGTTGGGATGCATACCATTATTAAAAAATGGGAAAGGCGCGCTATGCCAATATTTGCTATTTAGGCGGTAACTCCAAGAAACCGATACAGCCTGCGGGGAACGTACATGCCGAAACCATGCAGAGAGTACGGATGTTTGGTAACTTTGCATTTCTTTTTTTTTCAGGAACCCAGTATATCACTATCCCCAGGAATGGGGGTTTTATGAAATGTGTGTTCCTCTAGTAGAAATTTGACTAGTGAAGCTAAAACACGACTAATGAAATTAAGAGAGGGGTATAAATCTAATATTTGGAGAAAATCAATGTCGAGATCCGCCGAAAGCGCTTTGCTTTTTTCTCATGAGTATTAATGACACGAACATTCAAATTCCACCGTAAAAAATTGACAATTTATCTCATTCATGTCATTAACCCAGTATCGTCCCTAAAAAAAGTATATTAAATAAGGGATTAATGACTTTTTCAAAGGACTCTGGTTTCTGGTGTTAGGAAAGGATAGCTCCATCAGAGGCCTGTGCTTTCCTGTACAGGTAACATTGTTTTTTCTTTTGTTTATATTCCTTTTCAACAAAAAAGCAGCAATTAGTAACGTATTTGACTCTTTTATTGATTTAAAAGCTCAATTCTTTTTTAATTCTTTACATAGGTCGATTCAAATTCGTTTTTGAGGTGCAAAATTTCACGATTTGTAAACACTCGAATTCCGTCTGTTCGAATGAGTCTTTAGTTATTTCGCCTGTGAATATATCGTTTCTTGAATTCAGTGTGGCTTCACCGAGTCTTGAGAAGTTGAATTTCCGGTTCCACATGGTATGCTAGTACTTAAAATCATTGCCAGAGATTCCATGTTGAGCTTAACGCTAGCAGTTACGACTTGAGGTTTCAGCTATTGTTCTCTTGTTCTCAAAATCTTTTCATTGTGTCCGACACTGCAGTAAGTCTCTTCAGTTTATGTTGATTTGGTTATGAACTGCTATGGGATTTGCAGTTTCCATTCCACAAAAATGATGCTCAAAAGATGCTTTTTTCTTAGCTCATTGAACCCTTTTTACCATCAAAGAATTCCCGTTTCCTTGCATTACACAGGACAAACGACAACCGTACTTGCTTTAATTCCCTTCGCAGGAAAGTGTCTCGCTTTTGGGAATGAAAGAATCACTTTAAGTCAAATTCAACCTACAAAAAGAAGAAATTCAGGACGTTAAAAAGGCTTCTACTTTTCTTTCCATTGAACCTTTGTTTTATTTCGAAACAAACCTAAGTAACGCCGTTACTTGACTACCCATCGACTTCATTTGTAGGAAACCACTACTGTAATTTTCAAGGAAGACACTCATTTTCTTGATATCTTTTTTACTTATTTTTGTTCCCCTTATATTCATTGGTGTTAGCTGATCGATTTTATATAAATATCTCTAACGAAAATTGATTCCATGTCTTTTACTTAAAAACGGATCCTTGCTGTCGACATTGTGTTTTGTATAACTGGTTTGTTTTCTCTCATATATAAAGTTTAAAGTTCTCTTTATAATCTCCTTTTTTATTCGTAATATGTCAAAGCATCAGGCAAACTCCATTCTCCGCAACTTTGCAGCACAAGTTAAAAAGCCATGGGTAGATTCCCCTTGTTGGTATAGCGCCGTTGCTAAGTATCCTCCGGCTACTCAGTATTTAAACCGAATCACGCCTCTTTACTCGACAAAAGTTCGAAAATCCAAAAACGCCAACAAGGAAATGTACCACCCGCAATCCATCCACTGGCCTGAAGATAGACTTCGTAAGAAGTTTTATCAAGATCATCCATGGGAACTGGCACGACCTCAGATTATTACTGAGAATGATGGCAACGACCATCTCTACTGTGATTGGAGCCAATTAGATCAGCCTAGAAAAGCGCTCACAGGTGAAAATGTTGTTCAACGAACGATGTGGCTAACTCAAAATAAAAAGATGGATGTACAGAGTGCTTATGATCAAGCTAGACACGAATTTTACAACTTGAGAGCCAAGCAAGAGATTCAACAACGGATAGCTCATGATCAATCGCAAGCGTTGGGTGCTGTCTTTACAAAATCTGATCTTGAACTCGGTTACGAACTTGATCAAGCAGTCCTTAATGATTGGTTTGAAAAAGCCTCTCAACGTTCGGAAGTTTTCCGGTCTAAAAATACAGATCCTGTCATTGATGTTTCATCCAACTCAACGGACACAGAGTCTAAACCGTGACAAGTTGTTATTTAAGATTTATTATCCTTGCTAATAACCATTTAATTATGACTCACTAATTGCTATCTATTTTAAACTATATCCTCGTCGTAAAATTAAATCAAGAAGCCTCTTCATAAATTGTATGACTCCAAATGTAGTGAACATGAATAAGTATTTGTAAACCGTCAAGGATGACATTACAAAGCCAAAAATTGTTTAGATAACTGTGCAGCTTTTACATAGACGCATTACTAAGTAAGTATTGTGTCTAGATTACCGCTACTGGACCTGTCCCTTAGAAACCATTAAGAGTACGTATACAAAAAGTCGAAGAGAATTTTTTTTTTGTTTTCTTTTATGGCCTCCAAGTCCAAAAGTCAGAAATGACTTACTGCATCCTTAAGAGGTCAGTCAAGAATAAAAGCCGAGTTTTGAAATCAGAATTTTAATTTACGTGATGTATATATAACTAATAGAAACCGTTAAAATTACCTCCTTTTAGGGCGGGGCTTCATTTCTTCAGGAGGGACAGGATGTAACATTATCTTGTTAGGATGTTGAGGGGTATTGAATGAATGACCCTTGCTCCAGTCATAGCTGACGGCATAAGCAAAGATATCACCAGTACGGTTGAAAGTAGTGCAAGCAATTGGACCACCAACATTAGGATAGCTCTTTAAGCGTTGATGACTGTCTTTATCCCAATAGCTAAAAGTACCATCTGATCCAGCAGTGGAAAATGTTCCGTATTGGGGATGGAAAGCTATAGAGTTAACACTGTAAACATCAGATGTTCCTGTTCCTTGAGTACGATGGCATCGGAAACTAAAGTTATCTTTCTGAAATTTCTCGTCCAAATTTTGAATGGCACATCTTCCTTCGACACTACCAATAGCATAACCATCACCTTTGGCGAAGCATGCAATACTTCGAGTTTGAAATTTTAAGGGACTCATTGCAACTTTAAATATTTTTGTGGGTTCAGAAAGATTTACGACGCATACATTACGCTCAGCGGTACCAATGACAAGCAAAGGATGGACAGAATCCATAGTATAGACACGCTCAGGAAGGCTAACTGTAGCAATAGGAGCTGGTTGACGAAGATCCCAATACTTTAAAGTTTTATCCCAGGAACCTGTGGCCAAAATGGGGGGACTGCCGACGCTCTCGACGAAGCGGACACATCGAATTGCATCGTCATGAGCAGCGACCTGTTGATGCTGGCCAGTTTGGATATCGAAAACCTTTGCTGACTTATCGGTGCTACCAGAAGCCAGCTTTGTTCCATCACGAGACCAATGAACGCTCAAAACGGGACCTTGATGATCATATAAGGCTTTTCCAACAGATTGTCCAGTCGATTGGACTTCATAAATGCGGACTTTATTGTCCCTGCTTAGTGTTAGAATGGATCTTAAGTTCAAAAGATCATGAATATATTTGAAGAAGTAAGTGAGAGCAAACAAAACACCATAACAGCTTTCGTAAACAATTATAAAGAGAAATATCTTCTTTAACAATATATGGCTACAATATAATTCATTAAAAACTCTTTATTTTGACTTCACAACGATACAGTACAGCACATAAGTACGATGATAATTGTCTGTCATCACTGAGTCTCTTCTTCACAGGCAAACAGGATAAATGCAGCACATAATTCATAAATGTAATAATAATACTTACCAGGAAGAAGCAGCCAAATAGTCAGCCTGAGGTGAGAACGCCAAGTCTGATATAGAGTCTTCTGGGGGTTGTGGAACCTTTGTTTATTAGTGATCTTTGAATCTCGTATTGACCTTAAACATACCTCTACATCTGATTTTAGATCTCCTGTTGCAGAGGAAACTGTTGTTGCAGTAGCTTGACCAAAAAGCGACATTTTATGATTTTGGCGGTTGGCAGGGTGTCTTCGTCGATCTGTTTCACCAACATGAGAGAAGTGTTCTAAACCCTGTCAACAGAAAACAAAATCGTCCTTTGAATTTCTTTAAAGTTTACAATTATATATTTCGAAAATTCTCTTTGCAATTCTCTGCATACTCATCTGCTAAGTATCAAGGCATTTTTGACAGCATAGGCTAAATTCTACTAAACTACTAAAGTTAATTCTCATTTTTGGTACACTGTAAACTACATATCTTATTATTTAAACAAAATGAGCTTATTTTGGATTCCTGCAAGCTCAGTAGGAGATGAAATGCCAGACACGGTCGCGCAGTGTGTCTTGGAGGCTTATAATCGTCTTCCTGCACATGGAAAACCTATTATAAGGGCTAATGGAGTTCGTGAATGGACAACATTAGCTGGAGTTGTCCTTGAAGATACGAAAGAAAAAAAATTCACTTGTGTTGACTTATCGTAAGTGGGTCTGGAAATCAGAGCGTTACTGACATTTTTCTTAGAACTGGTGTAAAATGGTATATTTAAACCTTTAAAAGATTTCTGAGTCGGCGTTACCCAGAGATTGTTGAAATATCAGAATCATGCACTAACTACAATTCACATCAGTACACCAATTTCCAAAATTGAACCAAATCAATTTGGAAGTGTCTTACATGATTGCCATGCTGAGGTACTAGCTTTACGATGCTTTAACCGGTACGATTTTTATTTATTTAAGGAAGGTACTAATGTTTTCTCATTTAAGGCTTCTATTAGAACATTGCAGATCTTACAACGATGAACCAAGTAAAGCATGGCTTTTGGAAAAGAGAAATGAGAAAAAGTTCTGTTTGAAACCAAATTTAAAGCTCCATCTATATGTTTCAGAATGCCCATGCGGTGATGCAAGCATGGAGCTATTAGCAAACAGCTTAGAAAATAGTGAACCTTGGAACATGGCTTCACTAGCAGACCAACCCATGCGTGGCCGAACTGACTTTGGCCAGTTGGGTATAGTACGAACGAAACCTGGTCGCGCTGATGCTCCCTTCAGTTGGAGCAAAAGCTGTTCAGACAAGATTTCTTCTAAACAATACCTTTCCATTTTGAATGCGCAAACAAGCTTGCTTATTGAACCAATATACTTATCGTCATTAGTCCTTCCTGAAAGCGCAATTGTTAATACGTCGATGAAAAGAGCATTTGGTCCCTCAGGTCGATGTATGGGACTTTTGAATCAAGTGTCTGGGAATTACACGTTTCAACCGTTTCAGGTATTAGCAACCAAAAAAAAATTTTCATTCTCGAAATTAGTAGATCCAGGTATCCGTATTGCTACCAGCACGAATGTTCTAATATGGATCGGGAATCAGTTGAATACAACTCAAGTTATTCATAATGGTATTCAAGCCGGTAAAAAGGCAAAAGATACCGATCGTTCGCAAACTATAATTTCCAGAAAGGCTATGATGCGCATCTTGCAAGATGTCCAGCATCCTAGTTTAGAGAAAAAAAATTATGAGGAGTGGAAACGAACGAATGCCGATCGGCAGCGAGCAAAAGAAGTAGTTCGGGGTGTTTTGAAGTATTGGACTTGCAACGGAGGGGATAATTTTGACTGGAGTGCATAAGAGTTCATTACAAATAGACTATACAGGAAATAAGTGAAATGTTCAGTATAATTTTTATTCTTTGAAGCTCATGAACAATAGGGTAAATTAAGGATGAACGAGTACAATCGAAAGGTAATAAAGAGCGTGAACAGTATTATAGTAGGTCCAAAAAGATAAATTAAAATAGGGATACCATCGGAAAAGAAACACAATGTGTGAATAGTATATATAGGTTAAGAGGAATAACGAAAAAAAAAAGGTTACTAACACTCTGAAACAAGGGGCCATTTTCTAAAAAATGGCGAATAATGGAAACGGGCGGAATAGAGTTTTTAGATATTTACCTCAACATCCCAAAATCAGATAAGCGTCCTTTTGGGGCATGCGTTTGTATCGGTGTCTTGTTGTAAAGGCTTTGGTTCTTGTAAGAAGTACATGTGGAGGAGTTTTCGGGTGTGTTTGTGATAGAGATTGGTGTAGGAGGGCCTGTGAAAGAATTGCTTGCTGGGGACTTTTTCAGTCCTTTGTAAGCCTTCAAAGGAGTAGAATAACTTTTTGAAAGAGACCGGGGACGAATTCGCTTGGGTGTAGGGTTGTTAAGAAGGGACACGCTTCTTGTCAGTTTTCCATGGCGAGCCCAAAGCGAGTGAGATGAAGATGCTTTCGATAAAGGGTGATGATGTATTTTCAAAGGAGAAGGAGTTTGATTTTCAGCTACTAGATCATCCAAACCAGATGACTGGGGAGTAAAGAGACTGTGCAATTGGGTATGTCTGGTATTAGAGGGGGTGGACTTGGTGGGCGAGTCAACTGTGCAAAAGCTATCTTCACATAGTTGAGGAGAGGGTGAACGGTCAAAAGGGATAGTTTTTTGCTTCCAAACGGAGGTGATACATGGAGTATTCGGTAAATGATGTAGCTTGTTTTTGGCGATAATGGGCAAATCGTGCAGAGGAGAGTAAGGTTGATTGACCTTGACTTTGTACATGGCCAATTGCAGCCGCAATCGAAGGTGTTCGGCACATGCTTTGATATCATGAATATGTTCAGAGCGTTCAGCAAACTTGGTTAAGTGTTCTTCGGTCTCAATATCTTGGTCAGTATTTGCCTCGTGATCAAAGATAGATCTTTTTGTTGAAGAGACAGAGTGCGATTCTTCATTTTCATAATCTTTGGGTACTCCTCGTAGACTCACGGGAGACTTGTGCTCCCCTAATGGAAATATGTCCTTATGCGGCCGAAACACGGCAGAGGGTACTGATCCTGGGGCTGTGTTCTCCTTACCTGGAGCTGTTTGCAAAGGCGTCACCGGAAGATTCGCATGCAATGCATCCTCTTGACCATTAATTTCTACCAATGCGGCTCGGTTTCCCCCATCTGCTTGCTTGCGCGATGGCGTAGAAGGCTTCAAAAATGGGTCCATTCTAGTTCAATCCCGCCTTTCTTGGGCTAAACAAAGAAAACGACAATAAATACGAAGCTCCCGGTTAGAATTGCCGCGTAGAGTATGTACAATGATGCTTACAACAAAATTCGCCCAAGACACAAGGTTGAGAGTGTTCAGTTTATATACGACGAAGCAACGCGTCGCGCTACTTAGCGCGCTGTCTAAAATGTTTGGCGTTTTCGTGTGCGCGAGGCGACTGATCAATGTTACCTAGACACGAGGAACAAATATGATTTCATAGCGCGCGCGTTTTTGACGCGTAAACAAAACACCAAGGAAATAATAATAATAAATCTCAAGTAAAAGGAATGTTGTATGCAAAATTGACCAATCTCAACGGAGAAAAGAAGTTTGAAATTCGTATGTAGTTGCTCTATTTGAGGATGCGAAAATTGGACGCTAAATTGGTATTTCAATTTCATGTAATCGTGAAAGCATTAAATTATTAGGATTTTGTTCGCATTCACAAAGTAAAGGCGACTAAAGCAGAGATGTGATCTTGGGGAAATGTACGATATGTCCTACGGACGGAAATGTAGGGATTCTTGGAGCTTTAGTGAATGGAAAAATATCGCTTCTTTTATTCCCTTTTTATTGATTCAAACGAATATTAAAAGTTGAACGAGACAGCAATCCTATAATTTCTGACGACTCAAAGTATTTCTTTACATCTAGCAAATACTTAAGTTTAAGAAGACATCCTATGCAGGATGGAAATCCAAACATGATTAGAAAGCTGTATGAAACATTCAAACGCTTTTCTCCACATTCCTTTCACTCCTCCTCATTTATTATGAAACTGGAAAGAGTAAGAGTCGATTTGTCAGACTACAATTGTCGGAAAGTTCCTTGATCTCATTGAACTGTCAATTAAATATCAGTTGGTTTTTATCTTAAAGGGTTTTCTTTTCTGGGTTGGCTTATTAGAAAATAACAACTTTTCGAGATGGAAGGGAGCATTATTAAAGACGAAGCTTCGATTTTAACGATTTCTCTACTTGTTACGAATTGATTAAATTCATCACAGAAAATCCCAGTTACCATCTTTGCACCGTCTAAGTTTTTCAGTTATAAACTCCGGAGCTCATGAATTCTCGTATTGAAATTTAGCACAACCCAGTTTGCTTTTATCTGTATGGATTCACTATATATCATCATGCTTACTTGTCATCGCATTACAAGGAATACTTCAAGGTCTAAAGGAACGCTTGCTAAAATCTCCATAGATGATTTAGATTCTTTTTCGAATTAGAATATGGAATTTATTTTGTAGCGTACCGTGTAATCCCTCAAACACTGTACCGGAACTATGTAATTTTTGCTTGTCGATTATTTTACCAACTGTGTTCGACTGCATTTCAGAGTACGAAAATCTATCTCAATGAGTATTGGAACAATATATTATTTATTTATTTTATTCGTTATGAAGCCTGGACTAAATAAAGTATAGGAATCTTCTGAATTCATCGTGTATGACTATTATGATATTAAGAGCAATGTTTCACGTAAGGACCATAAAATTCCCACAGTATGCTTTATTTCTTTTCTCTTTTGAGTGGACTGTTACAAAGAATGATAGTACTTTTGATCTATTCTACAAATTTTTCTTTCGTTCATTGACAGGTATTTTATTTAATTTTTGTTTACAAGTAAATTTCATTAACGAGATGTTTATGTCATCAATACATTAATAAATAAAAAGAGAAACGAAAAACAAAAGCAAGTAAATGCTAACAAAGGTGAAGAAATGAAATAAGAAAAAGAAATGAAACAAGAATGAAATCCAGCTAATCTGTTCATCAATGGCCACGTCTTTTGTAGACATTGAAGCAATTTTTCCATAATTATGATATAGGGCTATGCATCCAGCCATTTCATTACAAGAGATTGACGTTACCAAAAAGGCTTTACACAAATGGTAATTCATTCAACAGGATACTGTTGATACACCACTGGCTTTACTCTGTCAGATCTTCCACCTTTATAATAGCAACAGCAGCATGTCCTACATGATACTTTACATACTTATTTACTTCTTCTCATTCTGATCCCGGTACAGTATCCTATTCATATAATATTTTCTATTTTCGGTTTATACCATTCGTTAAATCAATACCCATTTTCATCCCACTCTAAAACTACTCAATATTACCAACAGACACTTACAGGATAAAAAAGAAAAAAATATAGTAGGATGTGGAAAAAAACTTTTTTGACACTAATACTTCAACTATTTTAAACATAGTCAAGACCTTGCCAATTCATTCAGCAGAAAAGACACACGACAAAGTTCTCGTGCATATTTTAACATCAACATGAAGGTACAAAACGAAAACCATTGCCGGTTCTACAAAACCAGTAAAAATGTACTCAAATGAAAAGACAAAAAAAGGGCTGCAAAATACATCAACCTTTTCTATATGCGCTTGACAACAAAAATCATCCAAGACCAATAAAACGCTCCATGTCGCAACGGTTCTGCTCTCACGCCGGCTTAGTTTATTTAAGCAAGAGCAGGGAAGTCAGCTTCAGAAAGGGTAGGAGGAGCTTGAGCTTGAGCGGAAGTTTGGTTTCTGGGGGCATTGTTGCCACGGCGAGGACCACCACGACCACCACGGGCAGCACCACCACCACGGGAAGGGCGAGTGGTGAAAGTTTGCTCAATGTCAAGAACAACCTTCTTGGGTTTGGATTCCTTGGCGGTATTCTTCTTAGAAGCACCACCCTTCTTGACAGAAGCAAAGATGTCCTCAGGTTCACCCTTTAGGATGGGCTTAGCATTGTCAATGGTTTCAACCTTACGGCCAACGGGCTTAGCAGTAGACTTGCGGCTAGCAAGGAACTCATCAAGAGTCTTGACAGAATCCTCTTCATTGGGGACGGGGGTGTTAGCACCAGAGGGAGTGTTGCCTTCATCTTCAGCAACATCAGCAGTTTGTTCGGATTGAATGGCATCACCCCAACCACGGTTAACTTGCTTAGTGGTGTCACTAAAAAAAATGTTAGTTATTGCTCGAGATACTATATCTAATGAAAGAGTGTCATATCGTTATCCATGTTGGATTTCTATTATGTAGCCAAGTACAAACTTTAACAGCTCTTTCATATTTCACATACACAACACCAGTTTGGCTGCGGCGGTCGTTCTCACGGCCACGACGAGGACGACGGGTAGTAGGAGCAGAAGAGGAATCTACAGGGTGGGACAAGTTGTTGGAACGAGCATCCTTACCTTCACGGATGAAAGCTTCATTGCCTTGAGGTTGACGGCGAGGTCTGCGAGGCTGATCGGCCTTCTTAGCGACAGTGCGTTCACGGGGAGTAGGTTGGTTAGAATCACGTTTCTTGGAGGAAGTAGTTGGAGCAACCAACTCACGGGGCATAGGAGAAGAAGATTCCTTCTTCTCACGGTGGCTGGGTTTCTTGTCAGCGTTTGCTGCGGGAGTCTCCTCTCCGAGGAGGTCAAAGAGGTTCTAAAAGAGTGGTTAACACATTACTGCCCAAATATATATATTTTTTAATGAATTCTCGGCAAATGGTTCATTTCATCGTATTCATTCGCTAGCAGACGACACCAATTTAGCGTTGTTCCCTAATATTCCCGTCTAGGAATTGCTTGGTTTTTTAAACTATTCGTCTAAACAATCTCTCAGTTCATTTCCGCATAAACCCAAAAAATGTTCTACTTTTCGTTTATCCCAAGAAATCAACTCCTTTTAACGACAAAACTATCCTTGAAATTCCTCATTTTCAACCATTGCCAATATTTCTTCATACCTTGGATGCAACAGACATTTGGAAGCTGTAGAGTTCATTCGTGTGTTGCGTTACACAACTAATTCATCCAAAAAGCAGTCACTGTTACATAGGGTAGGTCATATTAGAGTAAGTTAAGGACATGGCTTATAATGTCGCTAAAACAGGAATAAAGAAGAAAAAAGGGCCCACAGGTGCATGGTCGGACGTAGTAGTTTTCGTTTCAGCTTGGTCAGCCCTGAAAGTAAACAACGTAATTTATCCTTAGTCTAGTAGAGCAGATAATACGAACTATATACGATATTTTTAAAGTGTAGAATAAATTCAGACAGGTACTGTAAATCCACTGTAACCTTTTGTAAAAGTATGCTTCTATTGTTAATGCAACTATTCCCTAACATACAATGCCTAAGCGCGACATAGAGCTTGCTCAACAAGCTCTATGACATCAAAAGAAAATAGAGAAAGGTTCGAGATCATAAAATTTTCGTGAAAAAGTATCAATTACAATCATTGAGTCAAACACGGAGTCATTAAGCGTCAACGTTGATGGGATCATCCTTTAAACCAGAACTAGATTTCTTTCCTCGACCTTTTTCAGCATTGCGGGACGAACGAAGAGAAGTTCCAGCACCTTGAAAGGTGTGAGATTGTTTTTTGGTAGCGGCTTCTTCACTTCCAGTAGGCGGCTTGTAGGGATACCCAAAAAAGTAAGCACCAATCGGCAAGTTCAAAGGCGCCGGGCACTCTTGCTGTTCCAAGTTGTCAAACTTGTCAGTTTCAGCTGTTTCTTCTTCCTCTATCTGTTTTCCATTTAATTTAGAACCGGTACCTCTCATCGTTGAAGCTTGGCCTTGTTTCACAAGATCGTTATACTTGATTCTATGAATCATCGTTCCTTTAATCGAGGCGACGCGTTCTTTCTCCTTTTCTTGTAAATGCTCTTCATACCCAACAGGCGTCTCAAAGTCAACGACTAAATCTGTTTCAATCACTGACACGGCACCGCGAGAGTCATCCGGCTGGACATCAATAACTTTGATCCTAAAAACTTCGCCATTATATAAAATTTCAAAGATATCATTCCTCGTAAGCGTGCTAAAGTTCCGCAGTGCGCTTTCCAAAACTGCTCGATGATCGCTAATATCCAAAAAGTTGACACTTTGAGGTTGCAACTTTACAAAGCTTCCTTGAGAAATGTCAGTATTGATAACATGTACAATGTCTCCTGGTTCCAAATCCAGTGTATTCATCATCTACAAACCGGCTGTTAGCATAAACAGTCTCTTTCTTGTCATTTTTAGCTAGCTTACCCAATAAGGAAAATAAACTCTTCCTTCTTCAGCAATGAACTCTAACACACCGCCATGGGTCTTTTTCTGGGCAGCTGCGTTCTCAAATTCAAACAACATTGGGTAGCTGACATTCAACCGAGCTAGACAACTGTTAGAGTGAAAAAAATTCCACTAGAGATTCTATGTGTAATACGTACAAAGTTTTTCTAAAGCAGAGGGAGGAAGAATCACTAGACAGTTAGTCATTATCACTTCAGTACTACTGGACGCATTGCAAAGGACAAAAACTCCTTATACTTTCCGTATATTGCTCATCTTTCTAACACTCATCACTTACCTTTTCCTCCATAATTTACACTTATTCCTTTTTCTCCAGGCATCATAGCAGCAGGATAGCATCGATAATGAGCATCAAACTTTTGGTTAGGGTCTTCAAATGCTGAGCGCAAATGAGACATCATAGAAAAGCCATTATAATCTTCTGAAAAGAAACCTCCGCCAAACTGATCCCAATAGTTAAAACCTTCACTTTTCGCGCATATTGTACATACCATCCTGGCAAACGATTACTTCTTTCTCAATAGAAAAAGCAAGAAACCAATTTCACCTTCTTTTAATAGAAATAAAACTGATTTTTTCGTCAATATTTGGAGAAAAGCTAACAGAATACAGTTTCCTTTAGAAATGGATCTTTCCAAGAAATGATATTACATTGTACACATATCTGGGTCCAAAATAAAGAGGTCGAACGAAGGAACAGAAATTTAGTAAACTCGTTACTGAGATTTAATGAACTATGAACGCATGAAAAAAAAAAGTACAAATGTATCATTACAGTCTATACGAAACGGGTGAGAGTTTTTACTTCGTAAATGGAATATACATATGCTGCTAAATTTAATCAAAAATAAATTATTATAGAAATCTCAAAAGCTTCATAGTTAATGAATCTATAGTAGGAAACACTTCGTAACATCGTAATTTATTCGTTCATAATAACAAGAAAACCAAATTACACTGAATGTAATAAAAGGAGAAAGTTAGCAAGGGAAGACCCAAAGACATTGTTAGAATTACTGGAAGTCAAAAATTTTAGACCATCGGTAGATAAACAAGCACAATACAGCATGCCTGTCAAGAGGACAAAATCGAGAAGAAATTGCATACGAGATAAAAAGACAGATAGATCATAAGGAATCGTGCCTTCTTCACAAAGAAGTTATACTTCAAAAACATTGAAAGTAAATCATTCAAGTAAATCAGTAAAAAAATGACTCCAACCAAACCAAAATCGTAAAATTATCAAAAGCATAAGTCCAAGCATCGAACGTTGATAAGGAGTAGAGTAATCGTGACAAGACTTTTCTAGTAATATCGCAGAAAAGAGACGGATCTTATGAAATATAAATCACTTAAATATTAGAAAAGCCATAAGGGGACTTTAGGACTGGATGAGAATCGTTTCGCAAATGTAAAGGAGAATTTAACGTACTCGTCTGTCGTAAAGGAGAATCATTACCATAAATCTTGTCATCAACGGAGCGAATAGGGTTCACTAGTGAGGCAAAGCTGGGTGGAGGAGTGATAGGGGCACTTCTTATTCCGTTCAGTGCGTGTTCTTGCAAAAATCGCGATGCCATAGGAGCATGTAACGCACGGCGGAAGCCAGGAGAAGAAGGTTGAGAATGACTTACGTTGGAAGGCTTTTTCGCTGGGTGTGTGACAGTGAGCTTGATGATTTCCATATTAGGTTGTACGTAGTAATCCAAGTCAAAATGTAAAGCAAAAGCTCGCACAGCATTTGAGATACTATGGTCCTTTGAAGGAGCTTCAAAAACAAGCTCGTTTCCAGGAAGACAGTGATTAGCGAAAAGTAAAAGTCTACTATATATTTCTAAGGTTGTAGTATTGTTTAAATCCAAACCCTGATCCTTAAAGCTAACTTCAAAGGTTTTGTATTGGTGCTTTCTACGCCGTTCCTCTGCTTGACGTTTCTTAGCTTTTTCGGCCTTTTCACGTTCGGCAGCAGGTAGTTGGCGTTTCCATTCAACACGCAAACGGCGGCTGTTAATTTCGTAGCCATTCAACGTTTGGACAACTATTTGAGCTTCTTCAGGAAGGTAAAAATTCGCGAAAGCTAGGCCACGGAAGATACCATTGTCATAATGATAGTTGAAAGCATAGGGACGTGGAATACCTAATTGCTTGAAAGCTTCAAGCAAAGCATCCTTTTCCAATGAAAAGGGAATATTTTTTACAACAATAGCAGTCGGAATGGTATCCTCACCGGGTTCAACAGAAGTAGGGGTGGGTGTCCGGGTCGAAGAAGTCATTGGAGTACGCTGACTCGAAAAAGAAGGATTATTTCTGACAGAAAAGGCCTCGACATCTTCAGAGCGACTAGCATCGGAAGATAAAGGTTCCTGATTTGGCGGGTTAGTGTTCGTGGTAGCACTTTGAACAGCCTGAGCAAAAGGGTCCCCCATGAATGCAGCGTTTCTTGAAATAAGAGATGGAGTTGAAACGGACGGGTTTGATTCCGAAGCAAGACTTGGAAAATTGCCTTTGTTAGGGACATCCGAACCACCTAGGACATTACCAAAAGCAAGGTTGCCGAACGGGTCCGAAGTTGAAGGAGCTGGAGAAGCAGCGCGGCTACTAGAGAGAGAAAGACCTCCTGACCATTTTGGATACATCGACGTGTTTGTCCCATTAGCGGAAGTTACTCTACGAAGCGCTTGAGGAGATCCGATCGGTTGTAATTTCGGGGAATTCAGTGGTGATTGAAGTCTAGAAAGTGCTTCATGATTTGGTTTTTTTGGAGCAGGACTAGCGGTTAACGGATGCGAATCATTCGTCCTGACTTTCCAAGAAAATGACTCATTTGACATTTTTACAAAGCTCTTTGTTTCAGCAAAGTAGATAAAACCTCTCGAGTCCTCGAAAAGTTTTGGAAAAAAATTCCGCAAATTACTAAGCAGTAGTTTAACGGAAGACTCAGTTCAATGGGACAGAGAAATTATGCTGTTTTCAGGTAAGCGTAGTTGAATCACACTTGCTAGAATACCAGAAATAAGAACATGTGGTCAAGGTCGTTAAAGTAATTTAAAAATGTACGTCAGAGGACCGTAGTCGGTTTTGTGCACTTTCTAATCCTTCCGATAATAGCTACCTTATTATATTATTATCTTACAACGAGGAATATTATTAACCTTACAACGCGGACTCTACGTTGTAACATCTGAACAAGACAAGACAGATGAAAATGTTGAGTTTCAGACTTTAGTTGTTATTGAATACTATTAAAGAAATTTTAAAGCTTTTCATATTTGTCAAATTTCCAGAAACGATTTTTACTATGTAATGTCGGAGAGTCACCCTCTTGGATAATTCTTCTTCCTATATTAGAGGTAACCAATTTCAGAAACAAGTTTAACGTACATCAAAAGTCAATCCGCTCCTCTTTTTAACCTCTCCTTCTATCGAATAAATACATTTCTGGAAGGATACAAATATCATATTATCTGTATATGTATCGAGTTACAATCCACAGGGACTTTTTTAAAACGATTTCTTTAAACGATAAATTCTGACTAAACACTAAATGTTCTGAAGATAGATTCTATTCGTGACAAAGAATTTCGTCGTGTTTCAGTTCTTACTTCTGCTGTTCTTTTAGAATTGTTAAATTGAGGAAAAGTCGCTTTTCGTGAGTATTTCTGTGAGACTACTCAAACTAGGTGAAAGTAATTACCAAACGAGCAACTTGGATAAACGAAAATTATTCCTTTTCTGATATGAAGAAAAGTTAGACAGACAACAAACTAAGCTCAAATCATCCCACTTTTATAATAATACGAAGACATTGTCATCACTGATTTCTTCTATTATACAAGGTCTTTTAAATCGTCAGATCATTCAGATATACCCGGTTTCGTGGGTTGTAGTTCCATTGTTTATCAATACTTGCATAACAGGATAAAAACAGTTTTTCCTTTCACGGCACAAATTAACTGTGGATTATTTCTGTTGAAAAGATACAGAAAACGTTGGACGAAGAACAATTCATTTCCTTTTTATTTATTTTTATTTTAATTCTTTGAAAGAGTAGGCTTTAATTTGCTAAGATTTAATATCTGATAGTTTGGTCATTGTTTGCACAAGAGGTTCTTTCCGGGTTTTACCATTTTTACTCCGTTTCTCGTGGTTCCCATTTATTCTTTTCAATCCACAAGTGTTGCTTAACTTTTTCTTTTGCTAGGAAACGTCTTCTTCATTTATTAATTTATCGTCACTAATTGATTATCCCATTATTCAGTTCATCGTTTGATTGCCATTAATTTCTCCCCTCTCTCTTCCTTTGTTTGTCCTGTTCTATCATGCATATCTCTATTCCTTCCAATCACACTATGGATCACTTCGATCAGGAAGCTCCAGCGAGCAACAAGAACTCTCCCATAAATGATGCCACGCAAGACTCAACCTATGCGGATTCTCCAATAAGTAATAAACTCGTGTCCTCTGATAAGGTATCAACGGCTGTCCTCTCAGCCACCGTTTCTCCTTTGCCCAAATCGTTGAACGAGATGGACGAAAAAACAAATGCAGATATTCAAATTAACAATGACTCGGGTGAAGAAAAGAACCATAATGAGGATATCCAAATGATTCCTGAAAACAACATGGTAATTGTGGTCCCTGCTCTTGTCTTGACTCTTTTTTTGGCTGCTCTAGATAACACCATTGTCACCGTTGCCCTTCCTACCATTTCTCAGCATTTTCATGATTCCTCTCGCTCCTTTTGGATAGGTACTTCGTATTCCTTGGCTACAAACGCAATCCTACCGGCCGTTGGCGTTCTCTCCAACATCTTGGGGCGAAAGCCTATGCTTTATGTGTCGGTCTTTTTCTTCATGCTCGGTAGTGCTCTCAGTGGTGCTAGTCAAAATATGATTATGCTGATTGTTTCCAGAGCCATTCAGGGTCTTGGGGGTGGTGGAATTATGTCTCTGATTAACATTATCATTTCTGATATCACCCCTCTCAAAACGCGCCCTATATACACCGGTTTAATTGCTTCGGCTTGGGGTATCGCTCTCGTCCTTGGTCCAATTCTCGGCGGCGTTATTTGCCAAAGGACTACTTGGCGGTGGATTTTCTTCATTAATCTTCCTGTTGGTGGCATAGCAACAAGTCTTATAGTTTTCTTTTTGAGACTACTGCCAGTGCAACGACAACCCATTCGTTTGTTCCTTCAAACTTTTGACTTTTTTGGTCTTATCAGCGTTATAACTGGTATTGTACTTTTTTTGTTAGGTATTTCTTTGGGAGCTTCTTCTGGTCATTGGTCTCGTCCTGGTGTTTTGCCTTATATTATTGTTGGTGCAGTTCTTGTGATCATTGCTATGGTATACGACTTTCATACCAAGCGAAACGCTGTACTGTCTCCTACGTTTTTTAAAAATATAAACAGTCTCAGCTTGCTTGTTTGTTCATTCATTCATTTCCTAAACTACTATTTATTCTCTTACTATATTCCTCAGTACTTTCAACGGATTCGAGGTGACAGTCCTATCATGGCCGGTGTGCACTTCTTACCTGGTGGTGGTATTTTGTGTTTCTTTTCCATAAGTGTTGGTATCATCCTTAAAAAGCTAGGCCGGTACAAGCCACTGCTTTATATTGGGGCTGTCGCTTGCACTGCTGGAATGGGCAGTTTGATATCTTTGGGTGCCTACTCATCCTTTTCCAAAGCAATGGGCTTAACTACTATCTATATGTTTGGTTCTGGCTTTTTTTTTCTGCCTCCACTTATTGCCATGCAGGCATCCTTTCCTCCCTCATTAATGTCCATGGCCACGGCCACTTTAATGTTTATACGAAATATTGGAGGTGCTATCGGTATAACCGTAGGAGAGGTAATTTTTAGTCAAAGGGTGACTACTGCCTTTAACGGAGACAGTTCGATTTCGAGCCTATCATATGAACAGATCCAACAACGTCCAGTCGATGAACAGAACCATATTAAAGAAGCTTACGCATCTGCCTACAAGACTATTTGGCTTTTTGCTACTATTGCCATGGCTATTGGTGCTATCGCCGTCTTCTTTGTAAAAAGTGTTTCAATGGATCAAAGGGCGAAAAAAGTTCCTGCAAAAGAAGAGAATGATGAGCATGTTTAAAAAACTTTTTTATAATATTTGCTTTTAAGTTTATGTCTAGCTTTTCGATTTCTCCTTTATAGTTTGGAGTTTTCTAATTTGCGATGAATATGGTTTTGGTATTTGTTTAGGTTTCATATAATTCTTTTTATTTGAATTCTAAAAAAAATAGTTTGTTTTTTTTATTAATTAGATATCTTTGGTATAAGAGTACTAGTAAAATAAAAGAAATGTCTGAAGCTCCAAAGTGTATTTGAGTGTATCAATTCCTTTGAGTATACAAATGAACTAGTATTTCCAAAGAAAGAAAATGAGGTCCCATCCACTTGAGAACCATGGTCGACATATCGTACTCGTATGTTTTACTTGGCTTCCTGGGAGGGTTGATTTGACGTTTCTGATGATTCATCTTTTTCTGGAGCAATTCTGTATCGTTTGGTCATATCAAGCTATTAGAATGGTTAGCCAATGGATCTAATTCTATTTTCTTTGAAACTGAACGTACCATTTGTCGTTTACATTCACCAAACGAAGTCATCAAGTTCCTGCATTCTACTGGGAGCTGCTCTTTATTTTTCATACATTCTTGAGCAGATTTCCCGTGAATGAACATACAGTCTGAATGTAATAAACAATCTGCCAAATCTCTTCGAATACTCTTGCAAGAGCGACCCATATTCAACAAAAAGGATAAAGATCGTTTATAAACAGTGGTTAATGTGAAAAAAAAAGCGATTAACCGCAGAATTACCAAAATAAAGGATTGATCGGCTTATCGGAAGAATGCGACGTGCATAAATATGGAACGAAATTACTTTTAGACTTGATTCGAAATTAGCTCAGCTGTGGAGAATATCATTTTTATTAGTTGTTGTTGTTTTTCCTAGCCTTGTGTACTATGTGAGTATGGAAAGCACATTATTAATGCTATGTTTTTGTACGTGTCAATTGGTTAATTCTTAAGATGTTCCTTCTCTGTTTTGTTTTTCTTTTAAAGTCGCTGTTGTATAAAGCACTGTTTATTTTATGACCTTCAGCTTGCATTTTTTAATTGAATGATTCTAAGAGAAGTCTTCATATTTCAAGCCTGTTTTACAGATTCCTCCCTAGACTACAAAGCTGAGTTTTTAACGCTTGATAACTCTCTGAATAGGATTCCAAATGCCGAGTGACTAAGAAGCAAAAACAGTTGAGAAGAAAGCGCCTCAAACAAAACCAATCTATTCATCAAAAGATTCTATTGTATCTTTTCTTTTCTTTCAGCTCTACTTGTTTATTATCCTTTGTTGTTCAACCGACAACAGATTTCTTTGAAATGCATTGACTTGTTTGTTCAACAATCCAAGTGACTGTAGAAGAAATCTCAAGTTCGCTGCTCCCTTTCTCCTAGGTTTAACACCTGCAATGGATAACGCACTCCTTCTTTTGAGTTGTGAATTGACTCTTGTTCCTTTATTTCTTTATTCAAATTACTAGTCTCCGGCATAAGTTTGTTATTCACAGACTATAACTAGTTAACTATTGAACCATCGTAAGCAATTTCAATCAAGGCCCTTTACAAAATACCTTTCTCTCTCTTCCTTATGAAGTTTCCTTTAAGAGAATTTATTCCCATTTTACCTTTTTCAAATTCACAAATTCGTACTTCTCTTTTGTTTACATTATAGTGCAAAGCGCTGTAGTGCATAATCCCAGATACAACGTTGTAGCACATATTCTTTATTAATACAGTAGTTCGTCGACCAAGTAATTCTGCCTTTACGAGCAACCTGTTTAGACCATCTTTTGCTTACAATTAAGGCATTTTTCCTTCTTTTAAAGAGATTATGAGAGAAGTAATTTCCGTTCATGTTGGGCAAGCTGGTGTGCAAATCGGTAATGGTACGGTGATAAAATAAGGAAATAGTAGGCAAGTCGTTTGTGCAGACTATTTTCAGGTAATAACAGATGAGAAGAATTACTGACAGGTTTATAGCATGCTGGGAGCTCTATTGTTTGGAGCATGGCATCGGACCTGATGGTTATCCTTTGGATAAGGGGAATCAAATGCCTCACGGAATAAGCTACCGCGACGACGGCTTCGCTACATTTTTTTCAGAAACGGGCCAAGGCAAGTATGTTCCTAGAAGTATTTACGTAGACTTGGAGCCGAATGTTATCGACCAAGTACGTACTGGTTCCTACCGCGATCTCTTTCACCCTGAGCAAATGGTTTCTGGCAAGGAAGATGCCTCAAACAACTATGCTCGTGGTCACTACACGGTTGGAAAAGAAATGATTGAAGATACCCTCGAAAGAATCCGTCGTATGGCCGATAACTGTTCTGGCTTGCAAGGTTTCCTTGTCTTCCACTCTTTTGGCGGTGGCACTGGCTCTGGTCTTGGTGCTTTACTTTTAGAACGCCTTAACATGGAATATGGTAAAAAATCAAATCTTCAATTTTCCGTGTATCCTTCTCCTCAAGTCAGTACTTCTGTCGTGGAACCCTATAATTCGGTTCTTACGACTCACGCGACTTTGGATAACTCGGATTGTACTTTCATGGTTGACAATGAAGCTTGCTATGACATTTGCCGTCGTAACCTTGATATTGAACGTCCTACCTACGAAAACTTGAATCGCCTCATCGCTCAAGTAGTGTCGTCCATTACGGCTTCCTTGCGTTTCGCCGGAAGTCTAAACGTTGATCTTAACGAATTTCAAACCAACCTTGTTCCTTACCCAAGAATCCATTTTCCTCTTGTTACTTATTCCCCCATTGTCAGTAAAACGAAAGCTTTCCACGAAGCCAACAGTGTTCAAGAGATTACCAATCAGTGCTTCGAGCCCTACAACCAAATGGTCAAATGCGATCCTCGTGCTGGTAGATATATGGCTACTTGCTTGCTTTACCGTGGCGATGTCATTCCTCGTGATGTTCAAGCCGCTGTTACTACTATTAAGGCTAAGCGTACTATCCAATTTGTGGATTGGTGCCCTACTGGTTTCAAGATTGGTATTTGCAACCAGCCTCCTCAACATATTCCCGATAGCGGTATTGCTAAAGTGGATCGTGCAGTTTGTATGCTTTCGAACACTACCTCTATTGCTGAAGCGTGGTCTCGTTTGGACCACAAATTCGATCTTATGTACAGCAAGCGTGCTTTTGTTCACTGGTATGTTGGTGAAGGTATGGAAGAAGGCGAGTTCTCTGAAGCCAGAGAAGATTTGGCTGCTTTGGAAAGAGATTACCAAGAAGTTGGTCAGGACTCTGTTGATAATGAAATGTACGAAGCTGAAGACGAATATTAATTCATCCTCTAATTACCTTCGTTTAATTCTTCATTCATTCGTTCTCCTTATAACCTCGGGATACTCGTTCTTTAATCACGCTTAACAATTCACTTTCTTCATGTTTTGCATTATATAGCTGATGAGCCTTACATTCCTTTAACTATTCAAGAACGCCCTCTATCGAAACTATTGGCTTATACTTCTCGTCCCGAGGAATTTAATATCTAATTTTCCTATTTTTTATATCTGTCGATTAGATCCAATAAACGTTTGTCTTTGTATTGTAAGCCTGATACTTGAAACTTGAAATATGTCCGCTAACGTATCAGTTGTAAAGGAAAAAATTTAAGTATCTCAGTAATTTGAATCACAAGTATATTTAATACAAATGTGTAATTTTAATTTTAATTTGACTCACTACATTCCCATTTTTAAAGTGTCGTAAATACCCTTCAAAGTTTATATATAAAACCAAACGGTATATTGCTTCATGAAAATATTCGTAACATTAGTACAATCTAAACCAAGATACTATTAATTGATAAGGAAAAATAAAAAACAATTGAATAAAATACCATCACTTCTTCATAAAGAGAATCATAAAGCAAAACCAACAACAATGACTCATAATTAAAAACCCTTGTTTTCACAATAAATTACAAAATTGCTCACAGAACTGAGAGCTACAAACTCCAATTCAGAAAACTCGTTTATATGCCAACACTAGACTTTCTTTTTTTGCGAACTTGAGAAGGAGGAGGAGTATTCAAGTGAGCCTTCTGCAATCCCGGTAATGCAATATTATTCGGATCAAAACTTTGATTTGTGGAAATTTCAGGAGGAGAAGTCAGATTAGAGATGTTCGTAAACTCATCAAAAACGGGATTTGATTCCGAAAAGGATTCTTCACTAGGAACGACATTTAGCACGCTATCCAAGTCAGAAGAAAGAGGCAAATTATAATTGTTGTTCAACGAAGAAGCGAAGGCTGGATTTCCGCTAGGATCACCTCTCACGTCAGAAAGAGGAATACCTAGTATATCAGCCAAAGCCTGGATATTTTGATCTTGTTTTGTAATCCCATCAGATACATTCGCAATCCGTTTCTGATCATCGGAGTAACCAGGATAATAATTGATAAGCTGATCCTTACTTGGCTGAGGAAGATAAGGCGGGTTGACGTTAGACAAGTAATCGTTATACGAGTACGGATTCAAAGCTGATCTATTGGGGACGTTGTTTTCGGCCGCGGTATAATTATCATTTTGAGTGCCATAGACCGGCATCTGACTTTCCTCAGCTGTATCAGCATGTGGAGGATACCCGGAATCTTGATAATCAAAAAGCAAAGGAGACAGCGTATTCATACTTTCATTATCCACAGTTCCAGCATCATCCAGCATGTTAATAATATCACCCGTATTGGATAGCTTCGTCTCTAAAGTATCCTCTTGATTGGAAGAAGGCGGTATCTCATTGGCAGGAGAGTGGTGTGGAGAGATACCAGTATCCACAGGATTCGCAAGAGACTCTGTGGAATTCTTCCTTTGTGGATTAAACTCATTCATAAAATTATGAGTATCCACAATTTGGGGAGATCCCGTTTCAGACTTAGCAGTAGAAACATAGCTAGATGAGGCAGGACCTGCAGACATAGATCGGAACCTCATATCGGAGTCACTCTCCCGATGTTTACCCAAAGGAGAAAACTTTGCATTAGTAGCTGATGAGTTGGGAGATGCATCAAAAGAAGAAGTACGATTAGCATTTGAGTTTGCGTTTAGATTTGGATTTGATACAGAGGGGTATTTCGCTTCCAACAACAGTCTGCGACTCCTTGGCATAACTTTGCTCGGGGGGTTCTGTTTACCATCCAAATACACGCTAGCAAGAAAACGAAGTATCTTGTCTATAGTTTCCTGGTGTCGACGTTGTCTCTCGCGAGTTTCAATGTTTTCTTGCCAAAGAGCAGCATTGTCAACCTGAATTCGGCTTAGCTCACTGGACAGGCTTAATTGTTGATTTCGAATATTTTGCAATTCCATTGTAATTGTTGACATGTCTAATGAGTTCGAAGCGTCGTCAGAAACCTGAGAGCCGCCCTTTTTTCTCGTAACGTAACACAGGAGCTCGGGCTGGTCCCGTTGAAAGTTGGGATTGGCAAACTCAAGAAGCTCGTTAGGACTGTCAGACTGCAAGACTCCCTGTTGGATATGAGGAACTTTGTGGAAACCGTACACTATAAAGATGTTAATATCTATCAAAATAAAAAAAAAAAAAGAACAAGCAAGCCATGCTGTTAAACACTCTAAGAAATAGAAAAACAAATAAAAATATCCATCTTGGTTCCCAAATTTGGTATTACGAGACTGATTTCGTTTTATAATCTGCAAAGGTGTTCCAGCAATGACGAAGCGATTGGAACGCAATTGCTTGCCAATTTTCTAAATATACTTACTGTTCAATTGCCTAACAAAACTCGAAAAGTTATTATGCTTAAAATATCGAGGAAGTACAAGTTTTGCAAAATCCTCATGTCCGATGACGAAAAAGGAATCACCACGTTCGCTCCAGCGGATGAGGGAGTCTGTCGAGGAGTCATTCACCATGTTGTAAAGTTTGTTGCTAAACTGAGTAATCTTTCTCGTCTGTGACCCAGAATTCGAGCCAGTACCCACAGGAGTTAAAGCATTCGCATTCGCTACAGGCGTTTCAGAACCGGGAGAATTACTCATATCCACCATCTGATTCGCTCCATTATTATTGTTACCGATTACCGAAGATGCAGTCTGAATCATAAGAATCCAATCGGAAGTTCACCAAAGACGCTATTTAAGGACTTTTTACTGCGTTTCCAATATTGACTCCAGCGTTATTTAATCCCTAATTGAATTCTTAGGAAGCCTTTTCTCCAAACTTTTTTATCTTGATTTATGTAACGCTTCACAGTTTGCTTATTGAAAGCAAATTACGCTTAAAACCACTTTTTCAGTTGTTGGCAGTTGAAGAGAAAAAGTTTTTTAAAAAATGGAAGTTGTGCCGTATTGTAATAATACCGATTCACAACAAATGGCGTTACAATTTATTACGAAAAATAACGCAACTTAGCGAATGTACGCTCGTTCATTTTGCTACATGCCAAGTAAATAAAGCGCACTATAGAAAAGACAAAGTAAGGACACTGGCCATTATAATTGATCATTAATAGGAATCCATTATGAATAAATAAAAACATATTGTACAAATGAAGAGAGATGTTCTGTAGTAAGTAAAAAAATAAAGAAGACTGGACTATTTCCTCTGTCGTATTCCAGTTAGTCAGAAGAAACGAATCATAGAAGAGTTAAGAAAAGCAGAAGTGAAAGCAAAGCAATTTTTCCTTTTTCTCGTTCTGTTAAGACCCTGTTTCTTGATCAGGTGACACAGATTCTTTTTCCTCGTCGGTCTGCTCTTCTTCGAAATTTTCGCCTAAAGCTGCTAATGTGTGAATTGACGCAAAACTGTGATGCGACGGTCGAGAGGATGAGTGAACATCTCGTCCATGAAGTCTCTGAATCTGAAATCGACCAGGGAAAGAGACATTGGATTCAGAATGGTGTTGAAGAGAGTGTTCGCTGCTAACGAGAGGATCCAAGATCTTGGAAATAGACGGTGTGATACATTCACTTGCTCTTCTTTTAGAAGGTGAAGTTGTTTGCGAAGACAAAATTTCCAAATTAGTAAAGGCACCCCTTGAACCAGACGAAGCTCTTCTTGGTGTAGTCTGTTGTTTCACTGGATTCATCCCATGAGCTAAAGACAAAATAAGAGCTTCCTCTTTTTCATCCCACCCAGAAAGTTGGTTTTCGACCATCGCTGCGGAGAAACTTGCAGAAGGAATTGACCGACCCACTGAAGAGAGATTTGCTAGCGCAGAAGCAGCATCTTTCTCTTTTCTACTAGAAAAGCTATTCCTTTGCTGCTCTACAAAAGTAGGAGTAGGAGAAGGTGTTTTTAATGGAGATATATCTTTTAATTGAATTGACTGCAGTTCCGTCGATATACTTTGCCTCCCTGCATTTTGGGAGACATCTTCCATAACAATATCTTCCCTCTTAGATTCTACAGGTTCTTCTTTAACTGTTGCAACTTTCTCGTGAGAATCAAATGTAACCTCTTTTGTTTCTGAAGCCCTTTCGGTTTCTTGATTAGTTTTATTGTCTGTAATAGCTTCTTTGAAACCAGCTTCCTGCTCCACCTTTGATTCGTCCGATTTCTCTGGAATTTTCGATTTGTTTGGTGGTTCTTCTTTTCCGGTGAAGGAATTTTCCGCTGCAGGAGTGTTTTCGGTTAGGGAAGGTGTGTGTTCTTCCTGGTTTTTGGTTTCATCTGCTGCTTCAATATCCACCATAAGAGCAGAGCCCTTGGACTTCTTCTTAACACCTCGCTGGCCTGGCGACATTTTCCTGCGACGACGGCCGCGTGTTTTCGCTGTAGTGACTGCCAGCTCGCGATAATTGTTTGTCTTTTTTGTCAAGTAATAATGCAAAACGCATTCTTTCACGTTCTTTCCAGGAACAGCCTCTGCAATTTTTCCAAATCTTTTTCCATGAAGCATAAATTGTTGAACAAATATCGAATGCTGCTCTTC
Source organism: Schizosaccharomyces cryophilus OY26 (assembly GCF_000004155.1). Classification (NCBI taxonomy): domain Eukaryota; kingdom Fungi; phylum Ascomycota; class Schizosaccharomycetes; order Schizosaccharomycetales; family Schizosaccharomycetaceae; genus Schizosaccharomyces; species Schizosaccharomyces cryophilus. The sequence goes on along the minus strand of NW_013185625.1, from coordinate 882,532 downwards.
CGCCCAAATATCAGAAGGAGAGTTGAAGTGATAGAAATCTAAAGAATTCGTAACAAGCCTGCTTTGATCATTAAAATAATTCGACCTGACATCGTTTTCAGATAAAACCATATTTGGAATCCGGGCTACTCCTGAATTTTTGGCAGCATTTTCAGCTTCCTTTTCTTGTTGTTCTAAGCGAGCAAGAATCGCAAGAAACTCTTCTTCAGAATGAACGATGTCTCCTGCTGTAAAGTTGCTCATTACCTTGCGAGTGCTCCTTTTAACAGAGGGTTCCACTTTTTTTGGAGCCTTTCATTTTATCAAGCTCTGTAAATCGGTCCACACGAAGAATATTTTCTTCCCATCGGTTTGCTAATTGATTCCAAGTACTTTTTAAATGTTTAACTTTTGTATCTAATTCTTTTCGGCGACTTCGTAACACGTTGATAAAAACGTGTTTATGCTCATGAAACCGTTCTATATTTTTTCCATAAAAACTGTAATCTTCAACATTTCTGAAGAAATTTGTTGGTTCTCCTCCGTATACATTTTCGATATACTTCTTCTGTAAAGCTTTTGTATCGGCATTATCGTCTAGCACATAAGTAAGTCGTTCAGAATTTGTAGGAGATTGCGTTACAGAAGTATTTGTTTCTGATCCCTCTTCTTCAGGTTGCCCGTACGAGTCCTCCACTGGAAACGACTCAGGAGGACAGTTTGAGGGATTCGACGTCAACCCTGTCCGGTCAATTGCTTCTGAAACAGCAGAATCCATATAAGTTCTATAGAATATCTTATTTACAAAAATTTAAAATTGTATAAGAGCACAAATTTCCAATTTTTTTTACATTAACGAATAAAGGAAGTTGGATGCGTTGAGTAGGAGTCCAACCTGGGCAAAGCCGTTAAGCTTGTGGAAAGAAATGCTTTTTGATAAATCTAGAATTACAAGCTCGGAAGAAGAGTATTCTAAAATAAAATTGTTAGACTTGTCTACTATGGTTTCTGGGAGTTGGCGTAACTAGCCTTCCTCAACTCATTTCCATCACAAGACTACTTCGAAAAATTCAATTAATGTACTCATCCTATTCTACTACAGCACGAAAAGTCAGAAGTTGACTTCTTCCTAACTTTCAATACCCGGGGAAAAGCACGAGCATCTATGAAAGTAGAAGTCTTTATACAAAAAGCTCAGATACTTGTAACTAAATCAATTAAATAACCAAAAAATATTTATAAAATATAATACACTCTATTTCCAAGACTGGTCCCAATTTTCCAACCATTTAATATACCATGGTGTAAAAGAATCTGAATCAAATTCAGAAATACAAGTCTGAGCAAGTTCTTTAGCAGAGCAAGCAAACAAATCTAATTCATCTTCAATATTGTCAGAGTCTTCTTGAACTTGTCCGACCACTTCGTCTATTGCTTCCGAAGTGCGCTTCATGTTTTCGTACAAACCGTCCAAGTAGGAATAAGAAGCCGTTTTCGGTAATCTATGCTTTTTGATAGAAAGGAATAAAATTTTACAAGCATTTAACTGCTGTAATAATCGCTTTGCGAATTCAGCCTGTTCTTGAGTCCGAGATTCAATGGTTGCGTTCCCTTTTTCCTCCTCCTTCTCTTCCTCTTCTTCTGATTCGCTACCAAAACTGTCCCAATTAGAGCTCTCACCTTCTTTCCAGGCTTCCATGTCACTCACGGCGTCATCCAACATCGATACAATATTTTCCCATTCTTCGAGTACATAGCCCAAGGCACCTTCTCTTCCCAGTTTCTGAAGCTTTTCGCAAGATTCCCACAGCATTCCAGTTGTAATTAAACGTCCTCGTGTTTTCCAAGCTTCTGTAACATGCGCTAAAGGTTTTGGTGAAACACTCCGTAATAAGCATTCTATTCCCAATAAAATCCGCTCCACATGTATTTTTAAACGCTCATGAACAATCTTTCCGTATTTTTCTTTGGAATAAACTTGCAAGGTCGCAATTAAAGGCGATACCATGTTGGACATATCACTTGAGTACTTTTCCAAGGCATCCTTGGTGATTGGCGGTCTAGCAGCAATTGAGAGCTTTGTTGTGTACTGATGGATCATCTCTCCAATCGAATCGAGCATGGAAAGCGGACTATTGTTGAGCTCGACGGGCAAATCCATTTTGTCTATGGCACCGACCGCTTTTCGCGCGTTTACCACAATCCCTAAAACTTTGTTGAGGGATTCAACAATTTCATCTTATTCTTTAGTTAAAAAAAGCCATAACTATATCAAAAATCCCATACCATCTATTCCATTGTCAACCATTGTTATCAAAAGACTGTTTTGTTAAATGCAAGACATAGAGTGTAATTTGCCATGCAAGACGCTCCAGTCATTTCATATAACATTTTCATTTATAGAGGCAAAATAATAAATAAAGAAATGTAAAACTAACTAAATAAAAAAGAAGTAAAAAGTTCCGGGAATTGAAATCTAAAGTTACGGATTGATGTTGTTTTTTTTTTCAGACACCAATGTTTACATACACCATTTAGAGGCAAAACAGAGCAAAAGTAAAATCAAACCATTGCAAAACCAAGTCAAAAATATAAAGATTGCGTTTTTAGTAATATTATACTCCAAAACTGGCTTAATATTAGAACTACTGGTTTTTAACTTGACCGCCATTGTAGAATTGCTAACGCCTTCGGACTATCCATTCACCCTTCAGCGGCACTCCAAGCGGGAATAGAAAAATGACTGCTACGAAGGAAGAATCTCAGAAAATTCTAACAACTTTACGTTCTCAAAGAGATAATAAAGTAGGAAATTTCTTTAAATAGCTGCGTTATGAGCGGAGTTGCTAACAAGATAGGTCTGTTTTGATTGTGGAGCAAAAAATCCAACATGGAGTTCTACGACATTTGGAGTTTATTTATGTCTTGATTGCAGTGCTTCTCATAGAAATATGGGCGTGCATATCTCGTTTGTACGGTACGAATATCACTTGGTATAGGTTGGGCATTCGATCTGTACGAAATAGCAAGAGATCATTGCTAACAGAGTATATAGATCAACAGTTTTAGACTCTTGGACGTATGCACAGCTTAGAATTATGCGTGTCGGTGGCAACGAAAATGCGCGCAATTTCTTTAAGCGTCACGGTGGTGTCTCTGTTTTAAATTCCAAAGATTCTATGATCAAATATTCCTCAAAAACGGCAAAGTCGTATCGAAAAGAATTAGAGCGTCTCGCTGCTGAAGATGAAGAATTCCACCCGAATATTGTAGACATGAGCTCCATAGGTGTTTCTGACGCCAATGCTCTTTCAAACAAAGCTGCCGATGACGAAGATGATTTCTTTTCCGCATGGGATAAACCTACTGTTAGAAAACTTGAGTCTCAGGTTTCTGAAGTGGATCCTGCTGCGTCCCTTTCTTCTCCTATGCCAAACGATGTTACCCTTGCTTCCTCTGAAGATTTAAGTAAAGAAAATCTTTTGGTGGATTCTTCAATTCAGTCTTCTGTTTCTTCCCCTACTTCCTTGAATACGAATGTTCAAACTGTGGATTCGAAACCTAAGTCATCCAGAACTTCTTCTTCTACCACTACCTCTAGACCTATGCGCGTCGCTCGCCCGGTCGTATCAAAAAGTAGCTCCTCATCAACAACTCGCTCTTCCCGTCCTCAAATGGGTATTAAGAAGGTTACGACGGATATTGACTTTGACGAATTCGAAAAATCCATTTTGTCTGGTAACTCCGACAAGACAAACGGGAAAAATGTGGATGTTCAATCCACAGCTGCTGCTTCTTCTCCTTCTACAAATGCTCCTGCTGCTTCTTCTACAGTAGGAGAGAGCGAAAAGACACATGAAGCAAAGAAGGAACCTACTGTTCAACCAAAAGCTTCAAAGAATGAAAAGGCCAAGGATGTTACAGCAGATTTAGACGCAAGCTTTTCACGTCTCGGGTTTGGACAATTTGCAGCGGCTTCGAATGCTCGCGCAAAAGCTTCTGCTAAAGCTCGTGAAACGAAAAAGAAGGAGCTGAACGCTCCTACCTACGCACGTGACAAATTTGCAACCCAAAAGGCTATTTCATCTGACCAGTACTTTGGACGTGGTTCTTACAATGCAGATGCTGCTGCAGAGGCTCAAGAACGTTTGGCTTCTTTCCGTGGTGCCACCTCTATATCTTCCAAATCTTACTTCGGCCAAGAAAGTGAAGAAGAAGATGAATTTGAAAAAGCTCCAAAGTCCGATGATTATTTCCGTAACCTTGCTGAAACTGCTTCTGAAGATGTTGAGGCTCTGAGAGATGCATTTCAGCAAGGAGCTGAAAAATTTTCGGACTTTCTTCAAAAGTTTGGCTCACGATACAATTTTTAATTTTGTTTAATTATTTTCCTTAAGGGATTATTAGTCTTTTTATATCCAGAAATGAGATATCATTTCGTACCTTGATATTTAATTATTTTTTGTTCCTTGAAAAATCTGCTCTCTGACTTCTTTTCTATACCTGTTTGATAAGCCGTCTTTTTATAATTATTGAGGAGTTGTTTCGTCAGGAGGTGGTTCAGGTTTCCATTACACAATTTCAGTCATTTTAAAATGAAGTACAAAGATTTCCACAATCTTTTCACCTGTGCTGTAGATTTGCCAGTTGTACATACGCGCAAAGGACCGAAAACTTTAGTCCCATTTCATTAATAAAAAGTTTTTGTTTTATAAGACATCTAAGCCTTCTTGTCTTTCGTCCTCAACGTCCGCTATACGACTGTACCCTTTTTCCTAAGGATTTATAGATTCAGCATTCATGAATTTATGTCCGGAAAACTTGCTATTGATGTTAGAACCTATCCTAGATTTCAAGTTTTTCTTTTACAGTACCAGCATCAATTATGTTTTATTTTTGAGATTTCACTTGTACGTTTTGTAATTGTTTTTCTAATTGTTAAATACAAATTTTATGTTCAATAGTAAAAGTACTTATGAAACGCCCATTTAAATTTATGCAAGCCTTTGTTTTCTTGTATAAAAGGTTTATTGTCTTTTTTTTTGAAAAACATTCCTTTACAATATTCATAATTCCAAACTTCCATAGTTTCATACTTCTTTTGTTTACACATGGGTGAACTGTCTCTCCCTTCCCAATATACACAAGTTGAGACCACGAGAGTTACTCTTCAACAAACTAAGAGCAAGGACGGTTTCGTTGGAAACCCGAGATTTTGGAAAGAAAATTGAATGAGCATAGTTATTAAATATAATTAGGAAAGTCTGTACCGTATTACGGATGATGTACATGAAGCTTCTGAAATCCACAGAATGCCATCTTCAAATTCGGGAAATGTAAGGTTTTAGTGAAGAAAATGAAGAGAAGCTAATTGTCTTTTTTAGGAGTTATTATTAAGATTCTTTGAGTCTGCTCATTTTACAAGTCAGCTATGTGTAGCATATCTTTCACGCTATCCTAATAACATTGGCATCCATCACTTTTTGTGTGAAAAACTCGCGTCGTAAGTGAAAGAAACACTACAAGGAGCGAAACCTAACTGTATTAGATTTTCATACGATGAAATTGAATTCTTCATCCCTCAGCTAATGTATGTACTTGCCAATGACATGAAAGATGGGTAAAGTGTGCTACATCAGAAAGAAAAAAAAAATATACCATAAAAATACGATTTTTTCTTTTAAACGCACTTGCCTGTCTACTCATTTGTTTGAAATATATATACATTGTTCCTTTACTAACTCAATAGTCATCTTGTCCTTAACAAGGATGCTGAAAGCGTTGCTTTGGAGGATTTTATTATAGCACAATGCGAGAAAAACACGCAATGTTCCCTTATAACGTTTTGGTACCTACAGGCTCATATGGTAGACTTAAGCTTACAGCCACGTACAACGTCTTTTAAAATATGCAAGCGTCTTTACAATCGTATACAAGTTTTGGTTTTTATGACATCTTCCTTACAATCACAACAAAAAATTTCAGAGAATGTTGCACCGGCATTGATACTTTCTGGAATCATGCTTGGCGGTGTTCTTGTTCCTGAGCTTTTGAAAAAAGTAGGACCTATAGCCATAGCTCAAGGTCGCAAGGCGCCACGGCAGGATCCTGAAGAATCAGGTACAGATGTTTTAAAGCGTTTATCCGCTGAGAGCCGTTATTCTTTTGATACTATTCAAAATTCAAGAGCGCCTTCTATGGATACTCAATATTCAGAATTTCTTCGGCCAACACCATCTCCCCTCGTTCGAACTCATTCTTACCAAAGTTCAAGCACTCTTTCTGTTGGTGAACAGCGTCGTCTGTTACGTTCTAATTATTTTCAACAGGAAATTCAGTTTTTGTTTGCTCTGCAAGATATCTCTATTCGGCTTATTATTGTCCCACGGCTAGCACGACTTTCATCACTTCGAGCTGAGCTGGCTTTGCTCAATAATAATCTCCCTGCGGACGTCAATATTCCAATTATGCGGCCTTATTATAATGAAGTCAGCCATAAGATCGTTAGAATTGACCCCAAGGAAGCCACGATTCTCAATTCCGCCGAACGTGTTCCGTACCTGATTGTCGTGGAAGTATTATCCGGAGAACTTAGCTTCGAACCGCATTCAAAAAATAATATCGGTAAAGTTCAGAAACTTTCTTCACACAAGAACATTAAGAAACGGTGGTTCGATTTGACGGATGTTAATTCAACGTCAGCTTATAATGATAACTTGCATCCAGAGGCCTCCGAATCAGAAAGCGAAGCTGGAGATTTGAGCATGTCACCACTAGTCAGCAAGCAATTCCCGCCTAATCTTTCCGTGAGTAAATCGGTTTCCAACATTCATACTTCCTCTTTTCGGGTTCCTAGTATCCACAAAGACACAAATGTTCTATTAGTACCCGGTAGACTCTCAGATTCTGGCGAACACATTGTGACAAGCCGAAACAAAGCGTATGCTTCCGAAATAACTACAAGAATGCGCGCAGCTGCAACTATGCTTAGCCAACTTGATATTGAAGGTAGTAAACGACCAAAGGATGAAACAGAAAGGATCAAAGCCAGTATAATATTGGACATGCAACATCTGGAAGAAGAGCGACTAAATGAGCCATCGACATATCCAGTTTCGGTAGATATTTCTTGTGCTGAGGATTTACGTTCTAACAAGGATGCTCAACATCAAGATAGAAAGGGTGATCGGGAAGATCCGAGTGCTGCAACTTTCCAAGAAGATTGGTATACCAAGAAAGAAAGAATCCGCAAATCTTCTCCTTATGGACATTTACCTAACTGGGATTTGGTCAGTGTTATTGTTAAGACAGGTGCTGATCTTCGTCAAGAAACATTTGCATGTCAATTAATTCACGCATTTCGTAAAATCTGGCAGGAAAGCAAAGAAAAAGTGTGGGTTCGTCGAATGAAAATTTTGGTCACTGGAGATAGTAGTGGTTTGATTGAGACCATCACGAACGCAATTAGCGTGCATTCTATAAAAAAGAATCTGACGCGAGAAGTTCAAGAAGCTGAAATTTCTCAGGGAAAAGTACCCAGTAAGGGGGTAGCTACTCTCAAAGACTATTTCATCAGGCGCTTTGGATCACCTACTTCTGACCGTTATTACCAAGCCCAAACGAACTTTATGCAATCCTTGGTTGCCTACAGCATCATTTCATATTTATTACAATTAAAAGACAGACACAACGGAAACATACTGATTGATAGTGACGGTCACGTTGTACATATCGATTTTGGATTTTTATTAACGAATACACCTGGTAACGTCGGATTTGAGAGTGCGCCATTCAAATTAACCGCCGATTATGTAGAAATTCTGGATAATCGTTTTGATGAATTTCGTTCTTTGATGAAAAAAGCATTCAAGTCAGTACGTAAGCGAGCAGACCAGATTATACTTTTGGTTGAAGTCATGCAGAATAATTCTTCAATGCCATGCTTTCGCGGAAAGGAGAATACCAGTGCACAGCTTTTACAACGATTTCACTTGCAGCTCAGTGAAAAAGAATGTGATGATTTTGTGGATTTACTAATTCAAAAAGCAAACTGCAGTGTATGGACGAGACTTTATGATCTATTTCAAAGCATTACTAATGGAATATTTTAATAAAAAGCAACTTTCTTTTTTTTTTGCATGCCTTCCATCGTATGCTAGAGGTTAATGAGAAAATATCATGAAACGTTCATAGATGAAGGTTTTTTTAATCTTTCGAGAATAAATATGACTACATGGATTGGATGAATGTAAAGGTTCTTGTGAAAGTTGTATTTGAAAGATTCAGTCTTAATCAATGTAAGCATGGAAACCTGTAAATTGATTTCCTGATGCTTAATCTGACTGAACAAAGGTAAAGTAAGGTACTCTCGCTATGATTCATCAAATTTTCAAGAAGTACCTGTAGTTGTCAATTTTAATAGTAAATTTTCTTGGTTCTTATTCTTTTCTTTTCTTTTCTGTTTATTTTATTTCTTTTTGCATCTAGATAAAAATTTACTTTTCCTACTATTTGTTAACAGTCTCGTCGTTGTGTTTCATTATTCGTTTTCTTAGGTTGAGCAATTTACATTTACACATTCCAGGGATTACCACCATTGGCATTCTTTCTGTCTGAGAACACTTTTTTCTGTAAAAGAACGGGATTGAAATAGAGGAGATTTAATTAAAGAAAAAGAGTTTAAGTTAAAGCATCCGGACATTGCTGGAAAACGTTTCTATGAAAAAGAATTGAGCCATTGCGCAAGTCTACACATCGTATTTTCATGAAGAGTTAAGCGAAGTACTACTTTTTTTGTATTTATTCAGAAAAAACAACTCATTTGATAAGTCTGGCGATATTCTCATTTCAGTACTTCGTCTGTATCACGAAGAATTCAAATTACATACCAAATTCAGGACATCAGCGACTGTTTACAACTTGATTTAACTACTTTTTAACCAAGAAAGTGCCGGTTTTAGCTTAACTGTTTGGATCTATCCTTTTCTAATATTCCTTTTCGATTTTTTTGCTGCTTTGAATGAAAGAATTCTCATCATGAAAGGATGGACTAAAAGCTGGTTTGGATTATCAAAGAAAGCAACTTCGAATCAGAATTCGGCTGTGCCAAATCCTGAATACAGCAGAAGTCCCTTGACGGCCAAAACGAACCATCCACTAGACGGAAACTATGGAGCGAAGAAGGATGTATCTTCGAAGGGCGCATTTAAAGATATGGAAATGAGTTCCGCTATTCCGGATGCAAACGAAGATATTTTGATGTCAGGTGGACCCTCCACAGTTGATAGAGAAGCGTTAAATTCCCCAAGTGGTAAAAATTCCGACATTCTTCCTGAAGTCGACCACGAGCCTTCGGGTTATTTGAAATTGAAAATCGATTCGTTAAAGTTGGAAGGAAACCATACTGATGCAGCTATGGCAATGGAATGTACTTCCTTTAAGCAATTATTCCTTGTCATCCAATTTGGAACTTCTGAATATGTATCTCCCCCATTGAAATGGAAATCCTCAACTCGCGATACCGCAATTTCAATCCCTTCTCGAGACTCCTCAGCAGCTGCGAGCCGAGCTTCTTCCATGTTAAGCAATTTCACCTTTAATACTTCAACTATGAGTTATTGTCCTACATCTTCTACTCCAAATCCATCGGCACCATCTCATGTGGTTTTCGATGTTGCAAAGCGCTTACCGGTAGAACTAAATATCTATGATCATTCACGTGGAAATTGCTTTGTTGGCAAGACTGTGATTCATCCCTGTTATGATTATAATCAATACGAGCAATACAGTAACCGTGTAGAAGTTTCTTCTGCATATGCTCAATTAGTTGACTTGCGTGTGCAGTTAAGTTCCGTCTTTCAGCCTCTAAATAAAAAGTCATATGGCCCAGAAGATTTCGAACCGCTTAAACTGATTGGAAAGGGAACCTTTGGACAAGTTTATTTGGTGAGGAAAAAAGATACTCGTCGCGTTTATGCCATGAAGATTTTGTCGAAAAAAGTTATCGTTCGGCGTAAAGAAGTTACACATACTATAGGTGAACGAGATATCCTTGTTCAGACAGCAGCAGCGGACTCACCGTTTATAGTGGCACTTCGATTTTCTTTTCAAACACCTAAAGACCTCTACCTTGTAACTGACTACATGGCTGGTGGAGAATTATTTTGGCATCTTCAAAAATCTATCCGTTTTCCAGAAGCTCGTGCCAAATTTTATATCGCCGAATTATTATTAGCATTGCAAGCACTACACAAACGTGGTATTGTGTACAGAGACTTAAAGCCGGAGAATATACTTTTAGATGTTCAAGGACATATTGCGCTTTGCGATTTCGGCTTGTCGAAAGCTAATTTGTCGGTGGGATCAACGACGAGAACCTTTTGTGGTACTACAGATTATCTAGCTCCTGAAGTAATTCTAGACGAAGGTGGTTATGATATGATGGTAGATTTTTGGTCTTTAGGTGTTTTGCTATATGAAATGACATGCGGATGGAGTCCATTTTATGCTGAGAACACTCAACAACTGTATAAAAACATTGTCTTTGGAAAAGTTCGGTTTCCTCGTGGATTACTTTCAGCTGAAGCAAGAGACCTAATAAAGCTATTGTTAAACCGCAATGCTAAGAACAGGCTTGGAGCTCATGGCGATGCTGAAGAAGTGAAAAGACATTCATTTTTTGCTGATATAAACTGGGAAGAACTGAGCGCTAAACGATTTAGCCCTCCTTTTAAGCCTATCGTGGAAGGAGAATTTGATGTTTCGAACTTTGACGTTGAATTTACAAACAAAGAAGTGCCTAATGATTTTGTCCCTGTCGGTGACATGTCTACGTCCGCTCCTCTCTCTTCCACAGTTCAAAATGGCTTTAAAGGCTTTACTTATGTTGATAGCAGTCAAATGGATGAAGCTTATAATACAGAGCCAGGATCTCCAACTTCTTCAGTGTCTTCGTTTCATGATGATTACCATAACCAAGATTTCAACCGTACCAACGACGATTTCTTTATGGACCACATTGATCCATAGACCAAGACATAGATTGCATTATGTGCTTGTATAATAACTCGTTGTACTTTTCGCTTTTTGTCATTATCATTGAAATTACATCTGCATGTTTGGGGGTTTAAGAGTTTAAGTTATTCTTTTTCGTTGATATATGCGGCTTGTTTGATAGAACAAGGATTATGAAATAGGGGAAGTCAAAAATTGAGCTGGCTCTTTTTTGACTTTACCGCTAGGAAGATAATATTTATAATTTTGCTTTTCTGGATCCAGTGACAATTGTTTAATTCCTTTGTAATTAATTCTGGGTCCTTTATCGCTTGCAACCTTTGGTTTTGCTTATTCTGGTTCATTTACTTTATTGAGGAAGTAATATATCTTTTTTCGAATCTAAATGGATTTGACGGTAGAATATAGGAAGTAGAAGTTAGCGATTAAGAAATTAATCAGTACTATGATTCTAACAATTATTAATCGTATTCTACCCTTTTGTAGGGCTTAATTCTTTTTGTTTACTTTCCAATCCATTGTCAGAAATTACGTAGTCTATACAAGTGCGTTAAAGGATGTTAATTTATATTTAGTGAGGTACTAGGCAATAGAAGGAATGTATGAGAAAGAGTTAGAGAATTTTACTTGCGCTTAGCCAAAATACTTACCCAAAAGACAAGCAATTCTTAAGGGGGAATATGAGGTTTGTACTTTTGAATTTAGGGAAAATGAATACTAATAGAATTTAGGGTACATACTTGTTACTTTTGTTCCGGTCCAGTTTATCCTGGACATGGAATTATGTTTGTTCGAAATGATTCAAAAGTCTTTCGTTTCTGCCGTAGCAAGTGTCACAAAAACTTTAAAATGAAACGCAATCCTCGTAAGGTAAGTGTTTCAGTTGCGAAAAGAGTAGAGCGATGTTTGAATAGCAGTCAAGACGTGTTCAGCTACGTTAGGCTTAACAAAAAAAGGCTTAGCAAATGTGCAATTTCTTTCTTTTCTATGCGATTATCCTAGTGAGGAGTATTTACTGACAATGATAGGTTACTTGGACCAAGGCTTACCGTAAAGCACATGGCAAAGAAATGGTCTATGATAAGGCATTGGCTGTCTCCGCTGCTCGTAGAAACATTCCTGTACGCTACGACCGGAATGTTGTGGCTACCACTTTGAACGCGATGAAACGTTCTGCACAAATCCACGCCAAGAGAGAACGCATGTTCTACAAGAAGAGAATGGCCGGCAAGAAATCTCAGCAATTGGCGGAAGCTCAAAAACTGGTTGGCCAGAATGTTCCCCAATTTGCCGAGCGCGAGACCATGGAAGAGAAGCCAAGCGAGCCTCAAGAAGCTCAAGTTGTTTCCGACGAGGAATATGCTATGGACGAGGAACCTGCCGAAGCTGTCAAGATTCCCGTTGCGGCTACCAAAAAACGCAAAAACAAAAAGTCACGCGGCGAGGGCAAGATGGACATGGACTGAAGCGCCCTGTCAAATTTGTAAACTTTATGCATCGGCTATATTTCTTTTCTGTTGGAAAAGTTGTCTCTCTACATCTTTACTAAAACGATGTCAATCGTTTTATCTTCCTTCATTTTTTTGTATCCCTTTTGATACTTAATCATAGAATATATATGCAACGGCCTGTTTGCTGGTTCGTTTCTTTGTATCCTTTTGGGTCTAGGACTTTTTGAGAAAAAAAAAACTATTATGGTTAGTTTAATGGATCTGGTTTTAATCTTATAATAATGGCTTCTGCTAGCATGAAGTAGAAACCTAGAAGAACTGCGTATATGTAGAAACAACCATGTAATAGACATTTAAGATATTTGAAACAGATTTAAAAAATTGTCTGTATGTTAACATTGTAGTACAAGCAATTTTTCCCTTTTTCCAGACATTTTTGTTTGTTTATTTGTTTGTTTAGAGTGCTACAGCAGCGTCGCTAAACAGGCTTGCCACTTTTGGGTGTAACTGGAACTTCTACCTTCGCCCTTTAGTACCACAGGGAACAAAGCCGATATGTCTGTAAGAGGGTCCGTCGATAACGTGAGTTCAAAATGCTAAAAATTGATTTCTTTTGTTTTTTTTTCTTTCAGAATCTACTTCTTTCTCTCTTGAATCCCTCTTCCTTTAAGAAGGATCCTTGACATATGGTTTCGTATAACGTACTTGTGTTGGACTGCGCATACCTGTTTATGAGGTGGAAAGTAGTTCACTATTTGTCAAGATGCTGAATAACGGAAAGATGGGTGTAAACTGCGACAACCACCATAACGTGCATGAAGAGAAGTTAATTGAAGAGTTGTTCGAAAACTAGCATTTTCTTAAGTGCATGGCCTGATTAATCACGGTTGAGTGCTGCTGTACAATTTTTTACCGCGATTGAAGAGTATATGGAAAGCGATTAAGAATCTTTCATGTGGGTTCTGTGAAAATTAAACTTAGCTGGTGCTTTGTTGGTGTACAAGTGTTTTAGTAAAGGTGCTGCAAAATTTCGTTAAGTCAGTGCTGGTTTGCTGTCAGGATGTGGAGAATTCGATGTGTTTGTCCATTTGACGATGATGATGGTTTTACTATTCAATGTGAGAACTGTGAGGTTTGGCAGCATGCTATTTGCTTTGAAATTAGTTCGGAAAATGTTCCTGAAAATTATCTTTGCGAGCAATGCCATCCACGTCCGGTTGATACTGAGAAGGCTCATCAGTTACAGCTCGAACGAATTCAACAAGAAACACATGTGAAAGCTGCTTCTCGCCGTCGACCTCATAGTGCGAAAGCTCGTAGCCATTCTGGTTCTCGTCATGCTTCGTCTAGTGTATCATCACCCCATCAAGTTCCGCATAGTACCTCTTCCCCTTCGAATGGATTTGTGTCAGCTCCTCCTCCACCAAATATTCATGTCGACGCCACAAACGTTCCAAATACGAACAACAGACGAAAAAGATTAAGTCATTTATCGCCCTCCTTACCTGAAGTCCAAAACCCAAGCGTGGTTTACTCTTCCTCAATTCCATATTCACCCCATTTAGAATACGTGCCCTTGACATCTAATACGTATTCCGCTGAAGCCCTAAAATACGCCAAATCTTTATCTGGTTCAGATATGCCTAATGCTATTGGTCAAAATACGGATGATTCCTGCTATGTGGCCTCAGTTCAACCGAAATCATTTTGCTCTAGTCGCTTTGGCTTGTTTACTTCTAGATATTTAGTCCCCGACTATCCCATCACCGAAATTAAGGGAAGAATTTTTACTCAACACGAGTATAAGAGAGATCCCAAAAATCAGTACTGTTTAATTGGTGTACCAAAGCCGCATGTTTATTTTGACAAAAAGTCTGATTTAGTGATCGATGCACGCGTGGCCGGTTCTAAGGCTCGATTCATTCGAAGAAGTTGCCAACCGAATTGCACCGTCATTAGTTGTTTGAATGAAGCCGATTCTTTTACTCCGACTTTCTATTTAATGCCTATCAAGCCTATTGAGTCAGAGTCGGAGCTTACTGTAGATTGGACTTTTGATGCAGCTCATCCGTTTCAATATTTTTCAAATAATGAGCCCATTCCTTCGTTTACAAAGGAAGAACGTGAGCGCCTGTTATTCATTCTTTCTTCCATAACTTCCAACGCTGATTGTGCTTTTGCCGATAAGCGTAATTGTGTATTTTCTAAGATTCTGAGATTTTTGAAGTCTCCACAGCGCTATGCTTCTAATGCGAAACCTCGGCTTCCCATCTCTAATACTACATCCTTTTCCACTTTATCTCATGGAAATTTTTCGTCTAGTCCATTAGAAGAAGCTACTGAAGAGAACAAAAAGCAATCTGTGAAATCTTTAAAACAATCATGGCTTGCGAAGTATCAATCTCTGGGAACTATCTCTCCTTCGTTAAAGGAAACAGTCGAACCTAAAATCGATAATGATGTTCTAATATCTGGCGCGAACAGCAAGACAGTTGAGAATGGCGAGTTCAATAGCAATATAAAAATGGAAGTTGAGGATAGTACTGCGTCGGACCCTCATATTGCGAAGATAGAAGTGGTAGAATCAAAAGCGATTTCCCCTACGCCTCCATCACCCTCAATGTCTCATACGCCTCAGACACTTGACTTGTCTCCTAAAAGTAGTCAGTCTAGAAAAGGTTTGGAAGAATATGAACATAGTGATGGTGACATACCAAATGCTGCGGACATCGCACCCTTGACTCCGCCTCACGGTTTTAAAATTTATGATTCGTTTAATGCCTCAGTGAGTCCCGAACGCAGAAAATCACTAGGAGAAGCTGTTTTGCTCTCCAATAAGGAGGACAAAGTTGATGTAGATAACAATATCAACAATAACAGAAGAAAAATGGCGTCTGCGGAACCTAGTCCGCAAACGAAAAGAAGGCGAAGCTCAATTCATATTAGGTCGCCGCCAAAAGCTGACCATTCCAGAAACTCAATTGGTACAGATGGCATGAGTTTGTTATCGTTAAGTCCCATTGGTGAAAATACACATATTGGTTCAGATTCTTTAGCGTCTGAGGATGGTTTAATCAGACCAAGAACAATGAAGCAATCGGAATCGAGCTTTTTCAGCGGTTTGCGTGATACAAAAGAAAAGCTTGTAGCTAACGGTACTTCTGAATCTACCAAAGTGGTAGCCAATTCGTCACCAAAGTATACTCACTCAGGACTCAATAATCACTCTAATATTCGATCGGAAAAATCAATGACTACCAAAGGAATTTTGCCGCACAATCATTTAGAAACAGCTCCTTCGGAACTGTTGGACAAGGGTGAAGTGCCCTCTTTTTCCGAAAGTTTATTGCGAAGACACGATAATTATGAGACTGTACATTCCGTGACATTAGAACAGAATACGAAAGGTCAAGGTCAATCAGAAGTAAGGCGAAGTGATGGACAAGAGAAAATACCAGGGCCGCCAACTTCAACACCACCGGCACCTCCACCAGGTCCTGCTCCTTCATCTGGACCAAAAAAGCTTTCTCTTTCTGAATATCGACAACGCCGCCAAGAAGCTTTGAAAAGCAAGCAATTAGATTCTAATGGCAGAATCAATAATGCTGAGAGGCAGGTTCCCTCGGCTCCTAATCTAAATACGGCGGCCTCTACTTAATGGAGAGCCCTGTTTTTATGATTAAAGGTTTGATGGAATAAGGGTAATTTAGTGGTGTGGATTAATGCTTTGTTATTATTCTTTTTTTTTTGTGGTATTTTTGTTATGGCGATTTTTTCATTGGTTACACGGAACTTCATTTATCTGTTCACGATACTATCGTTTTAGTTGTTTCATGATTCCTTTATTTTTGTACATACTTTTGCTTTGTTATATGAGTTTGTTATAGCTATTTACACGCACATGTTTATAAAGCTCAAACTCCTTTTGTGAATGTTGCTGCCAGGACTTTCAATGAAAGAGCTCCACACAGCTTGTTTTTCTTGTATAGTATAGTTTAATATTAATCTGTTATTCTCATTTATTATTAATCCTATATGAAAAGTTATATGATTGGAATCCTCTTGTAAAGCGCGCTTCTAATCCATGAAAAGCAGTTATTGAAAGACAAAAAGAAACAAAAATAGAAAATGTAAGTACAAAGAAAGGCAAGGATGGTTCACAGAAAAAGAAGAGATACCAATGCACAGTTTGGAAATGGTACGCTTCATATGTTACATTATATAATAGCTTAGTGGTCCGTTCACCAGATCACGTAAAGCGATACCGAGTACTCAGCACAAAATCGAAAAGTATCCACAAGAAAAGGATTAAATTAAGCTTAAATGAATCCTTTGTGGTTTTCGAGGCCTACTGTAAGCCGACACGTTCTTCAATTGGCAGGAAAAGGACTTTCTACCAGACCGTTTTGCCGCTCATCCTTTTTACAGCAGAAGTCAATTTTAGCTCGTGTCTCCTTGGGCAAACCGTTTTCTAACAAGTCGAACACATCTTTTAAATTGAATGCAACTAGATCGTTCAATTTTGGTTCCCTGAACACCTGTCGACGCGTTGGTACAGATGCGCACTCGAAGACGAATCAAGCATTCACCGAAGTTGAAAATATTCCTGGCAAAAAAGTCGCCTTTTGGCTTTTGGGATCTTCAGCATTGGTGCTTGCCATCGTAATTGTTGGTGGTATTACTCGCCTTACTGAGTCAGGATTAAGTATTACTGAATGGAAACCAGTAACTGGAGTTATCCCTCCCCTTACTGATGAACAATGGAATCAAGAGTTTGATCTGTACAAGCAATCGCCAGAGTTTCAAAAGCTGAATAGCCACATGACTGTGGATGAGTTCAAGCATATCTTCTTTTGGGAATGGTTCCATAGAGTGTTGGGACGCGGCATTGGACTGTTAATAGCTGTTCCTTCCTTCTACATGTTGGCTAGAGGAAAGTACTCGCCATGGCTAAAAAGGCGTCTCGTTGGGTTGACTGGTCTGGTTGGTTTGCAAGGAGTCATTGGTTGGTGGATGGTGAAAAGTGGATTAAGCAAACAATTGTTTGAAGATGGCTCTCATCCACGTGTTAGTCATTATCGCTTAGCCACGCATTTGGCCGCTGCAGTAGCTCTCTACGTGGGATTGATCTGGACAGGCCACGGAATTCTTCAGCGTCATTCTTTTCTAAAAGCTTTTAAAAATGGAACATCTTCTACAGTCAATAGTATGGTTTCTTCCGTAAAATCCATGAAGGGTTTGAGGTTTGGAGCTTTCTCTCTTGTAGGCCTTGTTCTCACAACTCTGTTATCTGGAGCTCTTGTAGCTGGTTTGGATGCCGGTATGATCTACTGTACCTTCCCTACGATGGGTGAAGGACGTTTAGCTCCAACCAAAGAAGAGCTATTTGACGCACGTTATTCTCGTAAGGAAGATAACTCGGATTTGTACTGGCGTAATATGTTAGATAATCCTAGTCTCGTCCAATTGCAACATCGTGCCTTAGCGGTTACTACCTTTTTAACAGCCTGTGGTATCTTCTTATATGTTCAGTCAAAGAAGAAGGCTTTACCAAAGAAGCTAACTAGAAGTGTTTCTATAACTACCGGTGTATTGACGGCCCAGGCTGGTTTAGGTATTATGACTCTTATCCATGTTGTTCCTGTCCCGTTGGCTGTCTTGCATCAAGCTGGTAGTCTCGTTGCACTTACCGCCGCCTTGTCGTTGCTACAGCGTTTGTATCCAGAATTTGCTCTCCGTAACGTTCGCAGTTGGATAAATCCAGTCTCTTCATCTTCATCTCCTTCTAATATGGATTCGGTTACTAATGTTTTGAATCAAAAAAGATCCTTCCATTCTTTTTCTATGCTGCGTCACTCAGCCGCTCAAAAGCCTGCTCCTGGTACGGGAATAAAAGTCTACTTTGTGACACCAGAAGGACGTGAAGTTCTTATTGAAGGCAATGAAGGTGATAGCATTTTGGACTTGGCCCATGCGAACAATATTGATTTGGAGGGTGCTTGTGAAGGATCTGTTGCGTGCTCCACGTGCCATGTCGTTGTTGATCCTGAACATTACGAGCTTTTGGAATCTCCCGAAGAAGACGAAGAAGATATGTTGGATCTTGCTTTCGGTCTGGAAGAAACTAGTCGACTTGGTTGTCAGGTCATTCTACGTAAAGATTTGGATGGTATTCGAGTTCGTATTCCGTCTCAAACTAGAAATATTCGACTTGAAAGAACAAAATAATAGATTCCGTTCCCATACCCTCATAGAGCTTTCTATTTCAGGGCCTACTATCCTCGTTATTTCCTTATACCTGAATGAAGCTTTAAAGAGTCAAGTACAGCCAGCATTGGAGGTTTTCTTGCTGCTATAATAACTAAACTATCCATAGCTAAATTTCATTTTTTTGTAACGAATTACGCCTCGGCTTTCGTCTAAAACAATCTCGATCCGACAATGAATGTCTTGTCTTACCTTCATCTATAGTATGTTTCTAGCCTAGCATAATAATACTTTTTGTTAGTCTGCTCTAATAATCAGCCTATGAATGTTTCACTAACATTAAGTGATCACAAGTAAAAGTTAATTTCTGCAGGCAATGTATTGAGTCTAGGAATTGAGCGACTGAGAAATATGTGTAAATTCTATTGTCGTTTTTATTTAGGAAATCACTTTACATACAGTGCATTCCTGATATCTAGCATATTATAACTCACATCAAAGCCCATCTTCAAAGCGAAAAATAATGAGATAATTCTTTAAAACTATCTTTTCATTCTTTTTTAGATAGAAATTATATAAAATGCCCGTACTTTAGAATGGGCTTATACCTAAAAGGTGTCTCCCACAGTTCACCGTCCCAGCGCCATGCTCTTTGCTTTGCTGTATGGGCCATTGTTTTTCTTAATATGGCAATTTTCTTTGGTTTTAGGTACCAAGATTGACGAAAACAATGTTTTTATGGTCCATTTGGATCCCAAATCTGACCCATATTCAACGGCTGATGCAATTGGTGCTGTTTATGTTCGCCCTATGCGAAATTTAGAAAATCATCACCTGTTTACCTTGAATATAAACGACTCTAGTAAAACTACATTGAAAAAAAGAAATGCTGAGCTTGGCGTATTGGATTTTGAACAACAGATCCCAAGATGGCGATACAAGCGTGAGGAGCCTACAGATTCTACAAAGTTGCTAGAAGACTTTCGTGATCATTTTCATTTAAATGATCCACTTTTATCGGAACAATGGCACATTCTTAATTATGAAAAGCCTGGTCATGATTTGAACCTGCGAGAAGTCTGGGACGCAGGTATTTTAGGAGAGAACGTAACGGTAGCTTTCGTTGACGATGGTATAGATTTTCGTCACCCAGATCTGCAAGCGGCTTATACTTCCCTTGGCTCTTGGGATTTTAATGATAATATGGCTGACCCCTTACCTAAATTATCTGATGACCTACACGGTACGCGTTGTGCAGGAGAAGTCGCAGCTTCTTGGAATGATGTTTGTGGTGTAGGAATTGCACCAAAAGCCAAAGTAGCTGGTGTGCGTATCCTCTCAGCTCCCATTAATGATGTGGTTGAGTCAGAAGCATTAAATTATGGTTTTCAGACGAATCACATTTACTCATGTTCATGGGGTCCTGCAGATGATGGAAGGGCTATGGAAGCACCTCGTTTGGGTACAAGACGCGCACTTGTGAATGGCGTAATTAACGGAAGAAATGGTCTGGGTTCTGTTTTTGTCTTTGCCTCTGGGAATGGCGGCCATTATCGTGACAACTGTAACTTTGATGGTTACACAAACAGTATATTCAGTGTTACCGTGGGCGCTGTTGACATAGAGCATCAAGTTCCTTTTTACAGCGAACTATGTGCTGCCCAGCTTGTCTCTGCCTACAGTAGTGGCTCTCATCACTCGATCGCAACAACGAATCCAGAGGGGACCTGCACGAAAAGTCACGGAGGAACATCTGCAGCTGCTCCGCTTGCTTCTGCTGTCTACGCCTTAGCTTTATCAATTCGACCAGATCTAACTTGGAGGGATATACAGCATATTACTGTGCATTCGGCAATCCCATTTGATAGTCCCTCGAATGTTGAGTGGACAAAGACTCCTGCTGGATTCAAATTTTCTCACAAATTTGGTTTTGGAAAACTCGATGCGAAGCGGTTTATTGAAACCGCAAGCGATTGGCAACTTGTTAATCCCCAAACTTGGCTTGTAAGTCCACAGATCGTGGTCGATAAGTCGATTAATAAAGCAGAAAACCTATCCGACAGTGAGTTGATCAGTGAGTATGTAGTAACGGAAGAAATGATTGAAAAAAGTAATTTTAAGGGTGTGGAACAAATAACCATTAAAGTTTCAATTCCATTTACCTGTCGAGGTGCAATGACAATTGAACTAGAAAGTCCTGCTGGTATTAGATCTATGTTAGCTAGTCTTCGTCCTTACGATCAAAATAATGAAGGATTTCCTGAATGGACGTTTATGACTGTTCAACATTGGTCAGAACCCATTTTAGGAAGTTGGAAGCTTATCGTCCGTGATCATAGCAATGGTTGTTCTGGACGTTTCAATTATTGGCAGTTGGCTTTCTGGGGTGAATCTCGAGATCCTTCCTTGACTATAGCTATCCCGTATGACACTTTAAATCTTCCCTCAGAAGGGGCACTGGGAACGTTTACAGAGAAACAGCCCAACTCAACGAGTACTACACCCATCCCACTATCTACTTCTTTTACTTCTCATATAGTTTCTCCTACCGCTACTTCCACCACCTCAAGTCCTTTTACTGTTCCTTCCTTTACTCCTTTCATACCAACCGTTTTAGAAACATCGTATAGAGAGATGCTGGCTTTCACAATGTTTTTCCTACTACTTGCATTTGTTTTGTTATCTGTAATATGGGTTTGGATTTGTTCGTTTTTTAATCTGTCTCCGGTTCCGATGCCTGCTCAAGAAATTCCTGACGTGTAGCTCGTCTGATTCGCTCTTTATTATTTCATAAAATTTGTTCATTTTTGTAGATCTTTGTTTTTAATATTTCTTAATTTAATACATTTTTGGTTATTGAAAGAATATCATATCGTGTACCTATAGTGTAAGGATTGAATGAAACAAGTGGAAGAGAGGAATCTTCTTGTGAAGCGTTAATGTTTTTTTATTATTGTTCAATATGAACTAGTTAATCCCTGCTATTTCTATCCTAGATGTTGTGAATCACTTTTTATTACGAATCTGTACTGGTATCGAAGGAATGCAATTGAAATAACAAGTGTGTCCATGCGAGATATAACAAAGAAACTAAGAATACTTTAATCGTTTATTTCCTTTAACTAGAGAAACGATCTTTACCATTCTAATTTCTTCAATGGTATCCAGTATGGGAGACATTGAATTTCTCATGTTTCAACAGCGATACGGCAAGCATTAAGATCATTCTAAATTCGTTACTCTTCTCCTTTCTCTTCAAATTCTTCTAAACATTCAGAAACCATAGCGTTCATCCACTCAGTAACTAAACAACCAAGTCCTAAAAGTGCAGTTTCGTCCATGGATTCAAGCGATTTTTTGCCTGTTGCGATCATATACTCCGCTGCAAAGTCCTGAAGACTATGGATCAAATCCTATATGTTGTTAGAACGCACTTCCCAGTTGTGTTAGCACTCATACAGAATCCGGTAAATGTTCTGATAAAGGCAAAGCAAAATCATATATTAAATTTATTGGAAGCCTTTCATATGGGTTTGGTAATCGATGTACCGAATTATAGACTGTGTTTTTGCTTGGCTTACCCATAAAGAGACATTGAAAAGTGCTTTTGGTGTAAGACAACGTTTTGAAAGCGTGAAAAAAAAAAAAAAAAAAAAAAAAAAAAAAATGTGAAAGCTGTAAATTTGAGATACAAGACGAACCAATAAGAAATACAATTTATTCTTTCAACAAAATGAATTTTTATGACGCTAATACGGACGTATGGCCGTTGTTGTGTATAGTCTTTTTCAGTTTTGCTTGTAAGGCAACTACATAAAAGCTAGAGTTCATCCTAGAGTACTCTTTATTCCGTTTGTATTCTTTTCATGCTTATACCTCCTTTATTTAATCCTACCATGTTGTTCCAAAACGATTCCAATTCCATTAGTCTAAATTAACAGCGTAAAGATACATATGAGACTAAGTAGAGGTGTTTCAAGAAGCTTTAATTAAATGGTGTTAAAAGTACAATTATAACTTCTGCGGCATTCGTAAGTCCACCTTTACCCTTTATGGTCAAATTACTGAATGAAATGTGCATGTTTACAGCATATCCGCATAAAGATTTTTTTGGGAAAAGCCTCCGATATTAGATATGAGCTTTGGAAAGTTCTTCAGCAAGATTTTCATCATCTGTAACATCTCT
This sequence comes from Schizosaccharomyces cryophilus OY26, assembly GCF_000004155.1. NCBI lineage: Eukaryota > Fungi > Ascomycota > Schizosaccharomycetes > Schizosaccharomycetales > Schizosaccharomycetaceae > Schizosaccharomyces > Schizosaccharomyces cryophilus. Next base: position 859,696 of record NW_013185625.1, on the reverse strand, counting down.
AGCTTTCTCTTCGGGACCTTCAGCTTCTTTTTCTTCCCCCTCTTCCTCTTCCTCCTCTTCTTCTTCTTCTTCCTCATCCGTCAATTCTTCCATATCGTCTAGTTCATCCAGTTCACCATGGCCCCGATTGCTAAAAAGTTCACGAAGCTCATCGACGACGTCGTCATCTTCCGAGAAGCGATTACCGTTGAGCTCCAAAAACAAGATATCAGGAATTTTTTCCTCAATAACAGACTTCAAAGCACGGACAACTTCTACTTCGATCTCGTTGTACTGTAAGCGCAAGGCTTGCAAGCCGATGCTTTTTAGATTTGACAGAGAATCTACAATAGCGGTGGCTCCGTGATTAGACAGTAAGCAGTCATTAAGTCCTAGTTCACAAAGTTGAGGCCATTTGCTAAGACTCAGGGCCAAGGCACTAGATCCTTGTTGGGTGAAGGTGTTGTCTTGGAGATCAAGGATACGAAGTTCAGAGCAATAAGAAAGACCTTCAACTAACAAATGTTCAATACCTTCAGGGCGTATTCCGTTTTGAACCATTCTTACGGTATGGAGACCGCTGTGAGCATGAACTGCGGCGGCCCAATCCTTCATACTGCCATTTTCGAGACGATTACGACCACAAATTATTGATCGAAGAGGATTGGCTTGAGTTTCCTTCTTTACGCGGGCTAACTCTTGCAAAGCACGAGCAATTTTCGAGCCAGCTTCCGGGCCTAGTCCGTTGTTATGCAAATACAAGTGTTCTAAAGGTGCGTGATTGGAAATAAAATGAACCAAAGGCTCTTGAGCAGTAGGACCAAAAGCATTGTCGCTCATACGGACAGTATTTACCTTGGGGCACTGAAGAAGTGCTTGTAAAAGACAGCGTAGGGCTTCAGGAATTTCGTCTTTCACACGCCCAGTGAAAATGTCGCTGAATTCTGCAACTTCTAAATTTTTCTTTTTTACAATGATCTCAGCCAGCCATTTAGCAGCCTCAGGACCGATGGTGTTTCCTGAAAGCACAATTTCTTTTAGATCATCATCCTTAATGAGAGCAGAAAAGATGTTTTCTTCATCTTCTTTAGTGATCGTGTCAAGTTTTAAGGTCTTTCCCTCGATTGAGAAACGCGACATCTTGTTGGCTTTTTGCAGAAAGCTCTTAGCTATGTTGTGGTGGTGTGTACAAGAAAGGAGGATGCTTTCTGGATTCCTTTAAGAAAAGCAGATGAATGGCAGGTAGGACAATTGAGATGTTGAATTTCACAAAGAAAAGTAAAAAAAAGGAAGAAAAGAAACAACTCTGAAAGGATGGAAGAAATTCGCTGATGTGTGTCTGTGATTTGATGGATTGGAGTCTTCCAACCGTTTTAACAGGTGAGAGAGTGATGGACCAGGGAAAATGAAAAAGCTTTGTATAATGGAATTAAATACTAAAGCTCCCAATAGAAAACGAGGTATTGAAAAGGCTTGGTCTAAGATTGATTCCAAGAAAACATACAATCTCTAGTGGCAGCTTTCAGCTGGAAATATACAAGGATGTTGATATGCCGAGAATTTTTTTTCTACTTTGAGGAATTATCTGATTTCCTGCTTCGAAACGTAAGAACATCGAATGGTGAGAGCTTAGATTCTTGTATTTGCTATTTACGGGATCAAAAAAAAGGATTGGAACGAGTAGTTCTAGTCTTACAAAAACTTTCAGATTTATTGAATTGTGGTCCTGAATGTCCCAGGTCTTTATTCAGTGGTTTTCTTCTGAAAAACCATGGAAGAGACTTGTGAATGATAGGAACCTTCTAAGTAGGAGCATCATCCTTTTTGCTTTCATACATTGGAAGTTAAAAAATGACACACACTTTGCATTTCCTCAGAAGTTCTACAATCCTTTTGTTTATTGTCGGAGGGAACGCAAATATGATACAATTCAAAAATGCAAGCCAAGATTGTTTCTTCAAAACGTTGGATTCATTTTCAAGAAAAAGTAAAGAACAAAAAGAAAATGGCATTCAGCATGTGAAGCAGCTGCTTTTAATCAAGTGTCGGTTTTTGGTATTTTCTGTAAGCAAAGGAGAAAGGATTTGCTGTTTGAAATTACGTTCGTTTTAAAGAGAAATACGGGCTTTTATAATAAGAACTCGCTGCTTTTGATGTAAAAGTCGGCGAGCTAATACTCTAACAAAACAGAAAGGAAATTTCAAGGACTACTTGCTATGATTCTAAAGATTCCTAAAGTCATTAAGAAAAGGAGAATTTCACGATTATAATAAACAAACTTCTGTCTTGCTAAGTCTCTTGGTCATAAAATATGAATCAAGCGAAAGCATTACAACGAAATGGACGATTCCTGCTACAAAGGTGACTAGCACTGAAAGGTTTTAAGGAGAAAACAATACTCGAAGCTATCTTCTTTTTCTGCTTTAATTTCATCAATTGTTCTTGGATGGTTTTTTACCGTTCTTTGGTCATTCTACCAAAAAGTAAATAAATAAAAAGAACTGGATATGCAAATGCAAATGAGATTCAACGATTTTTCTATTCATTATAATTTAAAAAAATAAGGAAAAATAAATAAAAATGGTTTAAATTGTGCATCACCTAGATTGAAAGATTCAGATAATTCAAGATGTCAATACGACAAACAACACACAACTAAAACCCTCCAACACAGATTCTTTTAGTCTCTTAGGTCTTTTATATTATTCATCTGAATTTCTCTAAACTTGATGATCGTGACTGTAAGACAAGTCATTGACTCATCATTCCTATTCTAACCTATATGAGCCCAAGACGAAGCTGTGGATTTCTATCTTGAACTACCATTTATTTTTCTCCCTCTTTATTTCTTCTTTCATAAAACTTAAATTTTTTTCTTGCTGATCTGTTTACAGTAAGCGAAATTTTGTCGCATTCACTAGAAAGGGACCAAAACCAACATATAGTGATAAATACACCCTTTGCCTGCTTTTCATTTTCGTCACGTAGAGCTTCTAAAAATTGCTTTTGTTCCCAAAACAAACTAATTCTTGGTTATTTGTTTTTTTTTTTAAACAACAGTTCTCAAGTTTTCCCCTTCAGACAGAAAGGGCCATTTCCTAATTGACCTTGTGCTATCATCCTATGAAAACAGAATAAAATGGCACAAATTCAATGGCGGTTGTCCAGAGTCTGCTTTCTTCTTTTCGTCATCCTCTTGGCATTCGTTTTTTATTTTACTGTTTTTCATAATCAATTCACCACCTCAGATGGATTGAACCAGCTGCAAAATTACTTCAGTCAACCTTCTACTTCCTCGTATAAAGACTACGTTGTTCCCCTGGATCAAGACTTGAGGGGAGAGAGTATCACCTATCATGAAGCTGAGTATCGTCAGTCTGACCCACAAGAACCAAAATCTCATGAAATTGTGATTCTCCTGGCAAGTGATGGACAGTCCAGCGGCGGGAAAATCCCCCATATGTTTGAGCAATGCATTGAAAATCGAATTCATTATGCTAAAGCTCACAACTATGTATTTGAATACGTAAATGTATCACAGATGAGCGTCCCTCCCGTATGGGCCAAAATGCCCGCAATCTTGCAAACAATGATTAAGCATCCCCAAGCAAAGTGGATTTGGTGGCTTGATCAAGATGCATTGATCCTCAATACCTCTCTCTCTCTACAAGAGCACATTCTTTCACCAAGGAGGTTGCAGGAGGTTTTGCTCAAAAATACGCCAATGCGTTCTCCGTTTAGCAAAGATCTCGAACGGATGACTCCTGAAGAGTACTCTTTAGAAATGGTTAATACATTGGGTCTTTTAATTTCTCAAGACTTAAATGGCTTGAATGCTGGGAGCTTTTTCGTACGCAGGTCACCCATGATGGCCCTCTTTTTGGACCTTTGGCATGATAAGTCTTTCCGTGAAAATGATGTAGCGGAACACGAGCAGGCCCTCCTTGGCTATTTTGTTCGCTACCACCCGGAAATTGCTGCTATTATTGGGCTTCTCCCTCAGACGATGATCAATTCTTATCCTGTTGGATGGCCGGACATGGGGTGGAAGCATGGTCACTTGGTGATTCATTTAGCTGGTTGTTGGGTTGATAACCGTTGTGAAGAACTCTGGAATGAATATCTTGAGCGTGTAGTATGATCTTTGGGTATCGGTCTCTTTCTATTTCTTCCATTTATCTTTACATATTCGTTTGATTTCGTTCTTCTATATATATTCGATGAAGAGGTGTTTTGTTATATCTGCTTTGAACATTTTTCTTTTTATTTGTGTATTTCTGTTTTATTCGTTCTTTTTTATTAGCATTGTAATGCGGCCCTGGTTCTCGAATTGGTTGATACATTTGCTGCTAATTATTATTGAGGCCGAGGAAGTTTTTTCATCTTTGGCACTCACAAAAAACATATATATATATATATATATATTTGCATCTCTACTTTCACTATCTAGTGTCTTTATGTTGTAGTAGTTTTTTTAGCCTCTGTCCCTAAAAAAAGTGTCTACCTTATTAATGGCAATACAACATGACAAAAGTTCATGAGTTTTCGTTTTCTTTTTTTCCTTTTGTTTTATTTTTGCTACTGACCTCGTTCAATAGTAAGTTTTGTAACGCTAAATCTTTATAGTGCCAGAAAGCATGGACCATCCTACAATTCGCGTTCATTTTAACAAGTTTTTATCTCTGTATATAGTAATAGGACTCATGGCAATGCTTCGTCTGCTTTTCTTTTTTGTTACGAAATTAAAAAAAATCCCATATGTATTTGTTTACTACCTATTGTAATGTTGCATCACGCTATTGGAAATAATGCAGTAAAACGAATCCAAAGGGTTTGGTCAACGGCTCCCTATCCCACAAACGAGCTGGAATTCACAAAAACAAACTTATCTGCAACAAACAGCAGAAAAAGGAGTTTGTATAAAAATCTGGATATGGAGTCGATACAAAATGCATTTGAAAATGTCCAAGAAAGGAGGAGTGCTTTAGGGAGGGTAAGTTCTTTGAATAAAAGTATTTTGGAACAGAAAATACTAACTCTGGTTAGCAATACCAGTTCTGGGTGGATCGCACGATTCCATTTACAAATCAAAGATGGATGTCTTTCGCTGGACTTTTATCTGTGTTTGTTATCCGTATTCTGATAGTTCGTGGTTGGTATATCGTCTGCTACACACTCGGTATTTATTTGCTGAATCTGTTCTTGCTTTTCTTATCCCCCAAATTTGATCCCAGCCTTGAACAGGCTATGCGAGATGAAGAGACAGAAGAAGGTGTTTTGCCTACTACGAAAGATGATGAATTCCGTCCCTTCATTCGTCGCTTACCAGAGTTCAAATTTTGGTATTCCAGTACTCGTGCTACCGTTATGGCCTTAGCGGCTAGCATGTTTCGAATTTTTGATATTCCGGTATTCTGGCCCGTCCTTGTTGTGTACTACTTTGTCCTGTCGTTCTTTTGCTTCCGCAGGCAGCTACAGCACATGTTGAAATACCGCTATGTGCCCTTCGATATTGGTAAAAGACGTTTTAGTTCCCGTTAGATGTAATGTTCCTGACTGAGCGCTAATTCTCTTTTTTTTTGATTGAAAAACGTAGATCAAAACGCAACTATGTCTGGGATCTTTTTTGTTATTTCTTTTACACGCATTGGTTTATGTATAGATACAGTCTTGAGGAATATTTCTATGAATCCTTGAGTTTTCCACGTTGAAACGGTATGAAGTTGAAAAGGCTCCGTGTTAAACATTCAATGAAGACATCCGCAAAAGCGGAATTTGATTTTGGAGCAATCTTATAGTTGCTCTCAAGTTATGGATACCTTGCCCCTGTTGAAATGAGAGTATGATTTAGGATTGTACATGATATACTTTATTTGATGAAACGCTTACTGTCATCGTTTCATTCATGCCCCTTTCTAGAATTTTACGCATTTACTAGACAAAATCCATTTGCTATATGAATACCTGTTTGTTCTTTCTTTCTTTATCAGATAATAAAAAAATGGTCCTTTTTATTTCCAAATTTTCTAAATTAACACAAAAGAGTATTATTCATAGACAACCAATGAAAAGACAAATATTGCAACATTCACATCTCCTAAGATTTGCTATGTCGGAAGAAAGCTGGTTTATAATTTCTATTTCCTATAATCATTTATTCAACCAATCTGTTGATGTGTATACATAATTTTCGTTCACAGCAGCAGAACTTTTGGTAGATGCAGTGTTTTTAGCAACAGCACTTTTTTTTTGGAACATCGTTCTTGCAGCAAGACTTTTCAGAAGAAGAGGGATGCAACTCAGCATGCTCCTCCCACAAGCTCTTACCGGAACAAGCGCAAATGACTTTGGTATTCTGACCAACACCAGCACTACGGGAAACGATTCCCAGGACGCCATTGAAGGAATCTTTAGAGGCTTTCAATACGAATGCTCGACCTATCCAGTCTTCCAAGTTTCCATCGACTTCTTGAGCGAGAGCAATTTTTCCAGTCTCATTCGAAGGAACAGATACGAGGGTAGCAAAAGACCCACCTACAGACTTCAGTCCATGAGAAATGTCACCCGAAACGGCAACTTCAGCGATGTACTCGGTATTGGGTTCTAATTGGGTTGCGACCAAATCCAAGTAAACTCGGTCCTCAGTGGGAATAAATCTGCATAAACCGTAGACTTTTGGAACTGAAGATAGGTCTTCTGTATTGTCGTAGAGAATACAGACTCCGGACTCTTTTTGGGAACTAGCACCGCGAATCAAAATGGGCTTGGAAGTAACTTTTTCCAAATGATGAAGAATTTCAGAAGGGGGAACTACAAAAAAATAAAGTTAGACAACCCTTTTGATCTTTAAAGACCGAAATTTGCCGTACGTGAACTTTTCACAATTAATTGCCCGAGCGTGTCGTCCCATTTCCATTCGTCAATTTGCAAGTTTTTGCATTCTTCTTCTATAGAACTTCTTACATCCACTGTGCAATCTCTCACTAAAAATTCTACCTACAAACCAACCGAGTTAGAGATGATATACATGAACAGCACCCGTGCACGTACTTGCACCATGGCGAATCTTTGACGATAAAATGACTCAAGCTTATCGAGTGGTTCTGAAATAAAAAGGAATCCTGCTAAAATGGGTTGCTCGTTTGAGTATGGCAATGGTTAAGTGAACAAGTTCGAATGAATAATCATCATACTACTTTAAGGAAAATCTTATTAAGCATCATATTAACGAGTAATCGATGTTGAAGGAAGTTACCTTTTCGAAAAAAGAGCTTTGAACAGGAATATCAAGAAAAAAATATCCATTCCGAACAGGATTTAACTCGAGGGAGACAACTGTTTGCAGATACTGGGCAAATTTTATCGCACAAACACGAAAGCAAAGATTCAGTATACAACCCCGACTGTATCATAGAATGCACGAATTTGGTATTTTATTTAAACTTACAAAGCTATTTTTTATTTCTTTCTCAGTTATTTTATTCCAATCTCTTTTATTCATTAGTGATGCCAGAAAAAGAAAAAATTCTGTAAATAAACAAACCAAGTAACATTGTTACATATGACGTTACGACTCATATATAAATATAGTAATAACTTCTTATAAGAATACTCATCGAAAAAAGTCGAAGCTTTTCCCCTACCTGGGGTACAGCATTTTGACGTGAATTATGACCTGAGTATGTTGACAGGATGAGCATATAAGTAGGAGGGACATGTGCTACAGATTTACCAACAGCAAACCACTGTAATCTAAGAGAAAGAGATTTCATAGTCGAATAAACAACAGTATCAAAAATGGTGAACGTATGTCTTTTTGTTGCTGACGGAAATGATGAAATTGAATTTTCAGCTCCCTGGGGTGTTTTCACCAGAGCTCAAATTCCTATTGACAGCGTCTATGTGGGTGAAAATCCCGAGAAGCTAGTCACGATGTCTCGTGGCGTCCAACTCTACGCAAAGCGCTCATTGAAAGAGTTTAAGAGTGTTGAGGAGTTTGCTTCTCATTACGACGTTATCATCATTCCAGGTGGTATGAAGGGCGCGAAGACCCTTTCCACTGACGAATTTGTAAAGAAGCTCGTTACTTCTTATTGGAAGAAGTCCGGTAAGGTCATCGGTATGATTTGTGCCGGCACTTTGGCAGCCAAGACGACTGGTCTTTCTGCTACTGAAATCACTGGTCACCCTTCTGTCCGCAAGGATTTGGAAGAGTCTGGCTTTCGATATGTGCCACAACCAGTTGTCGTCGAAAACAACTTGATTACTTCTATGGGTCCTGGTACCGCTTTGATTTGGGCCTTGAAGTTGATGGAGCAAGTGGCTACAAAGGAAACTTATGACGCCGTGTACGAAGCTCTTAGCATGCCCGAGAAGCAAATTGTGTATGCAACAAACCGAGATTAATTAGCTCTATCAATCTTAGTCCCGTTTGGAATAGGACTCCATCCTTGAAGAGGGGTGGGTGTTCTTATGATGGACAGCAGAAGATGAGCCCGTTTGCGTGATGGGAGCTGCGGAAGAAGCCATGAGTTCTGCTGCTGCTGCTGCGGCCTGATTTGATGACTTTGATGAACGTTTTTCTTTCTTCTTTTTAATGATCCGATTGCTATGGTATTTTGTCCTAGAATACAATGAATTACGAATTTTGGAATCTAATGTCGTGTCGCTGACATCCGCCGGTGTAACATCAGAGTTTGCGCGACTGTAAAATGTGTTAGTAAAGTCAATACAAGATCACAAGTAGAACTTTTAAAAAAAAAAAAATGCAAGTAGCTTCACCAACAAAATATTGGAAGAGTCTTGTAATCTTCGAGCAAGCTTTCATACCTTAATTTAACAGGACGACTGCCAATGTATCTCCCATTCTTCTCTCTCCAAGCTCGTAGAAAGTGATCAGGGTCTCGAAAGGAAACAAAGCCAAACCCGCGTGTTTTTCCTTCACGATCACGGACAACCTTTGTTTTCGCTAGTGATGGGTATTCAAGGAATGCATTTCTCAAAGTGTCGTCCGTAACGTCGTTTCCTAAATTTCCTACAAAAAGACGAAAGTGATTAGGATCCCATTCGAGTAAAGTAGGATCTTCCCAAACCTGGCCACCAGATTTCCTTACGACCGTCGTTTTTCCGCGTGACATTTCCGCATAAACAAGGAGGACCAAAGAATACACGTATTGATCGAGCAGTAATGTGAGCTTTTCCTACAAAACAAAGTGTCAGATTTTCAACGGCAATTCAAGCGAAAAGGTTCTTATGAAGTCGTAATGGTTTTTAATCAAAAATAAACAACAAATAAATACAAAAATCCAAGACGAAACTAATACACTTTGGAGGAGAAGAGTCCAATTCCTTTCGAAGTCGAAATTGGCAGAAATTACAAAATACCGATAGTACCTTTTCTAACCCTATTCTGTTTAGTGAGCTAGTCAATTGTATATAAGGTGGCGTAATGAGTAAGTAAAGTTTATTTCCTTTCGATACAAAAGTGTTCATTGTTGCCTTTGTATTGTTACCCCAAAGGTCGGTTTGTTTGTTTACTTTTGAAAAGGTAAATAAAATTGAAAAATGCAATAATTAAAGAAATTGATTTTGGAAACCGTTCGGTTTGTGAAATAAAAGAATACCTGAGTTACTAAATTTTTTTTTTTGACTTATGTTACATATTTAGTCGAAGAATCGTCAATTGAATTCAATATTTGCCATTCTTTTAGATAGGATTTGGTGAACCAAATGAAAACTTTAGGAACCTTTGATTCTTTCTATACATTTACATTTACTAAGCATAATTAGAAAAAATAGATAAAAATGAACTCTTCTTGGAATGTTACAAACCCAATCGTACAGGTACTCACAACGTATGCATCCTTACAAAATCTTGCATACTTGTAGCATAAATTTTATGGAATAAAACAGATCAATTGAAGTTATGAGCCAATTTTTGTGCCCCATTCTTTTGAAAAAATAGATAAATAAACCTCCAAAACTGGTTGAAGGAACATGCAAAGTATTAGTCTAGTTCAAAATTGAATTCATTACATTGAATTAATAACATAACATAAACTCGAGACATAATGTAATAGGTCATGTTGGATTGTGTAAAGTAATCCTATTCGTTATGTTGTTCATTAAGCAGGGAACTTTGCTTTCTAAATTTCCTTTACTTATTCACGATGAAACGCAAAGCTTGAGATTGAAAAGAACGTTTTTAGAATTAATAAAACAACAATTAGCGTCCACGCAAAGAAAGATAACCAAAACCGCTAAACATTATGAGTGGAGAAGAATTAAGAGGGTGAAAGCAATAAAAAGAATAAAAAAAAAGAAATCATAAATAAATTCAAAGTAATTTTTACAAATTACACACGCTCGTGGAGAGCTATATATTCGGTTTCTTGTTGGGGAGCAGGAGTTTTGGTAAAAGCAATGCGATAATAATTATAGACTGCAATACCAACCAGTGTAATAACCAATCCAATGATATTAATAGGCAATAAAATATCATGATAAAAGAACGTGGATACAACAATGGTGATAATTTCCTTTAGTATACCACAGACACTGAGAGTAACCACACTTGTCTTTTTGATGAGTCCAAATTCTGAAGCAATCATGAAAAAAGCAAGCGTGCCGGGAACAATCAAAACAACGGACATAAAGGGGCCTTGTTGCTTCCAAATTCCAGAAGTCACAAACTGTTTTGGTCCTTCTAAAATTAAACCTGCTAAAAATAAAAAACAAAAGTTGAGAGGGGTGAGAGCACTAAGAGACGTAAAAGGATTGGATGTAAATGGATGGTCAAGCAAGAGCTTTTGCGTTAACGCCCATCGAAGACCAGACATAATTGACGAGGCCATCACAAACAGAAAACCAGAAAACACAAATTGAGTTTCAGTTGCGACCATAAGGATGACACCGCCAGTGATAATGAATGTAATGCACAAAAGGATCCAGTCAAACTGCTCAATGCGAAAAAGAACCGAAAAAATAAATACAAATACCAAAATGGAGGAACGGCACATCGTGTAAAAGGACAAAGTAATAGTTTCTAAAGAAGTGTTGCCAAGACCAATGTCCAGACTCGTGACGAGAGCACAAATACCTGATCGAAAAAGATACTCTTTCCAACTGATGCTAGTTTGTGTTTTCGGTCGGTATTGTGGAAGTGCTAGCAACGTCAGTTTGGAAAACGCAAACTGGATGAGCATATGAATGCTGCTGAGGAACAAGGGAAATTGAAAATCGAGTTTATCTTTGGAAAAAACCCATTTGTTCATCATAGATAGAAGCAAAGAAGATGCATACCTATACGAATTAGCTGTTCAATCCTTTCAACAAACACTCTTATAACAGAATTCACATACCAAGAGATTACCAATAAACCAACGGCAATTACCAGCGAAGCCCATGGATGACGAAAGGACCATGGCTTTAGAACAGTATCCTCTTTCGCCTGGGACTCTTGCTCAATTATGGGTTGCAATTGCTCAAAATCTCGTTTTGCTTCCATGATACCTTACTTTGTAGGAGGATGTGAGAAATTTCTTCTCTGCATACATAAAAAATATAAGCAAAGTTAACTATATACAAAAAAAGGAGCGGACGCTTCTATAAACGAAAGCTTCAAGGTTTGGATGAAGAAGGAAGTGACCTTGCAGAAGGGACTCTACAAGTTTCATTTGTAAGGCCATAGGAAAAGTCTATCTTCGTTTATATTTATGAAAAAACCAATTTTTAAGAGAAAAAACCGACCTACTTGAATAAATCACACTAGGAAAGCAAATGCATTCCTGTATGAAGCCTATTTTTGTAGGTCTTAATATCTTGGTTTCCAAGTCTTTTCTTACTTATAAAAATGTCCTTCCAAAAAAAAAAAAGAATTAACCGTCATGGAAATAAAAGGCTTCTGTTTAACATAACAACACTCTCAAACATTCATGCTTTATATACACTACCACTACCATACGTTAACAACCTTACCAATATATTAAATTCACAGAGGAACTTATTAAATCATTGTTAAACTTGTTCTGTAACTTTTTATGGATACTGGAAGGACATGAAAACCTACATTACTATTACTGTTACTGTTACTACAGAAAAGAATCAGCTAATGAAATCCGCTATTAGATTCAACCCAATGGAACGTGAACAGATAATCAAAAACCGCGCTATTTAACGCACACATTTTATTCCTCAACAACGGCGGTCTCCATCTTGGGGTTAGCAACGTCAACGGCCTGAACAAGAGTGTAAAGAGCCTTATCGTCCTCATCACTACGCTTGCGAGAGAGACGGAGACGGAGACGGCGAGGGACACTTTTGATGCCTTGCTTCCAGACCTCCTTGTTCAAAGAGGGGTCAACACGCACTTCCTTAGTTTGCTATTCATCAGTTAGTGACCGGGAGAAATTTGATTTTTTTTTTCAAAGACAGACTTATAGATAGAACAAGCAGAAAGAAATTTCTTTCATTTTGTTTATTTCCCAATCTCTTCTATCTTCAACGTTTCAGACATACCATGTGCTTTTGGGCAAATGCAACAATCTCCTTGATGGCACGAGGAGCACGCTTCTTGAAAGAGACACCATAAAGTCTCTTGTGCATATGAATCGTGTAGTCACGAGTGACAACTTGGTTGATAGCGCTCTTCTTAGTGTTGACCATTGTGAGAGGTTTTGTGCACAAGTTTCTCTGCCCAGCTCCCAAACGTTTGTTTCCATACATCGTGACGGCGTTTTTGATTAGGGTAGGGTAGGGACTGGTTTTCGTTTGAATAGAAACCACGTTCCATTTCCTTAGGGTAGCACCCATAAGGTAACATTGCCAAGAAGGCTCTCTTTACTTAGAGATCTACCAGGAACCTTTGACGGTAAAAAAACGAATATTCGTTTCATTATCGTACTTTTATAAAGTTTTTTTTATCTTCTATCGTTTTCATTGATTAATCATGAGCCAGCAAGAAGCTCAACAACAAGAGAATGGCCTAACTGCCCAGGTAAGAAGAATTGTTTAGCATGGATTGTATAGTTTAAATGCAATTTGAGTACTCTGGAATAAAGCTAACTGAAAAATAGGATTGTATGTAATAAAGCACTGAAAGAAAAATTGGCAGAACTTTTCGTGAATTGGGAAAGTCAGCATCTTAAGCTGATGTCAATTCCATCTTCATCTATGTCTTTATAGGTGACGACAACGCTTGGTGCATCTTTGATAACAAAACAAGCTGCTTATAATTTTTTGCTTGTCTTTTCATGTTGTTGCGTGGATGTTTCTTCATACTTTCGTCTCCTGTATTGACATTCAGCGAAAGCTTAGTGCAATTATTCTTGAAATTAGAGTCTGAGAAAATTTACTAACTGCTATTAGATTATTTTGATAGGTAAGCTATACTTTGGCGGATGAAATTGTCGAATTTTTCTCTCCTCTAGTGAGACAGAATTTGTCAGATTACCTTGTTTACTTCCTCTCTTCCGAAAGTTTACATACTAAACGAGTAGCTATTCTCACTGGGGAATTCACGAAGAGATGCTCAAGGACGATGTCCGCACTCTCTCGTACCGCGATGCTATTATGCAAAATCCCCATTTGTTTCGCGACAAAGTCGTCCTCGATGTATGGATTTTTGAGTCTTCCTTTTTTTTAACACTTTTTAGGTGGGCTGTGGAACAGGCATCTTATCCATGTTTTGTGCTAGAGCTGGTGCAAAACATGTTTACGGCGTAAGCAAAACTTCTTATTACATATACCAGGAAGTTTCTAACTTTATCGTGTAGATTGATATGAGTGAAATTATTCATAAAGCCAGAGAAATTGTGAACATCAACAAGCTTAGTGATCGCATCACCGTTATAAAAGGCAAAATGGAGGATATCCAGTTGCCAGTAGAGAAGGTAGACATCATTGTCTCCGAGTGGATGGGTTATTTTTTACTTTACGAGAGTATGCTTGATACTGTTTTGCTGGCTAGAGACCGTTACCTTGCTCCTGGAGGACTCATGTTTCCTGATCGTGCCAAGCTCTTGATTGCCGCTATCGAAGATGCAGAGTATAAAGAAGAAAAAATTGGATGTATGTTGACTTTTTTTATGTTCGTTTGATTAACCAAACAGTTTGGGATGATGTTTATGGATTCGACTTTTCCCCTATCAAACGCGATGTATGGAAAGAGCCCTTAGTCGACAATGTTGATCGAATTGCTGTAAACACGAATAGCTGTGAGATTCTTAGTATTGATCTTACCACTGTTAAAAAAGAAGAGCTTTCTTTCTCTTCCCCTTTTGAAATTACCGCAACTCGTAATGACTATGTTCATGCTTTTTTGGCTTGGTTCGACGTAGAATTTTCTGCTTGTCACAAGCCTTTATCTTTCAGTACCGGACCTTTCTCTCGTTACACCCATTGGAAACAAACTGTTTTCTACACTCACAAAGATTTAACTGTCAAGGTATGTCTACCCACCCATTCTTATGTGGAACAATAATTAACCTTATACCCTTTAGAATGGTGAATATATTCGTGGTACAATCTCCTGCAAGCCTGCCGAAAGAAATCACCGTGAATTAGACATCGATATCTCCTACAATTTTATACCTAAAGACGAAGAAAGAGAAGTTGTTTCTGAAGAATTATCTTACAGAATGTAAGCGTGCTTCCCTCATCTTTATTTTTTTACTAACAGTATTCAGGTGTTGAAATAGTCATTGGTAAGAGAAAAAATATACGTTTTGGGTTATTTAGATTTATCACTGTAGCTACGATTATAACACCTCATAAACCCTGGACACAAATTCTATTAAGTTTTACCCGAAAACATCGTAAATATTCTGACTATCTTGAATTCTATATATAGTAAGAGATCTTAGCTGAGACTTAGAATCTAACCATTTAATTTTAGTAAGTTTGGCGGATTGCTGACTCCAAAGATTGTAATTCTTCTTTACAGTTCGTAGATTTAGGATCAGTTAAAACAGCCTTATATTTTTCAATGGCTTCAAGAACAAAAGGAGCATCAAAATTTGGCTTAAATGCTTGGGCAACACCGGCCTTAAGACTGACATCGTACCATAACTTCAACAGGTGTGAGATTTCTTTCACAAGATAAAGTAATCTGTCTTTTCCTTGCCAAGGCTTCTCCCTACGGTCATAGAGCTGATTCAAAATAATAAACATCAATTCATGAGATATACCAGCACTTAAAAAAACATCGACAACCCAGCCAGTTGATACAGATTCACTTTGTTGATCAAAACTATAATTCTCGGCAAGAGCAACAATCTTCTCTACAGGGAAAACATTTTCAAACTGAGAAAACCGAAGTGTGAGATTTTTCAAAGTAGAAGCAACTGAATCCACTGGAGAAGATCCAATGGGTGAAGTTACCGCATTCTCATGTGTTGTTTTAATAATGAATTCCCAACAACCAACGATCTCAGCGAGTCCGTGATAATCAGCACTTTGGAAAATAGACAAACATATCTCACCATATCCCAAAGGATCAGCAAAATTATTAAACAACTCTGTAAGTGATAATATTTCAACATTCAGCTGACTAGAAAGTTCTTGTTGTTTTGAAGCTGGTATTTTTACATCATTAAGGATGGTAATCAAAAGGTCATCTTGAATACTAGCGACTTCCAGCTGTTCACACACACTAAGCATTACCTTATTCATTTTCTGGCGCAAAAGGCTCGGAATGTGGCAGCTTCCAAAGCCTTTAGCACGGGTTAAATATTCAATTCGTTGTTCAAGATTTAAAGAAAGATTGCTTGTCGCCAAATCATAAAGAACGATAGCTGCATAATAGTACATTTCTCTCTTAGCGTAAAACTGCCAAAGTAAATTTGCAATTTGTACGTCTTTTGCGCTGTTTCTTTCCAGATAGTTTTGAATATAAGGTGAATCTATCTCAATCAATCGATCTGCAAAACCTTTGCTTGCATACCAGTCATAGAAACAGTAATGAAAAAGTTCATCTTTTGATTGCTGTAATGCACTATAAACAGACATTTTGGTTTGAGTAGATTCTTCAGATGATTTGGATTCTAAATCATCAAGAATCTGGAACACATATTGATAACATTTAGAACGATTTGCAAAGACATCAGCACGGGTATCATTTTGTGGCATACCATCAATAAGATATGAAAGAGCTTGATCCTTGTCGTCACGAGCACTTGCTACATGTAGTGCTAAATTGACCGCAGACACATAAGAATTTAAATACTTGTATTCTTCGACAGCCAACCGAAGATCTTCGGGAGTAAAAACATGAGCCGATTTTTTGAAAAGATTGTAAGAAAGTTCGACTAAAGATTGGCGATCTTCAATATCAACGGTTTCTTTAGCTTTTTTCAAAGACTCTACAGCCTTAAAAACAAGCACATCATCTGCACTACAGAAACTTCCACATCTCTTTCGTAATAATTGGCTTACCAAATCAATATTACCACCAGCTTGAAGGTGCTTGTTGACCAAGGCATTAACGAGCTCTTTCGTCACCTCTCTACCATTTTTAGATGTAAAAAATTCACCGAACGTTAGCTTTGAGCATAAGCTTCGAGATTCAGGAGATATTGAGGAAGTAATTGCATTAAGATCAGAAACATCACTTTCGTTGAGGAATAAAAGGAAAGATATTCCTTCAATCACTTGCTGAAGAACCAACATTAACGCTGATAAAGCTCTGTGTTCTGCTTGCACAGCAATTTCTTCTCCCATATTAGAAGATCCGACTAAGGAATCAGTACCATTTAGGCCTTCAATAAAACTTTTGTTGCTTTCTAAAAAGTTGGATAGAGAAAGTAAGCCAGATTGAATTTTCAGCAATTCGTCAGCTTTAAAAGAAGGTGCATAGTTGACTTGGTTTTTCGAATTGGCCACGGTTATCATAACCGGTTTTTTCCAAATTGTACGTATCAAACGTGAAATAGAAGAAGCAAGGCCGTCATGACAACCTGATAGACGTACAAGTTCGAAGGAAGAGGCATCATACTGGTTGTTATAGCGAGACTGGTCAATAAAAGCTTTACCGCCAAATTCAATGAAATATTTTTTAGCAATTTCCAAGAGATCAGCTTGAGTCAACTTTGTGGTAGGGCCAGCAAAGTTAGCACTGCTAGCACTAAAATCGTTTTGATCAAGACGACCGCTAATGATACCCAAACAAGTGGCACAACCCTCAGCACGTCCAACACTTTCGAAAAACATTTGGACTTGTCCGTCGATTCCGGAAGAAGAAGAGGGTCCCATACGAATAGCAGAAGCAAGAATGTCAACGGGTCGACGATGAACAATGATGTAAACACCTGTGTTTGTAAGAACAGCAAAACTGGGAGGAGGTGTATTAAACTGTGAGACAAGCTCATTACGCTCTTCAGAATTCTGTAGACATTTAACGTCCTGTACAAATCCCTTAATCGGAAGGTACATGGCAGACTCAACTAATGAAGGCTGAGAGCCGCTTTGCCAAGCATTGGCAATTCTTCCCATTTCAGGAGCAGAACAACAAAGTGTATCACCTGCATTAGCATCAGAAGAACTTATAGCGAAAAATAAATCAAAGGTGAATATCGAACTCAAGGAGGAACAATTCATGACATTGCGCTTAGCTTGAACAGGAAGGTCTTGAGGTGGCTGCTGTGACACTGATTGACTTTGAGGGAAAAAGGAAGACCCAGAAAATTGGCGCTTGGGCTGATAGTCATTGACCTGGAAAGAAGGAGGGAAACGAATGTGGGTTATTTGTAAAGTACTAGGAGGATGCGTAGCAAAAGAACCGTCAGAGGTTTCAAAATAGGAAGTAGCACTACGACCGCCTCTCATGTAAAATCGACAACCAGTGGAAGTTATAGCAACACAATAAATTTGTTGAGATTCATAAGCAGGAACAGGAACAATTGATACAAGCTTGGTGCTTCTTGGATCAAGCAAGACGGAAGAGGCATTCAGCATTTGAGCCTGGGAGACCATGGAATTGAAAGAATAAGAAACACAACGATGAACATTATTACTAGAAATTTCATAGCAACTAACAGAGGAGCTTTCACGCAAGACATAAAGCAAACTTCGTGAATCATCCACTGCAATCTGTTTAACACCGTCTCCATGAACACCATAAGAGAAAAAAGATGGGACAAAGTTATCGATTGCTGATCCTGTAAGGTTTACTTTGCTGCACCTACGAGAAAACCAACCCTCATCAGACTGATAAAAGAATTCGTACAAGTTAGGGTCTCTATTACCGGAAAAGAAAATACGGCCATCCTTAGAAGAAACAATATTGTTTACGTTTAATCCAGGAATTGAGATTTGCATTCCAGTGGAATAAAATGTGAGCTCTCCGGTAATTTTATCAATGGAAACGCCAAGTAAAATAATCTCCTGGGTGGTAGCAATTACCAGTAAATACTGTACTTCCTCTACGAACACATTTTTCTTTGGTATAACAAGCTTTACACTGACGATTGTATGCGAAAGATCTTCATATGCCTGAAAGTTCTGGCCAGATAAATAGTCCCAGAGGAAAAGACGATTGTCTACTGTGATCCATGCACGTTGTATTTCAGAAAACAATCCCATCTGGGTAAAGCATTCAGTTCCTACATCAATAGGTTAGAGTAAATTAACTACAAATATTTCTGACAAAGGGACTTACGATTATATTGCTCAAAAATGCGGTCCGGAATGTTGATTACTGAGCGTAAATAAAACGGTTTCCAGCCGTTCAACGGCTGACTGACATATTCTGGAGAATGGACATCTGAAAAAGCAAAGTTAGTAATCTTAATATAATCTGTAAAACTGCTTTTCATACGTCCAATGATGTCGCCAAGTTCTGGCAATTTGGTATCTCGTTCTGTTGCCGCTTCGATGGCAGCAAATCCTCTTGCTAACGGCTCATATAGTCCATTTTTTGAGGAGGAAAAAGAAGAACCATCGATATCCATGGTTTTCAAGCTCCAAAGAAGAAAAGCTTGAGAAGTTGGCTGCTGGTACGTTTCCTTAGGGAGTAGCTAGTATACGAGGATTTGGTCAAATCAAATGTACATGGTAATAAATATTTTTTTACACGAATGAAATAAGAAAATATTATTTTTTATATAGGAAAAGTTAAATTCTAGCTTTAGTTGCAGTTTTTCGTCTTGGATACTATATAAAGGCTGAATGCCAACTTATATTCTACCTTTCACCAACTACTAGTGGATAGGTATGGAATAACAAAAATATGATAAAATCATTGTTTGGTTTATTGATATGGTAAGTCGCTATTTTTGAGAGAAGGATTTTATGTTTGCAAGGATGATCACTCGATAGGGACAACAGAAAAATACTGTTGAAAAACATTCGGGAAAAGATAGTAGATATATTAGCTGAGCATCTTTACAATCTTTCTCTTGGTATTTTCTTTTTAAAACAGTATCTAACAAGTTACAGGATTTTAGAAATTTAGTTAACATTAATATATAAGTGTTTTACGAGATGGTGAGACATGGTAGGAATTGTAGTATTGTAGTCTTTTATGTTGTACAGTTTGAAGTAGTAGGGAGTAGAAGCTTTGTAGAACAGTATGAGCATGAACTGACTCTGTTTCTTTCGGAGGTCAGTTTAAAGAGCGTAGTAGTGTCTATGGACGGAAGTCGCAAACGTTGAAACATTGCATTATCCACATTTAAAGTATGGTTTTATTTGTTTATTAAAGCGTTGCATTCATGATATGAGTTTGCAGATGAGACGACTTACACATGTGTACCGCCAAGGCTTTCTTTAGAATGAATTGAATTTACTATATCAGATTACGAAAAAGACATTTATCATATTAATACAACATTAAAGGCCCTATATAAACCAAACAAAAACCGCATCCAAAGTTGATTAACCCTTAATTCCCAAAATTTCACGTAGTGCAGTGGGATCACTGACTGCAGCACGCTTCTGAGCAAGAAATTTTCTTCGAGTGTGAAAATGTACATTTGTGGGCTTCTTACGAGACGAGCCTTTGGTATCCACATCTTCGTCCTCTGACTCAGAAGAAGCGGAAGAGGAAGTATGCTTCCTCTTCCGTTTAAGTTTCTTTTGTTCTTTTCTGTCAGACTTTGTCGTTGAGTTCTTGGAGGAATCTTTCTTTTCTTTTCTTTTCTTTTTCTCCTTGGAATCTTTCTTCTCCTTTTTGGAAGATTTCCTTTTCTCTTCATCGTCTTTCTTCTTCGAAGACGAGCGCTTATGCTTCTTTTCTTTCTTCTTTTTTGTGTCTGGCTTCTTAGAAGAGTTTTCATCTTCGTTGTCAGAGCTCGCTTCAGCGATTCTGTTTTCATCTTCAGCTGCTTTCTTCATCCAATCTGTAAACTCGCTTGTAAATGTACCACCCAGAACAAATCGGCGTGCCAGCTCGAGAGATCGAAGATTTTTTTCCTGAGCATTCTTTCGTTGATCAATTTGTTTCTGCTGCTTTGCTTTTTCAGCAGACATACCGTAGGCATTTTCGTCACCATTCAATCTTCCAAAAATAGCATTAAATTCACCTAACCCGCTCCACTCTGTGTCATTGGAAGGTTTAGCTCCAATACCAAGTGTATCATCTTTCAAGGACACTTTAATATTATGAATTCGACCGTGTTGTTGCTGACCAAGGCCATTTCCATCCTGCCAACCGTAGGAAGCAAGCAATTTGTATCCTTTACGATCCTTGTTTTTTGCCCATTTAGAGTTTCTTGGATCAGCCCCAATTTGCTGTTTCGCTTTATTTCCTGCCAATCCCATTGTAGTAAAATATAAATTAATAAAGAATGCGAAACGACGAATTTACCAAAAGAAACTTCCAGTCGCTCTATACAGAAAAGAGAGAGTGTGTGAGAGTGCACAAAGAAAGCAGATAGTATAGCTATTCTCAAGCTATATACAAATCCAGATTGCCAAGGCTGCGTTCAAAAAGAATTTTATACTTAAAGCGAACGACTTGTGGTAAATTCTCCAATTCCACGATCAGAGAATGTTGTTCTACCTCGAAGAGTCCTGATGAAATGAAATTTCTTTTTTCTTTGAATTCTATCACTTTTTAGTTGGACTTTTCAAGAATTCCTCAAATCCTTGGTTTGACCTGGATATGGTAGTGATCAAGTGAGAATGACCATGAAAATAAAACTTTCAGACTATGGAGCTCTTTTGTGACGAATGAATGTAAATGAAAAAAGAAAACTGTTTTAAAAAAGCGTATAGCAAAGAAGCGATTTTTGTTTCGACTTGCAAAATTTTTTTGCAAGATTCCTTAGTTCGTAGCAATTGGACGAATCCTCAATTTTAAATCATTTTTTACAATACAAGTGAACTTTTTTTCATGATTATGAAAAGTGGAAAGACAGAGCAGGCTATTTCTGACGAGTTTGACCGTCGTAAAAAAACGACGTTTATTCAACTCGAAAACCTTCAATTTTTAAACATTAATTCTTCTTGATTTAACTATCTTTTTTCACTTTGTTTGCATGCTCTTGTACCTTTACAAATGAAGAACCGCGAACACTTTGCTTCTCCTACAGCTGGTCTCTACATTCAACTTTTACCAACCCCAATGGAAACGAAAACCAATCCTACGGGACAAGTGCAAGTTCGCTTTACGACAAGGAATCCAGAATTAACTGTTGGTGATACACCAATTCTGATTCCAACTTCTTTGAAGCGGTATGGATTGTCTCAAGTTGTCAACCATCTATTAAAATCAGGTATGGCGCTTCCACTTTACAAGTTGTGCTCGCATGATAATTGAAGCAAAAAAAAGAATGAAGCTATGCTTTTTTTGTTTTATGTATGCACGAGTTAAAGAGTAAGGAACCATTGCTATTGTCAATTTAAAAGCTCTGAATGAGATGCAGCGCTTTCTCATAAGCGTAATTGGCACCTATTCATTTATTTTCTTTCTTTTCAGTTAAACTTGCTTTATACTTTTCTTCTTTTCACACCATCCCTATTTATTAAGGATCCTTCAACAAAGTCTATGTTGCCCAACGAGAAGCTCAATAGCAACTGGTTTCTTCCTTACGTGTCTCTAGCTTGTCTTCTTCTTTCTGTTATTTTTTATTCACCTACTAACCTGCTAGACAAACCTACTCCTTTTGATTTCTTAATTCAAGGTAACCTTCTACGAACCTCTTTAGACGACTACATTACTCAAAATGGTTTATCTACGGAGTCCACTTTGGACCTTGAGTACATAGAATCTACGCTTCCTCCTCAGTATCTCGCTGCTTTTCCTCATGATGATTGGATTTCTAGTGTTCAACTCTCTTCCAACCACATTTTGACCTCTTCTTACGATGGTATTGCTCGTGTTTGGGACAAGAGTGGTCAAGTTAAGCTTCAATCTCTTGGTTTAGGTTCATCTTTAAAAAATATTTCCTGGAAGGCACCAGAGAAAAGCTTTTTGACATCTTCTCTTGACCAAAAAATCCATTTTTGGGAAATTGAGGATGATCTTTCTAATATTGAAAACGAAAAATCTACAGCAGCTTTCAGTACAACTTTTACTGGTCATAAAGGTGTGGTAGAACGTGTCCGCGCTTTACCTGAATCCAACGTATTCTTATCTGCTTCTACTGATAAAACTGTTGGTATTTGGGACTTTGAAAGGTCCCCAGAGACGACAGTGGAGTCAATGGATGTAAATTCGTCGAAACGACGTCGTAAAAATGATGAACTTGTGCCTCGCAATGGTGCTCGTGCTCCTCTCTTCCTTTGTGAAGGACATAATGAGAGCGTGATGGACGTGATTTTTTCCAATGATCCTTCCGCTGCTTATTCAGTTGGTCTTGATCATACTATTAAAACTTGGGATCTTATCACTGGTCAGTCTGTTACTTCAAGGATTACCAAAAACCCCCTTCTTTGTGTTGAAAAGTTAAACGATCTTCACCTCCTTGCCTGCGGTTCATCCGCTCGTTCCATCACACTCCATGACCCTCGTGCTTCAAGTGATAAAATTACTTCTATGACTTTATCAGGACATAAGAACCTTGTTTCAGATTTAGCTGCCAGTCCTGAAAATCCATATATGTTTGCGTCAGTCTCCCACGACAACTCATGTCGTGTTTGGGATGTACGTGCTACATCTGGCAGTATTTATACATTGCCAAGATCTGTCAAAAGAGGTTCTCAGTGGGATAAACTTTTTTCCGTAGACTGGAACAAGTCTGTAGGTATTGTTACTGGTGGTACCGACAAGCAGCTTCAGATCAATCAATCTTCGTCCTTCGACAATAGCCAATAAAGCATGGCTTGGCTTTTCTTGTTTAATTTAGGTAGGTAAAAATGGGACAATAAGGATTTTAAATATCCAAAAATTTTGGGGAATCGGTGAAATTCTATGTATTTAAGGACTTCCTTTATTTAGTTACAATTAGATCAATATACAACTGAATTATAAAATAACACATAAAATTAATATGAAAACTAGTAGTAGCATTCAATAATAAATAGGTCATTACTTTTACTTAATAGATGTCGGAAAAATGTCTTGAAGAATCGGATGTAAAACTTTCTTCAGGTTCATCTTCCTCCTGTACAAAATTTTGGTTATTATACATTAGCGATGACGATGTTGGAGGTATGCGACGAGTAGAGCCAACTGTAAGGATAGCAGTTGCATTAATGCGTGCGTTGCTGGAGTCACCACCGGGAAATTGAATGTTTTTATGCAAACGATCTATAGGAAGATGGTAAGGGGCAGGACGAGTGCCGTATCCAGTTGATGGTCGAGAGGACACAATTGATACTAACGAAGTTGAAGACGTAGAAGAGACATTCGAGTAAGATCGGGTCAGAGAAGACCTGGAAGAATTAACAGATGATAGCTGGGACAAGCTGCATCTACGGGAATTGGGACGATGGTTACTATTAGCGGTACTCGCGAAATTGGGTGATATAAGCGACCCTTCAGACACAGGAATCGGTAATTGAGAATTATCGGTAGAGTTCTTTTCTGATGTAGGAGAAACAAGATCTCTTGGTTTTTCGTCTACCAAATTAGATATTCTAGAATGAGAGTCCGTAGAAGGTAAAGACTGCTCGAAAGCGGTATTTTCATGAGAATCCACAATCGCCTCCTTTGAATGTTTAGAGCTTGAAAGCCGCTCATGATCGCTTCCTTTTGTACTTGAAGTATTCTCTAAAGAGCTTCTTTTTTTCAAGTTTTTACTACGCTTTGACCATTTGGATGACGTTGAAACAGTATCAAAACTTGGGGAAGTAGTTCCAGAGGGATGCTTAGATTTCGAATCAAACAACCAACTTTTGAACGTAGAGAGCAAATTTCCACTACTATGCCCATGATAAGACCGAGATAACTTATTAGAGTTTGGGTGACTAGAAGTTACAGACACCTCGGCAGTTTTCA
Source organism: Schizosaccharomyces cryophilus OY26 (assembly GCF_000004155.1). Classification (NCBI taxonomy): domain Eukaryota; kingdom Fungi; phylum Ascomycota; class Schizosaccharomycetes; order Schizosaccharomycetales; family Schizosaccharomycetaceae; genus Schizosaccharomyces; species Schizosaccharomyces cryophilus. The sequence goes on along the minus strand of NW_013185625.1, from coordinate 835,341 downwards.
GTGAAGGAGAAGATGGCGGGATATGGAAGGAAGAAGAGTTCCCCTTGGAGTGCTGCAAGTAAAATAAATTACTTTTCTTATTTTCCTTTTTTGTTTCCTTTTCTAGCAACAAGAGCCACCAACCGTATAGAAGATCACAACGCTGCTGGGATATGCTTATGTTCAGCTGATTTATATCGACGCCAACCAATTCCAGCCTTCTACGAACTTTATCTTCCGCTTTAACAGATGTTTTAACAGTTTTGATTGAGGAAACGTGGTACCCATTATCCTGGAAAAAAGGATGGGAGAGGATTTGATCGATGGAAGGTCGGAAGCGATAATCTTTGCATAATAATCGAGTGAGCAAGTCAGCTGGACTGGGGGAAACTGTTTCTGGAAGAAACGGCTGTTCAGTTATAATTTTGAGTTCGGTCAGATTCGTATCGTCTTCATCGAACGGCAAACGGCCAACCAACATAGCATACATGATGATACCAAGGGACCAAATATCGGCGCATTCACCAATATACTTTTGGCCAAGCACAACTTCAGGAGCACAATAAGCCACAGTGCCGCAGCGTGTACTCATAAAAGTTCTACGTGAACAATCAGTGTCCCTTGAAAACCCAAAATCACCAATTTTGACATCAAAATTTTTGTCTAAGAAGATATTCTCAAGTTTTAAGTCACGGTGAACACAACCTTGCGTATGCAGGTATTTGATGGCGCAACACAATTGCCAAAAAAGCCTGCATGTTGTATGTTCATCCAACACCTCTTGACGTGACACATATTCGTACAACTCGCCATTGGGACAATATTCCATTGCCAAGTAAATTCTATCTTCCACGCAAATCATTTCATACAGGCGAGTGATGTTGGGATGTAAAAGCCGACGATGATGGTGGATTTCTCGGGCTAAAATGACAGCCTGCTTACGAGAAGAAGATTTCAACACTACCTTTATATAATTGTTAATATCATATTCCTTGTACAAAGAGCATGCTCCCACCAAGAAAAAGCCAGTATGAAGTACAAAACGAATCTACCCGTCTCATTTGAGACTTTACTTCACTAAATCAACCACGCTTTCACTCTGGGTCCTGTCCTTCATTTCATACCTTTGTGTTTGTAAGGAGGTGAACTGCAAGGTACACTTTTCCAAAACTTCCTAATCATGACATTGTAAGCAATCCGTCTTCAAACACAAACAAATAAAGTAACAATATGTACCAACCCTCACCGACAACACTTTCAATGCGGTATGTACCAATGATCGAAGTTCGAGGATTGGTGATCATCGCAATTAGATCGTTATAAGAGGCCGATAACTACTCAGAAACTCAAGTTAGACAATTTCATCCAGTATAATTCATTCCTTACGTTTGCCCTTTCATTTTTCTTCATATTAGATGTTGGCTATCATAATATCGAAAGCTGACTTGCTCTACTATGTTGTTGTAGCAGTAGCAAAAATTACTCTCATTCTCGGAGAATTACATCGGAGGGAGCTCAAAAGTCACCGGACATTCGGTGACTTTTCGAAGAGGTTTACGCACTGTAAGGAACTACCCAGGTTCTATTTACACATCAAAACAATTGTGAAATTATCAAAAAAACGAGGTTTGCAGAGTTTACTATTGCATTGAATGAAAGAAAAACTGTTCATTTAATAGCATTTTATAGAATATATGAGCTTTTCTTTGGAATCCTAGTGTGTTGTGGTTTCGTTTCTTTTCAAGCATCTTTCAAGAATTCATAGGGTGCGTTGTCATAGACATTGGGTTTTTCATTTCAACACGGACCTTGTTTTATTTACTAGAATTTCCTTTAGTTACGAACGAACGATATGAATGGTATGCAAGAAGACCAATCTGTTCCACATGGTTACACGTCGAAAGAAGGCACTTCGTATGGGCAGCGGGAGCCCACTTCAATTCGAGGAACAGAAGACGCGATGCCGGCTCCACGATTATACCCCAAACTAAGCGCACGACCAGCCACGACTCAGTACCAGTTCAAAGAATCGTTAAATAAGCGCGTGAATGACCGTCTGCATTCCTTGGAAATGCATCGGTCGTCTTACGATGCTCCTGTTACTGCTAATTCTTCGGCGTCTTCCTATGGCAGTACACCACGACAGATGCGTATGCACCCTCCGCAAATCTTTCAACACAAGACTCCAGAATTTAAGCATCGAAAACGAAATGCAGAATCCATTATCACCCCGAAGGCTCCTGTTTCATCAGCAGGTACACCTGTCAATAATTCATCTAATACTTCTACACAAGCACCCCGACAGCCTCCTCCTGCTTCATATGTACCTTCGTCCGCATCATCCTTTTCATTTCATCCTCCAAACTCGAGCTCACAATCTCAATTCGCTGATCAGCCTGCCCCACATTTAACATCTGCCAATTCTATAAAGAATAGCAATCCCGACGGTTCTTCCTTGCAGGTTGCACAACCCGTCTCTCGTTTTGCGCACGCACCTCCATCTTCTGAAGTATCCGTTCCTTCTCTTCCTAATTCCTCTGACTTACCTCCAGAAATCACCCTTAATATCTCACAAAAGCAGCAAGCAGCATTGGAAGCCGAAGTCGAAAGTTATAAGGCTAAGCTCAATGGTAACCAGCATGAAATCACTTCTCTTCAAAGTTCTTTGGCATATCTTTCTGGCCAACTAATTGCGATGAATGAGCAATTTCAACAGCTGCAAACCGAACACGCTGTTGCTTCATCAGCTAAAGGTACCAGTCAGAAGCTGATTGAAGCACAAGAAGAAGACAAGGGTTCCGTATCTAGTTTTTCTTCCTCTTCGTCTACAAAAAGGCAAACATACACTCAGGAAGACGTCGACAAGCTACTTCAAGAGCGAATGGAAAAAGTTGCTGAAGATCTTCATGCTCAGTATTCTGCTAAACATACTCAAAAAATCTCTGCATTTAAAGTGAATTACGCGAAAAAATATGATTTTACAATACAAGAGCTTCAACAACAAGTAACCGCTGCCGCTGCTAGATCTAATATTGTTGACCCCTCTTGGGAACTAGAAAAGAAAACTCTACAAGAGGATAATGATACTCTTCGAAAACAATTGGAAAAAGCTATACAAGAACATCAAGAGATGTCAGCGTTATTGGAGAACTTTAAAGCTGACATGGCTACAAGTGATCGTCACCTAACCCAACAACAGTCTGAACAAACCGATAACTTGAATACATTAAATTTCCAAATTGAAGCCTTGCAAGAACAACTTCAAATTGAAAGGGATGAACGTAAAGCAGTTATTCAAATGAGCGAGGAGCTTGCTCAAGTCATAGAAAAACTTGGAATGAAACAGACTTAGGTAATTCCATTCCTCATCTTTCGACCTCTTTTCATTTTGACATACTTTGCTTCCTTCTCTGAAAGACGCTAAAACAATCGCGTCTTTCCGTTTTAGTCGCTTTGAATCAGAAAAGGCCTTCTTGTTTTATTTATCTTTCTGATAAGTTCTCTATTTAATTTTGTATGTACTTTACTTTCGCGGATTTCGATTCAGTGTATGTTCTCTCGCTTGTGTTTACGGCGTTAAATTATTAGGTGTATAATTGCACTTATATTCGGCTCATAATGTTTTTCATCTAATAAAAGTTATGTATTTTGGGTATCATTCATGGAGCAAATGCTGCTTATATAATGTATATTCATCTACGACTCACATGGCCAAATTGTTTGAACCTTTTTCCAAAAGTTAAGATTTTTTTGTTGAATTCATTCACTGTATCGTTGATGTATATGGAAACTTGATTTTTTTCGTTTGTGACCAATGATTTCACTACTGTTTCATGTAAATCTACATAGTAGAAAGAAATTCAATTACAGTCATAGAATATTTTCCAATTTTTTAACATTTCAATGGTAGCGTCATCTCCAGCAGACTATTTTCAAGTTTTGCTTTCCTATGCTCACTTGTGTTTTCTTAACCTCGAGTTTAGCAAAGTTTGATGAACAAGTGCAAATATCAAACTTTTTTATGATTCTTTCATTTTAAGTATCAATCAAATTTATGTTAAACAATTTATATGTTGAATTGATCTAGAAGTATTATCGTTCAAAATGGATTACAAGGAGCGGTATAACCATTGCTTTCTGTTGACGAGAACCTTCGGCTAACATGACTTTAGGCTAAAAAGATTTACGACCATTTTAAATTCTCAAAAGCCAGTGTCTCTTCCTGGATTATGTGGATTATGTCTACAAGGTACGCAAAACAAAGTTCTGTGCCAAATCAACAATCCTTTAACACGGGTTAGGCATTCCAGACGAGTATTCGATACGTTCAAAAGCTTGGATGTTGATGCTAGAATACTTGCCCACTGATAAATTACAATGGAAAGACGTCTTGAGTAGTCATCGAAAAACTTATACAGTATGGGAATACATTGGTCTTTCTGATCTATCTTAGTGTTTTCTTGCTAATTGAAACTACGCAGTCATTTGTCCAGGAACTCCTCATAGACCCGTGGAAAAAACTCAGTTTACAGGAGAATTCTGAAGACGCAGAGGCTGAGGATCATGTAAGTTATTTTTATAAATATTAGAAGAGCTTCCTTTGCTAATCTATCTTTAGCCTTTAAGCACGAATAAGGACTCAAAATGGAAGCAATATTTTGAAGATAACCAGACATTGGAACAGATTGACAAAGACATCCGACGAACTTTACCTGACCTATCTTTTTTTCAAGGAAAATCAGAAAGCGCCATGAATTTTTCCGTTTCCTCTGTTGCAGAAGCTCAAACGGAGGATTCTACTTCAACAAAAGGAAGCACCGCATTTTCGATGCAAACTGGATTTTCAATTGAAGACATTCCATTTCAGAGTGAAGAAGAATTCTTTCAGTTTCTTGAGGATTCACATCGCTCTCTCCAAGAAAGAATTTATCATCTAGAAAATGAGTCTCCTACTTCCTCTAGTATTATTTCCAGCAAACCAAGAAAAAGCATAGAAAAATCAATTCAAGAAAACGAGGATGAGTTAGGAATCCATCGAGAGGCTACAGAACGAATTTTATTTATTTATGCTAAATTAAACCCCGGAATTGGTTACGTTCAAGGCATGAATGAACTGCTCGCTCCTTTATACTATGTCTTAGCAACTGACCCTTCTTATGAAAATCGGTTTTATTGCGAATGTGACTCCTTCTTTCTATTTACCAAGATGATGGTTCAAGTTCGAGACCTTTATGAAAAAACTTTGGATCACGACTCTGGTCATGGTATTTATTTTTTAATGTCAAAATTCACAGATCGTTTGAAGCAATATGATTTTGAACTATGGCAGTGTATGGTATGTGTTTTTCTCAAAAGGTTTAGAGCTAACAGATTAACTGCACAGCATAGGAAAGAAATCAATCCCACGTACTACTCTTTTCGCTGGTATACCTGCCTTTTCACTCAGGAATTCCCTTTGCCAGATGTTATACGCCTTTGGGACTCGATTATAGCTGACCAAACGCGAGCACGTTTATTAGGTAAAAATGAAGATGGCTTCAATGGCGCATTCGACTTTACTATAGATTTTTGTTGTGCTATTCTGATTGAATTACGAGAATATCTCCTAAAATATAACTTCGCTGATTCTATCAAGCTACTTCAATCTCAATTTTCTGCGGACATGCCAACCCTGTTGAACGTGACTTTTGAATTGGAATCACTAAGGAAAAACAAACGAATAGGAAGCGATATGTCTTATATCCCAAGAAAATCTCTTGATACAAACGTCTTGACTAACTCAATAAAAAATGGTGTGCTTGCAACCTACAACAGCGTTAAAAGCAGCAGCTCTCAAACGAACGATAAACCCTTAGGTAAATCATTAGAATATCCAGAGAACAACACTAGATCCTTGTTCCCCAGGTTTCGAAATTCTCTAGATGAAGCACCTCCGAATCCGTTTTTTAAGGTAAGACTCAATAACTGAAACATGCTAACGTGCTAACATGAAATTAGATAAATAATAACGTTCGAACAATATTTGCCCACCCTAAAACACCAGAAAATCAGGATTCGCAGCGAGGATGGTCTTCTGTAAAAGCTAAGAGTAATAACATTTTCCATAAAGTAGGAAATATCGTTGGTGATGCTGTGCGCTATATAACGGAAGAAGAAGAATATAGCGAAGAAGAGGATCTTACTGACACAAGTCGCAAAATCGAGGAGTCACCCAGACGAAGAGTAGTATCTCGAAAGAATGTAATTTGATTAATCGACAATATAGTTCAATCTGTATCAAGAAAATGGACGAAATAGCTTGGTTGGTGAAGGCAATTTAATAGGTGATGAAGACCGAGAGGACTTTAATTTAGTCGGAGAAGTATTGATAGGAGTCAGTGCTCGTTCCATTTCTATAGGAGGGGTGACAGAACGTTCAAGATTTCCAAATAATTGTTTGAACTCTTGTAGCAAATCTAAAACTAACGAAACTGGATGCGTGTCCTCAACTGAAATTCGAGTTACATTTTTAGGGGGTCTTAGTATACCTAAAAGGGTTAGATTATAGTTATATGGATATGACTTACATGGCGCAATTATCTTTGCGATTTTGTACAGATCGTCTCTAGAAAATTGAGCAGAATCAGCAAAAAATTTGAAGTGAGATATGAGATCTTCCAATAATCTCAATGGAGTACTATGAAGGTGCAGTAAGCATTGGCGAATAGAATAAACTCGATGTTCTATATCTTTATCTTCGGTGTAAGTTGAATAAAGGGCATTGAAATAGTCATAAAAGCTGGAACGTATAAGGGAATCTGAAAATTCCAATAAACAAAGTTTTAGTGAAAAAGCAATAGTGTGTAAAGGATATTTTTCCAATATTGGAACAACATCGATAATTGCATTATTCAGCAATATTGACTTTAATTCATAAGCTTTTTTCAGAGGTACCTCCTTTGTCCAAATCGTGTACAGAGCTATATGTTAGTAATGATAATGTTTACGAAGCTGTATACCATCAAAATCTTTTATATAAGAGTATCCTATAATTTGTTAGTAAATAGTAACATAAAACATTTTTCTTACCATCTACTAAGTACATCAAAACTTCTGGTACTACTCTGGATATCTGTGTATCAAGGAAAGAATATGACTTAATGGGGGATTCATAACCTGGAAAATTAGGATTTGAAGGAAAAAAGAGCTTACCATTTTGCAAAAAAAGATCAGCATTGGAGACAGATGTAAAGTAACCAGTATAATAACGTTTGACTTGATTAGAGAGATCTTGTAATTTGTCAAGAGAGCGAGTCGTTTTAGTCTGGTTCGATACAACACTTTCAAGACGAGTTGTAAAACTTGAAAAGCAGCCAGAATGGTCTGCCAAAATGGTCTCGATTGCTGAGAGTCGGTCAATTTCGCATTTCTCAAGTTCCTTGTAGTACGTAAACTGAATTATTAGCTTTTTAAAACTCATTTAGGATTTCACATACCAAGTATTGCTCTAGCTCTATCCTTGATTGTTCTAAATTACTAAATGCCAGATAGTATTTATCTAGATCATTAGAAAATGACACTGGTTTGTTTTCGTTTTGTGTACTAAAAAAGGAAGAGCTGTCGAGTGAGTCTTCTTGGTTGGTGTTTATTAGGTTTATTGCTTTCTGTGTCAATTGAACATTCGAATTTGGGGTACCGACCGACTTGTCCGTTCGCTCCTTTACGTTCACCATATCAAGAGCAGCCAATTCATCAGTCATTTGTTCCAATTTTGATTTTTCTGAACCAGGAAGAGTATATGACAACGCTTTTTGGAAGTCTACATCATGCGTCACGTATTCGGCAGGCTGACTATTGCTTACCTTGTTCATTGTCTTTTTTAAAGTCGATAGAAACTTGGAAAACTCATCGTTTGAGTAATTTTTGCCAGCTAGAATAAAAGGCATCTCAGATTCGAGCTTTTTGTTGCTGCCTTGGGTTCGTGAATTAATAGAGCTAAGAGAGCTTGATTTTCGATGCCCTCGTTGTTTTGGATTCAGTAAGGAAGATTTTAGTCTTTGAACGTGTAGCAAGCGTGAATTATAATTCTCAATTTTGACTTGAATCGTCGAAGATAAGGAGCCAACTCGCTTTGCATAATTCTTATTCCATTTTTCAAAGGGACCAATTACTAAATACTCTAGTTGCTCACTCCACTTTTTTTGCAAAGACGCTTCCTATTTACAAATTTGTTAATTGTTTACACGTAAAGACAACAACTTACGCAGAAATAATCCTCTCTCAACTCGTTAATGGCTGCAGAAGTCAAGAGGATGTTTGTATCGTGACTGAAAGGATATTGTTTATCGTGTTTAGCACATGCTTTGACAAGAATGTCGGAGCATGCAATCAATGCCTTCGACTTTGCTTGTAATAAAGAAAGTACTAAAAAATAATTAGTATTAAAAAACTTTTTCAGATTCCTTACAGCTTTTATTTTGCTCAATGCCTTGATTAATTAATTCCTGGGCACTTTTGACACCGGTTATATAATCTCTTGTCCAAAACGAATCGGCGAATCCATCCCACATAGCCGTCATTAGATCTCAAAAAAGTTTCAAAAATTATCAAAAGGAACTCTCGCTGTATTCCTACCCCTTTTCGATAAAGAAATAACTGACTACATCGATGGTTAGGATTTCTGATACAAGTCAATCATAATAGGAAAGTAATAGAAACAAACTAAAAAAGCTACAGATTCCCTAGTGCCTTATTTTATAGCAATAAGGTAGATGTTTCAAGAAAAAAGACACGTTTCCCTTGAGCTTTTTCGATAAAGACTTACTTACTAAAGTTATACAGCAATTTATATAGCAAAGATAAAAGGGAATTCTTCTGGTTTCAATTTGGCAAACGATAGATGTATATTGCAGAGAAGAAAGTCGTGTTCAGGATGTAAACAAAGAGTCATTAACGAGATATTGTTAGGCTGCACTAAATAATACAAATGTTACTTGTCTTACGCGTTCGTTCTCAACGCGTAAACAAACTTCCAGTTCTTAAAATGGACAATGTTTTAGAAGGAGATGAGACTAAACTGGCAATTTCATGGAGCATTGTAAGGAATAAGCCAAAGGGAGAAAGCTTGGAGCTCTATATCAAAAGACTGAGGCAACAATTGCAAGATGAAAAGAATCACGAATTGAAAGCAACATTGCTGGCAGAGAAAGTACTTAATCAAGAGAAAAGCAAACTGAAATTGGAAGCTTCTTGCGTTCTCGAGACCTTGCATCTTCCTAGCAAAGTGCTTCAGAAGGAAATTGACGATATTGGTATGTGTTTGGGACGTGTTTAAGTATGAAATTGGGGTGATTAGAGATTTAAAAGTAATTTATTCTTAAATTACTCTTTGAAAAAAAAACTTACTGACAGAATCTTTCAGATTTGTACCTGCTTTCTAACATTTATGAATGTCTTCAAGAAAAACGAGCAAGCTCTGAAGGGGTCTCTTTAAAGACGCTGAACTATGTCTTTGATGGGATATTCCGGTTTTTAAAATGTTCAGCTGATCCACAAATATCGTCTGCAAAAGACTATCCAGACGAATTTTTTGCCAAAATTAAAAGTCTTTTCGAGGACATTCTTATTTTACTAAAAAGAGATTTAAGGATGCTCCAAATTGCGACACGGTTGGCGGACTTGGCACAGTACGTTTTACATTTAATTGTCGACACGCATCGGATTATGCAAACAAACGCTACACAGGGATTTCCTGTTTTGTCGAGAGCAAAGTTTTTGGACTTTTATAAATTTTTGGAACAATCGATATTTTTGAAGCTTTCTTCTGCAGCTCCTAACTTGCTTGAGCAGCTTGTACGCCAAGTGGTGTCACAATTGGAAACGTGCTTTCTTAATTGCAAGAGTGAGGATTTCGAAACGCGACTTCTTTATAGTGAATGCTTTTTTTCATTTACAGAAATATTTTTTCCGTGTCTCCACTCATATGACACTCGTATTTCGAAGATTGCAAATTCTGGTGTGCAAAAGCTGAGAGACCTAATTCATCAAGAAGAGTCACATATATCTGAGTCAAGTGACTTAGAATTTAATTTTGCATCTTCTTATGTTCTGCTGACTGGGCTGAAAGAACTATTGCCGCCTAACGACCTTTTTGACGATACCTGAATTCTGGCAACTGTCTTGTTTTTTTTTTACATTGTTACATTGAAAGTGATGGAAAGCGAAACAAGGCTTATTTCTTCATTGTCAAAATGAGTCTCAGATTTTTTTAAGTGACTGGGTCAATGAATACTGGGTCAAAAGTTCGGTCTTCCTGAATTTATTTACAATTCCTAAAATAATCTCATTGTAAGATAATTTTGTTTTATCGATTGGAATCCAATCTCTTATTTTTGCTGAATGCTGAGACACTTTGGTTGTGAATACGCAGCCTTTCCGACAAGTTTTCTCCATCTCCCTTCACCCCCGAATTGACCATGTCGGTCATCAGCAAAGAAGTTTGGAATTCATTTTCTGTTCCTTTAAAGAAATTCTTAAAAAAGTATCCTCCAGAAACCGCCAATACTTGGTCGACAAAGTCTGATAGGATAAATCCTTTTTTGCCTACTCGAAACCCTCTAAACGGAGTTTTAAGAGACCCTGTATACTCCAATAGGCGCCAAGCTGATATCTATAAGGAAGCAAAGTATCACAGGCTGGAACATTTAATTCCCCAAGAGATGACTTGGAATAAAGACTCCAGCAGGCACATTTTGAAGGGCGTTTTGTTTCCTAAAGGAAGAATTGCTGAACGTAAGCGAGAAGAGACTTTACAGAATAGGCAAAAGAAGCTCTCCGAGTCTATGCAGAAGACTGAAAAATTCAAAAAAGATCGACAAAAACGAAATGCCCAATCTGAAGCTCCTCCATTGTAAATTGAAAAGATCAATTTACCAATGTATTGTCTCTCCTGTTAAGCATCTGTGTTCTCAGTTTATGCTGGTAGTTTCAATGCCTTGAGTATATTGGTTCTAGTACCGAACCTGCTATAATGTCTATGGTATCATAATTCTTACTTTCTACTATTTTCTATATTCCTTCATAATAAGCTTTTTATGTGTATATTAATTCAATGGAGCAAAACTATGTTTTCATTCAAATTATGGGCCTTTACACTCCTTTTATTAAATAGGTTACGTATAAAATTTTAAGTCCAAACCATTCTATTCTATTAGCTTTAGTCAATTATGCTTTTCATGTATGTTAAGAATCGTAAGTCTCGTTTTTTGGTGTCATTAACTGGAATCTGATTCATTAAAAGGCTCTCATGTAGTTATCATCATATTTTTCTTCAGTTTCGTCAAGAAATTGATGCTCCCAATCAATATCGTCATCCAAATTGATATTATGCAAAGTTTGCATGAGAGGACTTAAAATATCACCTCTTTCTTCATCGTTTCCTTCATCGTTATATATATCGATATTTTGTTCACTATCATTATCATTGTCCGGTGCAAATCTGTCAACTGAATCTGCAATTTTTGGAGACTTAGGGGACTTCTTTTTAGGTTCATCTTCCTCATCACTCAACTCAGGCAATTGTGACCTCCAAAAGTTGACATCTGTGAAATTTGATAGATCCTCCTTGGTCGATATCTCTACTGGAGGAAAAAAATAATCAACCAAGTCATTCATATAAACATAAGTACTTCGATATCCACTCCTTTGAAGTAGTTCAATATGTACTTCACCCGAAGAGTTAATGGTAAATATTCTGGTCGGTGGAACACGGACGTGATTATAGGAAATAGCATCCGTGATTCGGTTCCCAAATCCAGCATAAAAGGGAGTTCTTGGAGCTGGCAACGCAAATAAGTTACAAAGATCACGTAGACATGCCATTTTAAATACCTCTGGCTTACGAAGGATGACTTCCCTATGCAAAGCTGCCATTGTTCGATCCGGAGAAAGAATCACAGGCCCTTCGGGTAGAGAAACCCCGTTTTGCTCGATATTCCGCAAATAATGTCTAGTAGAGTCTGCTTGACCTACAGAGCGACTGGTTAAATACATTATTTTATACCCATTATTAGTGATATCGGTATATAATTTTGCGACTCCTGCATGTGTCCAGTCCTTTCCAATTAACGTAAACATGTGACCAAGTGCATCAGATTTAGTAATAGTACCATCTATGTCAGAGATGACCACAGGATCACTGTACCGCCAAAAAAATAAGTTAGCGGTGCATGTGGCCTTACCTCCGTTGACGCTAAACGATAAATCATTTTTTCCAGCTTTCAAATTCAAAGAACGAAGCTGGTCAGAAGTAAGTCGTAAGGTTTTTGCATAATGATAGGAAAGATTACTAGGAAGGGGAGACAAAGACAAAGACGAAGACGGCCGTAAATCTCCCTTCTCATCATTCATAAGGGCAGAATCGGACTTTGGAGAAGAAGGAGTTTTTAATGGGCTTCCGGGAGGGCTTTGACCATAAACTTCGGCAAACTTTTTCGCATCTTCTGAGGCATGAAACCATAGGTTTCCCTCTTCATCTTCGCGAAATAATTTTTCTATTAGAGGAAACTCATCTTTAAATGTTTCACGTGCGAGCTCGGCGATGTTAATATTCGTGGCTGAGGCTTTATAGCCTGTCATATCCAACATGACATCGCCGTTATCATCAATATGTGTGGGAAGTTCTTTACCAGATAGACGTTTTCCAAGCTCTTTTGCTTTTTGTAAAAGTTTCAAGTCTACTAGAGCTGTCCCTTCTAATCGACTGTATGAATCTGTCTCGGCCTTGCCCACATCACCCATACTGGAATGCCGCCTGTGGACGTAATTATGAAATGGAAGTTGCTCACCTAAAAAGGTTTCGTTAGTAAAAAGGGAACATAAAATATAAAGCAATTTTTTTTGGTAAAGCTTACTTGCATCAGAGTTGGAGCGCCGATAAAAGTCTCTTGCAGCAGGAAATGGGCGAGTTGATTCACCAAGAAATAGATTTGATGAATGTGGATATTCGCTATGAGCAGGACCTTCCAATTGCAAGTCTTGGGGCTCGTGAATGCTCTATGATAAATTAGCTTCGTTCAAAATCTATTAGTTATGGAAGTTTCTTTTCTGTAGCAAAACCATATGTCAAGACTAACTGTACTGGTTTCCTACTTATCAGAAACATAACCTTTAGAATTCTTCAGTCTGCTATTATGAAAAGATTTTCTATCTAATCCACATACAATTAGAGGAGTTTGTTTGGGAGAAACGGTAGGAGAGGCAGTAGGAGAAGCAATAGGAGAAGTCTGTAATTCCCTAGGAACTGCATTTTCAGTAGCAAAAACAAAAAAAGCTTCTCCACCATCTCCCAACTTCATGTTGAAATCGGTCAACTGACCATTTACTGAAAATTCAACTTTCTTATCAGAGGGCAACAGCAAGCTGAATTTTCCAAAACGAACATGAAAGGGGGAACATGCAAGCGTCCCGTCTTCCTGTTCCACTACAATCAAGTCAATGGCTCCTGAAAGCGTAGACTATTATTTGTTTGAGTCAGTTTCTGTTTGTTATCCAAACAATTATCGGGCAATTACGCCCCTTAATTACTTGTACGTACAGGATTGATAGAATTCCACGTCTTCGTAACAGAATCAAACGCCCTTCCTACATATTGCATCGTGTTACTCTCTTAGAAAGGTATTGGTTGAATGTACGATTTTCATACCACTACTTACTCATAGGAAGGATGGGACACTTTTTGAGGTGTTGGTACCCATCGTGAGTACCAGGTTCTCAACAAACAAAACCTGAGAAAAAGCTTGTTTCAGTTCCGGTTTACTTGAATTGATTTTGTTTTGCAATTCAATTGGGGAATTAATTCGAGGTTACTGGTTTTATTTACTCAGACAGGTAGGGTACATCTCAAATGTTTGTTTGAACCAAGAAAGTGTATCCAAAGATTTCAATCCATTAATTTTTCCCTTCCATTAACTGAATTTTTATTTGTCCATAATTCATGAGTTGCATTGGCCTCTGAAAGCTCCTGTATCTAGAAACAACACAGTGAATATCATACATTATAAAAATATACTATACTATATATTTATTTAAGTTAGGATATGGATCAGAAGATTTTAGCCGCAATTGATGATCCCAACGTATTCTCGTTTGAGTCCTTGTGGCAGGAATGCCAAGCGACACAAGATACTGTGTCCCCAGCAATATATCAACTCTTGAGCACGTTCTACAAAGGATCGACGAAAGATTGTTCATCGGATTGGAGCCAGGAACGAGTAGACAAGCTACAACTTCTGTCGCTGGTAGATGCTGCTGTACGGTGCACAGGTTCTAGCATTTCCTATGAGGATTTGTGGAAACAGTTAAGATTAGATGATTCCCTTGTCCCAAAAGAAAAGGATTTTATTCTTGAACAATACTTGATCCAAGCAATGATGAATCAAATCCTCGTTGGAAAAATTAACTCACAGTCGCGGATGCTCCATGTGTCATGGGCCATGGAACGAAGTTTGAATCATCACCGAATTGAAGAAATGAAACAGACTCTCTCAAAATTTATTCTACGTTGTTCGGAAGTCTTTCCTAAAACCGATATGCATCCTCCATTGACCAAATCATTTAAACGTGCGAGCCGGCTGTCTAGTGGTGACGGCATGGATCACTATACATCGGACAAACGTGCTCGAGCGGACGATAGTTCCATGGAAGAGTGAAGGCTGTTTCCCTACTTTCAATTGTTCAACCTCTTTTGTATGTTAATATACTATGTAGAAAGTCGCATCCAAGGAATCTTTGTAACGTCTTTCTTTGCAGTAAATGTCTACTTCATTTGAATGAAGACTTCGTAGTGCACTGATATCGAAACGAACACTCATATCCACCATATTTTATTTTTTTGATTTCTAGGTTTTTCTGCACCTAAATTACACTCAAACATACCTATTCGAGAGTAACAACAACTTATTTAAAACTTAACTTATCTTTGGAGTAGTTCTATTGTTGCGTTTTTCACTTTTTTCAATGAACCTGTGCTACTTCACTACTGGATAAACAAAACAAAAAAAAAAAAAAAAAAAAAAGTAACTGTTATAGAAGCGACTAAGAAATTCTTAGCGTTCACCTTTTACTGACTTTTCATGCATTTTTTTTGCATATCCTGATCCTCGCTACGCTCTTACCTTAATACACTTTATTCTGCTATCTCAGATATACAGATAAGCTGTTTTGGATGCTCCTTCCGTTCCTGATTAAGATTATGTCGATATAAATCGTCTAGGAATTTTTCCATCCTTCCATTATTCACTTTTATGGAAATCCATGCTAGTCGTTTAACTGGTACGAGAGAATGCAACCAAGAGAATTACATAAGTTACTCCTTCATCAGCTGGGGTCTGTGGCTCAAAAAAGACTTTGTCGTGGTGTTAGACTCAATAAACTGGAAGCAATTTCGCTGATTGCTTCTCAAACCCAAGAGTTTGTTCGTGATGGTACCCATTCCGTTGCTGAATTAATGAGTCTTGGTAAGAATATGCTAGGGAAGCGCCATGTTCAGCCGGAAGTGACTCATTTATTACATGAAATTATGGTTGAAGCCACTTTTCCTGATGGAACTTATTTGGTGACTATCCATGACCCTATTTGTACTCCAGACGGAAATCTTGAAAACGCTTTGTATGGGAGCTTTCTTCCTATCCCTAAGTCAGAGATGTTCCCTCCTGTAGATGAAAGCTTATATGCGCCAGAAAATGCTCCTGGCTATGTAGAAGTAGAAGAAGGAGAAATCCACCTTTTACCTACTTTGCCTCGTATATCTCTGCAAGTAACGAATTACGGTGATCGTCCTATTCAAGTTGGCTCCCATTATCATTTTCTCGAAACTAATGAAAAACTATGCTTTGACCGTGCAAAGGCTTATGGCAAAAGATTGGATATATCTTCGGGTACCGCCATTCGTTTTGAGCCCGGTGTCACAAAGATAGTTAGTTTGGTTCCTATTGGCGGTAAACGAGTCATTCAGGGAGGTAATGCTCTTTCTAAGGGCCCAGTCGATGAATCACGAACCACCGAAATCCTTGATAACTTGATTAACCAAGGGTTCATGCATCAAATGGAAGTATTAAGTAAGGATACTCTTGAAAAGATTCAACCTTTTCGGATTCCCCGTAAACAATACGCTACCATGTATGGACCCACAACCGGTGACAAAGTTCGTTTGGGTGATACTTCCTTGTTTGTAAGAGTGGAAAAGGACTTAACAGAATATGGTAATGAAGCTGTCTTCGGTGGTGGAAAAGTTATTCGTGATGGAACTGGTCAAGCGAGTGGAAAGTCGATGAATGAGTGTCTCGATACTGTCTTAACCAATGCCTTAATTATTGACTATACCGGAATCTTCAAGGCTGATATTGGTATCAAGAATGGATTCATAGTGGGTATCGGTAAATCTGGTAATCCTGATACAATGGATAGTATCACAGACAACATGGTTGTGGGCTCGTCTACTGATGTTATATCTGCTGAGAATAAGATCGTCACTTTCGGAGGCATGGATAGTCATGTTCATTTCATATGTCCCCAGCAAATTGAAGAAGCTCTAGCATCAGGGATTACAACTATGTATGGTGGCGGAACTGGACCTAGTACAGGAAGTAATGCTACGACATGCACTCCCAATGCAGATCTTTTAAAATCCATGTTCAGAGCTACGGACTCCTATCCGATGAACATCGGTCTTACAGGTAAGGGAAATGATAGTGGGCATGCTTCTCTTCGTTCCCAAATCGAAGCTGGCTGTAGTGGTATGAAGCTTCATGAAGATTGGGGCTCCACTCCTGCTGCCATTGATTCTTGTTTAACTATTTGTGATGAATATGACGTTCAATGTCTAATACACACGGATACACTGAATGAATC
Source organism: Schizosaccharomyces cryophilus OY26 (assembly GCF_000004155.1). NCBI lineage: Eukaryota > Fungi > Ascomycota > Schizosaccharomycetes > Schizosaccharomycetales > Schizosaccharomycetaceae > Schizosaccharomyces > Schizosaccharomyces cryophilus. The sequence goes on along the minus strand of NW_013185625.1, from coordinate 818,475 downwards.
TTCCTTTGTTGAAGGAACTTTTAAAGCCTTCAAGAATCGCACAATACATACTTATCACGTTGAAGGAGCTGGAGGCGGGCATGCTCCTGATATTATTTCTCTTGTCCAAAATCCTAATATTTTACCCTCAAGCACAAACCCTACGCGACCTTACACTAAAAATACTTTGGACGAAGAGCTAGATATGTTAATGGTTTGTCACCACCTGTCAAGAAATGTTCCTGAAGATGTAGCATTTGCTGAGTCTCGTATTCGTGCTGAGACTATTGCTGCTGAGGATGTCTTGCAAGATTTGGGTGCAATCAGTATGATTAGTTCTGATTCTCAAGCTATGGGACGCTGTGGTGAAGTCGTTTCAAGAAGTTGGAAGACGGCTCATAAAAACAAAACAGAGCGAGGATACTTGCCAGAAGATGAAGGAACCGGGGTAGACAACTTTCGTGTCAAACGTTATGTCGCCAAATATACAATTAATCCCGCTATCAGTCATGGTATTTCACACATTGTTGGATCCGTGGAGGTTGGAAAATTTGCAGATTTGGTCTTATGGGACTTTGCAGACTTTGGCGCCAAACCTTGTATGGTGCTTAAAGGAGGTATGATTGCAATGGCAATGATGGGAGATCCTAATGGATCGATCCCAACTGTTTCCCCTATTGTTTCTTTGCAAATGTTTGGAGCAAAAGCTCCTGAGAGAAGTATTACATTTGCTTCCGATTATGCTGTATCAAACGGTGTAATGAACACCTATGGTCTTCATAAACGAGTTGAAGCAGTAAAAGGAACAAGAGGTATTGGGAAAAAGGATATGATTTTGAATTCTTACATGCCTGAAATGAGTGTAGATCCTGAATCTTATACAGTAACTGCTGACAATGTCATTATGGAATGTGACCCTGTTGATACGCTTCCTTTGTCCCAAGGGTATTTCATCTTCTGACGAATTCACCGGCAGATCTGCCTGCCCAAGTTAAATTGATGAAAACAGTAATTTAATGAACAAGATATGTAATAATTAATATTGAACTATACACATTTAAGACAAATATTTCTACGGCGATAAATCTTTTCAAGGATCAAAGTACAACTAGTTATTTTCACGTTTGTTAAAGACTATTGTTTTGGTAAAGCAAAGTAAATGTTATCTGGCTAAAACTTTGAATGTTAAACCGACTTCATTGGTGAAGAGGTGGGTCTATTGAAAATACAACTTTACCACTAACCCTCACTTATTAAGCTCAATGTTGTTCTAACTAAAAGGAAATTTCGCTCTTTTATACCATTACTTCAATCTTTTGTAAACAATAAGGAAAAAAATGCGGTTTATTCAGTCACTTGGTCGTTTTAAATACTTTCTTCGATCTCTGACAAAATCATCATTATGGTTTATTTTGTTGATCACAATGGAGGCAATAATTAACATTTGTTTTTCTTCATACTCATTTGGACAGTATAGCCATATGACTGATAAAGTAGAAATTGTTTTCGATGCTGTGTTCTCCATGCTTATTGTGATCCTTTTAGGGTCAGTATATCTACTATATGCTGGTTGGGAAGCAGTGTTGCAGAAGAATGTTGTTGCCGTATGTAATTGTTATTTTAGTATCTATAATCACTAACATATTGAGTAGACTAGTGCTGTCCTACTGTTCCATGTTTCGTTCTTTATTTATTCAATCATTCAGTATGTGCTAGTAGGTACTTGCGTACACTTTACTGATTGGATTGTCAATAAATCTCGTTTTTCGCCTTTTCGTATGATCTACTTGTACACCTCCTTCAGCAAGTACAATTTTCTATTTCATAATTCGACTTTCACTTTTTATAATATTAAGGCCTTCTACATTGCCTTGCCCGTTGTCATAGGTGTGATTGGTATTATATTGTGCTTTTTAGTCTACCGCATGAACAAAGCATATGGATGGGTTATGTATCAGCGACATGGGCCAGATCTTCATATGAGAAGACGTTACCTTATTTACGAAATATTTGTTGCTTTGATTAAGCTAGATTTCTACTTTTGTAAGTTTTGTGTGCACATTGAAACATAATGGTCTTTGCTAACACCTATTGTATATAGGTACTTGTTCATCTATTCAAATTCTATTGACTAATAAACACTCCTATGGTGGTCATTATCAAAAGACTAGAGTAATCCTCATGATTTTGGTGATACCTTATACCCTGTTTGTTTTGTTTGTTGCCCTTTACGCTGTGCGTAGAGAAAGCTATATGTTGATGGGATTTGTGGAGACAATGATGCTTGCAGGGTCGGCGTATTATCTGTACTATATGTTAGTTACGTTCGAAAGTAGATTAAGTTCTTTAGATAACTATAGTGGATTATCTACCCTGCCTGTGACCTTGATTACCGTTGTACATGTTTTAACTACATTTGGGATAGGGATTACATGTATGATAAACTTTGGACATGGTCTTCGTGAATACTGTATGTGGGAATTGTTTTTGAACTATGGCTTACAAATCTTTTTAGTGAATTACTTGAATCAAAAGAAAAAGGAAGAGTCCAAAAGTGAATTGAATCTTCCAAGGTCCCGAAGACCAATTGACGATTAACAGTACATTTTTTCATTCAAGCTTTCAATTTTTATCCTCACTTTGAGATTATTGTTCTTTGCGTTCTTGTTGATGTTGTGGTGCATACTTTTCATCGAAGGTTTTTTGTCTTTATGGATTTCCGGTTTTATATATGTCCAGCCCTAAATCTCAGTTAGAAGGATTTACCATTTTCCCTTTATCGTTAATTCTCGTTCTTTTCGTTTATCCTAGATATTTAATATTTATAGAAGGTCTTGCTTGTTTCCGTTTATCGTTGTATCAACCGGCGTTGGTTACGCTTCTTTGCAATGCATGTTGTCAACGCTTTCTAATTCTACAAGGTAATAAATAATAATGTATTCTATTTGGTTAAATGATAGCAGACGATGACGAAACTGAAAGAGGTTTTCCTAGTTGAAAAGTAGAGTTGTTGAAAGACGACAAATGAATCTCTCTACCATGGGAAAGGAATCATTTTTTTCTGTAAAACTATGAAAGAAACTCTTACAAACCATCTTTCTCCAAGCACTTTTCTCTATTCATTAGGTTTTTTTGTTTTTTGTTTTCTAATCCTTTACTAAACAAAAGGAAAAGGAACTCATTTTCGAAGGAAACTTGGTAGCGAAAAATATAATTCAACTATAAATAAACAAAAAAAATAAGAAATCAAACTCATTCGTTTCTATCCGTTGAAGAAGGAATACATCTGAATATGTCTTCACTTACGAAATCATTTTCTTTTCTTGTCAACATCTAACAAGTTCATTCTTTCTGTCAAAAAGTTGCTCCTTCTATTATTAGTTACCTTTTACAAATAAGAATAATTCCACTTCCTTTTCTTTGATTCTTCATTCCTTCCAATAATGATTTATTCATTATTTACTAACATTACAACTCCTAAAGCTCCTTATGCCACATAACGAAACTCTTCGTATTAATCACTTTCCGTTATGTTCCTTTTACGAAATCCAAATGTCATTCCCGATGCATCTATCGGCAAAGCCATATTATTTGCTTATAACCTTAAATCGGCAATGGGATCCGTTTAGGAAAAGTATATATAACCGGCGTTGCCGCTTCACAAGCGAACTTCTTCTTAACCATTTATTCCTAACCACCATCCGTTCCTAAGGCATATTTGTACAAGTACATCATCCTTACAATTTCTTTGATATCTGAGAAGAATAACAATATTTTGACTTCTTGGTATCTGGAATTTTCAACAATTTTGCTTTGTTCATCGATATTGTTTACGCTTTGGTTCAAATCGCGATTTCTGATTTCATTTGCTTTTATATAAACTCAATTGAAGGTTTAAAAAGCTCAGCCTGCTGAAAGCAAGAGCTTTGGATTATCGTTCTTCGTAGATTCCATTTATTTATTTTCGCCTTCATTATTATTTTCTATCTTTTTGATTTCTGTGTTTCCCTATTCTTTTTCTAAAAAGAAACGAAATACGTAACAAATTACGCGAACTTCTACTTTTTCGGATTAGATCTGGATTTATTATCTGTCTTATAACTTTTTTTATTATTTTCTTTTGAGCATAAATTTTTTTAAAGTACCCCCCTCTCACTTCTTTTTCTAGCTTTCTACTTTATTATTATGCCGTCTCTTCTATCTACTCGCATTCGCAACCCTGCATTCGCGAAAAAGATCGTCTCTGATCCCGCTAGTCTTATTCCCTACTTTAAAAATGGTGATTATGTTGGTTGGTCCGGCTTTACTGGCGTCGGTTATCCCAAGATGATCCCTAAAGCTTTGGCCAAGCATGTAGAGTCCAAGAACCTTCAGGGAAAAATGCGTTTTAAACTCTTTGTAGGCGCTTCGGGTGGTGCAGATACCGAATGTAAATGGGCTGAGCTTGACATGATTGAGCGTCGTTGTCCCCATCAAGTCGGTAAGCCTATCTCAAAGGGTATTAACGAAGGCCGCATTCAGTTTTTTGACAAACATCTTTCCATGTTCCCCCAGGACTTGTTGTATGGTTATTATACTCGTGGCCGTGAAAAGAACACTTTGGACGTAGCGATTGTTGAAGCTACAGCCATTACGGAAGATGGCGGTATTATTCCTGGTGCTTCTGTGGGCGCTACCCCTGAACTGCTTCAGATGGCTGAAAAAGTCATCATTGAAGTCAATACTGCCGTTCCTTCTTTTGAAGGTCTTCATGATATTGCTGACATCCCCAACCCTCCTTATCGTACCCCCTTGATGGTCAACCGAGTCGATGATCGTATTGGTAAACCCTATGTCAAAGTTGACCCTTCCAAGGTTATTGGCGTCGTGGAAGCTACCTATGGTGATATTACGGGTCCTAATTCTCCTGAAGATAGTACCTCACGTGCTATTGGTGGTCATCTTGTCGATTTTTTGAAACATGAAGTGGACTTCGGTCGTTTACCCCAGCATCTACACCCTATTCAATCTGGTATTGGCAACATTGCTAACGCCATTATTGGCGGTTTGGCAGATTCTCCTTTTAAAAACTTGGAAGTTTGGACAGAAGTTTTGCAAGACACCTTTTTGCCTTTGTTTGACACCGATAAACTCCGTTTTGCGACTGCTACCTCAACTCGCTTCTCTCCTCAAGGATTTGAAAAGTTTTATGCTAACTGGGAATACTACAAAGATAGAATTATGCTTCGCCCCCAGGTCATTTCCAACCATCCAGAAATTATCCGTCGTCTTGGATGCATTGCTATGAACACTCCCGTTGAAGTGGATATTTATGCCCACGCAAACAGTACAAATGTTATGGGAAGCAGAATGTTGAACGGTCTTGGTGGGTCTGCCGATTTCCTTCGTAATGCTAAATTGAGTATAATGCACACACCCTCTACTCGCCCATCTAAGAAAGATCCTACTGGTGTTTCTTGCATTGTCCCTATGGCTACTCATGTAGATCAAACAGAACATGATTTGGATATTATCGTGACCGAACAAGGTTTAGCCGATCTTCGTGGATTATCTCCCCGTGAGCGTGCCCATGAAGTTATTCAGAATTGTGCTCATCCCGACTATAAGCCTATTTTGAATGACTACTTTAATTTGGCTGAAAAAGTCTGTCTAGCTAAAGGAATTGGCCACGAGCCTCATATTCTTTCTAGTGTGTTTAAGATGCATCAAAACTTGGTAGAGAAGGGAACCATGAAGATTGACTCTTGGTAAGCTGGATTTAAGATGCATTCCTCGCAAATAGCTATACTTTTGTCATCAGACGGTTTATAATTTCAAGTTTTCTTTTTCGTTATTATGATATATTGCTTATGATCATTTTGATCTTTCTTCTTATTAGAGAAAATGAATTGAAACGCAACGAACCAATTAATGACCTCTTATTCTATGATAATAACATCAATTTAAAGTGGAAATTGTTTCTTTACTATGTAAACGACCGTTGTACTTTATATGTCCAATACAGCTTGATACACGTACATAGTAGGTGCTGGCAACAGATTTGATACTGATTATTCTAGTGTAATTCTCAGAAAAATTGTAGACTATTTTGTCTTATGCATAGTCTTATATATCCTGGTTATGGTGTTGTATTATCTCATCGTATATGAGTTGTGTTGATACTTCCAAGATTCTATCTCCTTGGAATATCCAAATACCAGAACTTGCAAAGCATCGTATTTTTCAAATATTTTTCATCTTCAAAAAGATCTTCATTATACGCTAAATTAGTTGTTTCTTTTATTTTTGTAAAACACCCTTTATATCGGAAAAATGTCTTCAAGAGGAGTGAATCATAATGAAGAACTCCCAGAGCAAATCCGCCGCTGCTTGGGTTCTTCAAAGTATATTCAATTGGCAACATGCTATCATGATCAGCCCCATTCGTCGTTGGTAAGTCACAATTCTTGTGGTTTTTTACAGCAAAACATGTAGCTATGATGGCGACTATTTACAGAGCTACTTTGAGCGAGTTTATTGAATAAATGAATGGTATTAACTATGAAATACAGATGACCTTTACTTATGTGCCTGCCGGTAGGTGAAGTATTCGAAGGCTTTTTTTTTGGCATACTAATATTTAATATCTGCTTAGGACAAGCTCTACCTTATGAAGCTGATGACTGTATCATCCTAACAACTGGAGAAAGTAGCAAAAAATATTTTAATATCAGTTCTGTAAGTAGAGCTAGACAGGTTCAGAATAGAACACCTCACTAACTCCTAAAACAAGAATCCTCGAGTATCGTTACTGGTACACGATTGGACTACAAACCGACAAGAAGCAGATCCAGATGCTTCGTCTCTTTGTAACCTGTTGTACAAGATGAATCAAGCTCAATTTTCTACCACTGCTGTGAGCTTGAACGGTTTAGCTACAGTTTTGCCTAGCGGCAGTGAGGAAGATATTTTTTTCCGAAGCAAGCACATTCATACTAATGACCAAGGAAATACAAAACAGTATGTTGAAGGTGAAGGCCTTCGAGTCATCAAAGTAAAACTGCAAAGTGCCCGTATCAGCGATCAACGATTAGACCATGTTGTGAAGTGGAATGCAAAAGGCGAGGAAACTCCCTTTTAAGCTGTATTGTTCGAGAAAGGTGAATGTTTCCATGTCCTTATTGTGTATGAAAGCTTATTCCATAGAAAGCCTTCTATCCTTATTTATCAAATTATGTCTTTGATTGAAACCTCAATCGTCTTCCTCCTCTGTATTATAATTCTCTTGGTCGTTATAGTTTTCCATGTAGCCATTGTTAGCCAAATTTTCTTCATCATCGTCTTCGTCTTCACTCATTAAATCTAGTGGTGCAATTCGAAAGTCAACAAAGGTACACAAGCCATCTTGACCTACAAGCATCAGCTGAATGTTGAGGGTCCCATTTTCATCTATGCGCAAGCTAACTTTGGTGCCTGCTTGCAAGGCTTTGATAGCTTGCCGAATAAGAGAAAATCGGTAAGTATATGTATACTCAGAGTTGGTTTCAAAAGATTCTAAAACATTTTTCTCATTTGGATATTCCATCTCTGTCGTAGACATTCCTCCTACACATCGCAAAAGAAACGTGGATCTTTGAGAAGACGTTTCAATCATAAGAGACTCACTCATGTTGTTGTCTAACTCTAAAAGAGCGTCGTATAACCACCCACTTCTCATAATAACTTTGGTATTCAAAGTAGTAGCTAACCTACTAACATCGATGTTTTCTTCATAATCTAGTGTTGACAACTCGCATATTGTAGAGTATCCTGCCATTTCTTCAACTCTGAATAGCTATGTTAGCAATAAACCGTGTCAATTTAAATGAAAATTCTTTCAACATACTCCCATTCAAAGGGAGCACCAATTCCCTCAAAGTGTATTTTGCATACAACACCCCGTTTATGCATAGTATTTGTAGAAGGCTGCTGGTCCCAAGGGCTTGCAACTTGTTTTTCTTTTCCATCTGTATAAATCGACAAGCACTGTAACAATGGTGCTAACCTGGTTTTGAAAAGATAACTATAATTTTCTTCATCATCCTCAAAATTGTACTTTTGAAATAACGCTTTGTCAATAAATAAATGTGCTATTCCTTGTTAATAATGAATTACAGAAAGGAATCTTGGACAACAAGCTCGACTTCAATCATCTACTGATTAGTATTACCTTGTAAGGATTGAGATTCATCCACTCCAAAACGGATTCCACGATTCGTAATTTCAACTGTACATTCTTTTGCAAAATCAACACATTTAAGAGTTGAATGAATATGCTTAACGTAGACTGTTTCCGCCTGAAACATTCAGATGGTGAAAACTAGAGATGCACAACGGCCAGTCTTAGAGAATTAATCAGTTGGAGGAATATTAAGCGTTAAGAAGGTCTTAAATTTTACGTGCAACGCTAGAGTAACTAAGGCGATACTTGGAAAAAGGAAGTTTTATACAGATGAAGGATCCTCTAACGTCTGAAACAGCATCCAACTTATATGTCCTTATTAAGGAAGAGGATTAGAGAATTATATCTCAAGAAAGGAAAAGAATATGCTTTACTTATTTTTTCTGTTTGTCCAAGAGTTGATGAGATATGCTTTCTATACTGAATAATAAATCCCAAATGTTGATTCAGCTGTTTATAAAGGAGTCCCCTCTCTTTTTTTGTTAGATTTGTTTCATTCGTACCACACGAGTGCGTTTCTTCATCGTTGGATTCGAATGTTGAAGCCATAGTGCGCCGATGTTCAAAAACCTTTCTGGGTGGATTCAGCTCGTGTATTCCAAACCATCATCTAAAATGATTTCTACTATCGAATTCTTTTGTTTCCTTGAGCGTCACATGCTTCGTCGAGCAGTTGAGATTTCATTACCTTTTGAGCAGTAAAGCATACCTAGTTAGGGTATACGATTTGCTTGCTAAATAGAGTTGAAAGCAATTGCCTTGTGAGGCTTTTCTTTGTTTAGAAGACTATTTGGTTCCGAACGCTAGAAATGCCTGTCGAGCTTATGAAAAGCTATAACTTGATTCGTTTCTTTTTTTTGGCCTATATTCCTTGATATACTATGCGACCTGTTGAACTGGTATATAATAACATTCAAGAACCTTCAAAATTTGTCTTACAACGTGCTTTTTTTTTATAGGCTTAGCGAAAAGAGAACAGATTCTTGAAGCTTTCAGTAGGGATTCTGCTCTATATTCCTATCATGAATAAATTATTAGATGAAACAGATATCCAGCGCTGAATTCTTGCAGTGCTCTTCAATTGACTAATTTTTGGTCGCTTTTCACATCTATTTACTAACATTAAAACATTTTGTCACAAGAGAATTCACTAATCTTTCAAATATATTTTAGCAGCTTGGTAATTTCCTATTTTACATTTCATTATTATCTTTGACCCTGCAACCCTTCCCTTCTTAAACAATAACCTGTAGTCTCTTATACTTCACTTGGAAGGAGTGCTATACCCCAAAGCATAGATAGAAATTTGTATAAACTTAACTATACAAACTCTAAGTTCATTAATTTCGGAGAATTCAAAAGTTTGATTGAATTTACCACTAGGGCTCGTACACTTTCACACAATAGTGTTAAGAGAAGAAGAAAGGATGAATGTAGATTCCATATTTCAAAAGGCAAATGAATCGAGTAAAAAAAGAACGATCGATGAACCAAGCGCCACTGAGAAGTCGTTGAGCAAACGTCGAATGGACGAACCGGAATTGCAAGATATAGAAGACGAAGAAGAATTTGACGAAGAAGGTGGTCGCTTTTTTGGAAGTGGTTTAAGTGAAAAGGAGAAGGAAAGTCTACAATTTTTGGATCAGAATGAGGAAAAAGAAGAACCTGTAATACTAACACCTAATGAATTAAAAAAGAAGGTTGTGAAGTTGGAGAAAGTTTTGAACCAGAATCAAGAGCTTCGTTCAAAATACCCAGAGTCCCCCGAGAAGTTCATCGAGTCAGAAGCTGACTTGGATGAGGAAATTCGTTCTTTCAACCTCTTGTCCGAATATCCCAGCCTGTTTCCTTTGTTTATAAAATTGGGATGTGTCACTACATTCTTAGAGCTTATGACTCATGAAAACGCAGATATTATGATTACGGTACTGGATATGTTTCTCGAATTAACTAACGAAGATATCGATGAGGATGCCTTGAGTTCCTTGTATGAAGCTTTAATACAAACAGGATTTTTGCAAGTGCTTTCCAACGGAATTAAGAGGCTTGATGAAAAAAATGAAGCTGATAGGCATGGCGTATACGCCATTTTATCACTTTTAGAGAACCTTATTTCAATTGACAATGAAGTATGCTCAACAGTGGCTCAGAAAACCGACATGCTACAATGGTTGTTACAACGCATCTCTGTTTCTGAAACGTATATTACAGCCAATTTACAATATTCGGTTGAAATTTTGGCTATCTTCCTTAGTCACTCCCAAGATGCCCGCAAAAAGGTCTGTGAACTAAATGGTATAGACTTATTACTACGAAGAATAAGTCCCTACCGTTTACACGACCCGTCCCAAGGGTTAGAAGAAGAAACAATGGAAAATGTTTTTGATTGTTTGTCTAGTCTTACCCAGGAAACATACGGAAAAGACTCATTCCTGAAGGAAGAAGGAATCGAACTATGTATTTTAAACATGAAGTACAAGGGAAAGAGTAGAAATTCATCATATAAAGTTATCGATTACTTATTATTTGGACCTCTTTCGATGCCCTATTGCCAGCATTTTGTTCAGGCTGGAGGATTAAAATACATTTTTTCTGCATTTATGAAAAGTGAAAGCTCGGAAACGGTAAGCCATCTATTAGCTATCTTTTGCTCCTTGTTTCGATCATTACCAGCGGATACGATAGAAAGAATGCGGTTTTTCAGAAAATTTTCTGAAAATAATAACGAGAAAACGAAAAGAATCGTTTCAATTTATCGAAAATTACACGTGGACTTGGAGAAAATCAATAAGCAAAGAGACTTAGATCAAACACCTGAAACAGAAGAAAAGTCCACCCGGTGGTTCTTAGTACAAATAGATCATGGGCTGTTTTCGTTTCAATCAGTGGTTGTTATTCTAAGCTGGTTATGTGTTGAGGACAATGACATGTTAGAAGTCATTAGGTCGCTTTTCAAGGACGCTAATTTTCCTCTGAACGATTTAAAGGAAAACTTGCTCGCATATCATGAAAGCTTGGAAGATCCTTCGGCTCAAAATGAAGAAAGTGATGATATGTATAGAATTGAAGAAAAGCCTATGGTTACGGCTTTATTAGAGGCATTTCCCGAAGACTAATATGTTTAATGGCTAGACTTAGCTAAAGGATACATGGATAAATGAACGGAAATTATTATATATTAAATGCCAGAAATAAAAAGAGACTATATAAATTAGGTTAATCATTTTGATTTAAATTTCAAAGGAAGAGGACCAAGAATTCTTAATCGGCCAAATGAGAGTACTCTGTTTCCAAAAGTTTTTTTTGGAAAAACTTTTCAAGGCGGTCGGCGTTTTTGTAATAAGTAGTGCTTGGATCATTATATTGTCGGCAATTATTAAATATTAACTTTGCGTCTCGAATGAATTCTTCAACAGATTCATACTGGTTATTATGAAGTCGATACTCCATAGTAGATAAATCCACTGGATGCTCAATGACTTCGTAGTAATCGGGAACATCTTCTCTGTTCACAGGTTGAGCAAACGGCCAAGAGGAAGGATGGTTTTGCATTTCAGTAAAAAGCATTTCTAATACGGCGAAGAATGGCTTGGGCTTTGGTTGTTTGGCAAGTTCCTCCATTTCCTTGCACCATCCGACTTCCATCAAACCTGGAACTTGGTTTGGTTCGATATGTGCGGGTCCGTTCTTGAATACTTCCAGTCCGGGATAAACGATGTTGGAGCGAGTGAGTTTGTTGATTTTTGAAATAACAGCTGCTTTTTGAATAGCTAAAATTACATTCGCTTCCAAGTATTTAATCTTTGGGAGCATGGTACACTGCATCAAAGTACCACCTTCGTAATCTTTTATATAGCCCATCCATATTTCTTTCGGCAAGGTGATTTCTTTGGTAAATCCTTGCTTTTTAAAATAACCAATGGCATAGTTATCGGCATATGTGAGGAAATGCTGGACTTTGGAAGTTCCACGAACGTAATCTTTTAAATGATTCATTAAATGTGAGCCATAACCTCGTACCTGTTCAGTAGAAGCAATCGCACAAAAAACAATTTCGGCAAATTGACGTTGCTCAAAGGGACGGTAGGTGATGCCACCCACAACGTGCAAGTTATCTTTCACGATGGTCATGGACAGGTGATTTCTGTCGTAAATAAGTCTTGTAATATATTCCTTTGGCATTTTAGGTAATTGCTTCATGAAGATATTTTTTAGACCTGTCAACATAATAAAGCTTTCAGGATTACCGTCATTTGCTACCACACGAAACTTAATGATTCCTCGTTTTTCTTCCAAAGCAGCAGGCTTTTCCAAAATCTTAAGTTGTCCCAAATCAAAGTCTACTTTCAGGTCAGACGAAAGCAATCTTCGACGTTTGGAAGTCGCTGCATCATTTCCATTTATGGCCTGAGAAGATTGCAACTGTATTTCAGAGTCCGTTTCTTTTCTCTCTTCCTTGATGGTAGTAGGCTTATCAATTTCCATAGCCGTATGGTTTTCTTCCTCCTCGTTGTAGTGATGATTTGGATTCATCGTACTTTCAAATAACTCTTTTATTTGTTTACAGCCCTGAAGTCCAGTCCACCCCAAACCGAAGAAAAGAAAGCAATCAAACAAGATATCTCCCCACAAAAATATGCAAGAAAACAGGAATCACGTTTCGTACAACAAAACACTTATAATACGCTGACAATGATAGTTTTTCTTCGTTTTCGTTACACAAAACTATGAGTAGTAAACGGAGACACAACAAAGAGAAAGTTATAATAGAGTACTCAAAATGAAAGCATTTTCTTCGAAACCGTCAACCAAAACTTACAAAAACCCAGGTTTTTTTTTCTTGTAGGTTCTTTTATGGTGGTAGTGTTTTTTTCCATATAGTGAATCATTGCGTGTCATTATTCGCAAATGTCAAATATAAGCTGGAAAAACAGAATCAAAAAGAAGACGGGATGGGATAGAATGGTGGTAGAATATGTATTATCGATTCTTGTTCTATTGAATCTATGATGATGGCTTCGTTCCAGTGTTTTCAGTTTGCGGTGGAACGGTGATAGCATTCTTCACGTATAGCCCAATCTATCAGTGTTCGTATATAGAACGCCTCTTTCTATGAAAGTTGACTTCCTATACATTCTTTCGCTGTACTTGTACTTAGATAGCTATGAAGTCTTTCCACTTGGGATTGCGTAAATTTACAACAAGGTAAAAACAGGTTACCAACATAGAACGAGCTTCAGGCCAGGCTAAGGAAAGGATTATGTATCTTTATTTCATCTATATCAGCAGAAAGTAGAATCGTATCCCTAGATCCACTGTTTTTACTGTTTATCCTGAAGTAAACAAACGCAAATCCCAGAGATCACAGGTAGCAAATCTCGTTGCAATGATATCTTCCTAACTGTAATACAATATTAGGTAATTAGCATAATATTAACTTATAGACTCACTTTCGATAGAGAACCAAATGATTGTCACTTTTTAAGAAAATATTTGGTCATTGTGACAAAGTCTGCGTTCTCTTCTAATGTTTCTTTCTTTTACCAATTGCTTGATTTTTTTTCTTAAAATAGGGACATATAATGTTCTTCTTCTTCCTTCCTTTAGGAGTCCAGGATTTCTGGCATAATAAGAGTAAATACGCAAACCTTTTATTGACTTGTCCAAGATGGTATGTAACTATACAGTCATGTAACCCTTAGAAGGGTAAACAGGAATGTAAAAAGGAGGTCTACTCTCTAGTACCTTTACTTTCATTTTTCTTACATTTATAATTTCAAAATTACAATGCATGACCCCTTGATGGACGCTAGTTACTAACCATCTCTAGTCTAAACAAATCAGGTATGATATTGAACATCTCATCTGTGCTTCAGTCTGTCAACGAAAATCTTAACGAATGCATTATTAATACCTCAATACAATAGTTCGTGTTTGTCGACATTGGAAAACACTGTCCATTATTGTTCTACCAATTCTGCCTGTCTATACGACAAAAGTAAGTTCATATCTCTTTGGCTGTGAAGTTTTTTTGCAACACAAATCGACCCAAGCTGACACGGATACAGGCCCTTCGATGCTCTGTTTGTGGATGGTGGGAGCCTTCCAACAAAAACTTAATTGAAAAGAAAAAACAGGACGAACCCCGTCTCCAAGGTGCGAGATTACAAGGATTTCAAGGAGCGCAGTTTCCCTATCCAGGAATGATGATTCCGCAACCTGCCTCTCAACCTAGTAACTTGAATCCATCGCAACAGCAGTTACCATCAAAGCCCAATCAACATGAGGAGCAGCTTCCTCCTTACTCATAATAATCACCAAATGTCAAAGTAATTTTTATTTCTTTCTTCCTCAATAGCCATATTTAGTAGCTGTTTTTAGATATCTTAGTGCGAATCACTGCAAGTATCCCAATATAAATAAAATATATTAATTAGTGCCTAGTGCTAACAAAACATAATCCCAAGGAAACCATCGTTTTTAAAGTTGACTATATGCCTGTTCGTTAAACCTTCACTTATTGTATATCAAGCTGTTATAATGAGCACCCAATCCGTATAAATGTTGATAATATGCGATGCATACAGGCGTCGTGTGCTTCACATCCTGAGGTTCGAATTTAATTACAGGGCCATTAGTATTATATACATGGATAGGAACATTTAGATCATTTGAAAGCGCTTGGATTTCAATATCGCCTCCCCATTTTCCCGTTGTCGAAATCTCATTGCAATATTGTTCAACCGACATTACTTCTCCCGTGTCTTCATCGAGTAAAAACCCAGAATATTCATCTCCATGTTTGGAAATATAGCTTGCAGCATGGTCGCGAAGCTGTTGATAGCTCAACTTTATATTAAAATGATAGTTAAGCTGATGCGATATTGATGCAAATAAACAGTGGCCGTCCGGAATTATATCAAAGGCAACCAATCCTGAATCTGAAAGAATTTTCGAAAGCTTATCCTTTTCTATCTTTTGTTTGTCCACGGTATTCGCATGCTCCGTTTCCGCTTGTTCACTCATTTGTCGCATTTCCGCTTTCTTGCGCTCCTAAGAAACGTTAATAATTTGGACATGAATTATATCCTTTAAAATACGTACAAGACGTTCTTTTTGACGATTCCTGGATTTTTTGGGTCCTTTAGGTTGTTCTACTGCTTCACCCTTTGGCTTTTCAGACGACTTTGGGGGACTGTTTAAATCCGTTGATTCCATTTGTTTTAGCAATGTAGCAACAAGGTCATCTTGATCATTGCTTTCCTCTGGCTGTAGGGTCCGTTCAAGGTCTGTTCTTTCCTGAGCGTGCCTTTGAGACAAATCAGCTTCCATGTCCGCAATTTTTTGCTGGATTTGCTTCTTCTGTTTCTTATTTCCTTCTTTTGTTTGTTTCCTAAGGGAAGCAATTTGAGCTTGGAGCCCTTTATGCTCTTCTTTCTGCTTGTTGAACAATTCTTCCATCATTAAGAATTGGCTGTGTTCAAGTCAAAAGATGTTGAATTCACCGAATCTTCGGTTTGCTTTATATCACAAGTTTAGAAGGTACTACTTTTCTTTTAACCAGAGAAAAATATAAAGAGTGCATTTGGAAAGGTAAATTCCTACCTTGGCCATGATTAAAGGAACGAATGAACAAGTCTACCGCTAGCAGAAATTTATACAGCTTTTTGTATTCTTCATCTATTTAATGAAATTTAATATTAAATGAAAACCCAAAGAATCCGTTCTATTAACCTACATTAAAAATGTACATAATTTGTCAAGCAACCCGAGAAAAAAGTACGCCAAACTAAAACCATAGTGTTCTTTCTATGATATGCTTTAACATAAAAAAGAACAAAGCAAAAAGCACCAAGCTTGATAAAAGGCATTCCTCAAGTGAGGCAGACAAACAATTAAAAGGTGATATTGTCCGTCGTTTATTAAATGAAGCCTCTGAAGTCAAGAGTACTGTTATGAAAAAAATAATTACCTTTAAGTAACCCCAACAGTGTAAAGTGTGTTAGTTGAAGTTTGATTATTAGAAGATCCAATACTTTTTTGAAGACATAATAGCAGTTTCTATCGAAACCAGCAGTTTAAATGTCTTTTCTAGAAAGCTTTTTTTTCTTGCGAGCTTCTGAATCTTTCCCCTTCGACTTTTTGGTCGCTTTCTTCTCTTTTTTCCGATCTGACTTGGGATGAGACGATTTTTTTTCCTTTTTGCGCTTTTTGGAAGAAGATGACAGCGAATCCTCAGAATCCTTTCTTTTTCTTTTATGCTTTTTATCTTTTAATTTTTGCTCGTCAGATCCTGATTTTGCCTTCCGAGAAGATTTTTTCTTTGAGCGCTTGTCTTTCGGCTGTTCTTCTGACATTTGAATAGAGTTATTTTTCAAACCCTCTCTTTCTTTCTCTTCTTCTATTGTTCCAGATAGACAACCCGCATATCGAAATACAGTCGACAAGGCCGAGTATTTACTGTGATACTTCGCCATTGCTAGCTTGTTAGATGTCCCTTTCGTTTCCAATTGAACCTAGTTTTGTTTTATTAGTATAAAAAATTATTTCTGATCAATTCGTACATTGCCATTTCCAGCGTTTACTTGGATAGATTTCAACTGTGAAGAAAAGATATTATCCCACCATTGGTCGGCGTAATCATGCTTTGTACCCAACTATAGTTTTCATTAGAACGTTTTCTTTTTCAAGCTTTCCTTGAAATGAAGTCTTTTCCCTCATTCCTAAATTTTTCAAGCACGTACACCACGAGTATCATATTTTCTAGACGTCAAAACAGGTTTAAGGAGACCACCTTCTTTTAAGGCATTTCCCTCTTGCCAACCAAAAGAGTTGAGGTACTTCTTTGAGCTAAACATCAACACGCTCAAGGACTTCAATAACCACGGTCAGCTGGGAGGTGGTGGAAGAGGATGCAAACCAGAAATCACATCGAAAACCTGTTAGCCACGAATTGAATTTGAAGAATCAATTAACCCTTTATAATTGTAATACAATACTAAAATTTTTGGATTCAGTTTATGGTTACTGAATAGTAAATCATTCCAGCGATTGCCGTAAAGATTAATGGACAGAGTAGTTATTGTGCAAATTCTTTTCTCCTTTAAATAGAAATTTCTAAGGAATTTGTACCAAAGGCTCATTCTTTTTTTCTGGATGCTTACTTCTCCATTCAATCATAAGCACTGCCCTTAAAAAATCCATCGCCTTTAATGAGATTCCTATTGCTAGTATCAAATTGCTGGCATAAAAAAAATTTGCGTTTCCACAACCAAGGGTAATCCAAGAATGGTAAAAGGTTGTTCCTAACACAAGAGCAAAGACTATTCCGTTATTGGCCAAAAGACTATACTTCATATTTTCCTGGGCTTTTCCAAAGATGGGGAGAAGAGACAAAAATAAGGAATAATCGGCGATAGATGGATAAATTTTGAATATACTGTGGATCCCCATCATCAAGACAGTCGCAATCAATGGTAGCTTTTGTAAACGTATGGTGATTGGTATGATGAACATGACAGGAGCAACAGCGAATACAAACAGAAAAAACAAGCGAAATTCTTCAAAGATTTCAGTAAAAAAATACCACCAGAGCCCAATATTAGGAGTGAGGTCATGGGCATTCATATATACATGAAGCGGAGTCATCAGGAAAGTAAATGTCTGTAAAAGAATTGCAGAACCGATAATTAAACAAGACATGTAAAATAAGAAAACAAAAAAAGTTCCAGTTATTGATGCCTTTGGATTGCTTTGTTTCAAAATATAATAACTGGGTAACACAAGAGAAATTGTGCCTGGATTGACAAATAAACTTAAGGCAACTGTGCAAGCGTATCCCACTTGGAAGCCTTGAATTGAAAAATATATAAAAGCAAGTGTTAAGAAATTTAAAATTACATCGCTTGAGCAAGCAATATTCGGAAGAAACGTAAGTGGATTCAATAAGTAACTATGATCATTGTTAGTACAACAGTAGAATCCGAGCCAAAATGAAGCTTTAAATTTAATTGCAAAAGAACGAGTAAGCCACGTAATGTCAATGGATGGTAGTGAAAGCATTCATAAAAGCACTTACATGATAGAAATCCACAAAGAAGAAGTTCCGCAATAAAGATCTCTATGTTTTTTATTTTCTTGATACTTTTCAGAAATCTTGTAAACTAACCAGCCGCTAGCTACTGTCAAGAAGGAATAAAGAATGCGTATTGCATCTACTCCTCCTAGCAATTCACAGCTAAAATGAAGAAACAGAATTAAGGGGGACTGATAATAAACGCCTCCAGAGTATGGATCAAGCCCACGGCGATACAGAAAAAGCCCTTCTTGTACCCGCAGAAAGCTGGACACAGGAGTTGATATTTCAATTCTTTTTGACAAAGCTTCTGAAAATTTTGACTTTGACAGATAGAATTGAATAATAAAGGTGAATAACGAGATGAAAGTTAATTTTAGTTTTTCCTTCGAATCCATATTCGTTGCTGTTATGCAGTTGACCGGGTTTATTTACGTTTCGTGAACGTGTATGAGTAACAGGTAAGTAAAGCATCTAACGATCCAGATTCTCCTTCTCTTTTACCAAACTTCTATAAAAGTAACTGAAGCAATAAAACGTTTTGTAATTCCGGATTTCTCGTATGAATTCGTTTGCTTAGTGCAGACTTCAACGCTATGATATAGGAATATAAGTATCGAAGACTTGTTACCTTGGAGTGAAGCCCTCGACCACAAAGTGTATCTATAATAAGATTTCAATTAGAAAATACAAATTTGTGTAACGAAAGGAAATCTAGGAATATTGATACGACGAGGGGATTTAACGTTTCAATCATTGAATTCATTAGGCTTACAACTAAATTTTTGTTGAAAAATGCTGGGATTGACGCGCCTTGGGCTTCGTCGTTTTTGGACCCATCCTCATCTAAGGAATGATGGTAAAATCAATCTTACTGAGGTGCTAGAAAAATCAGTTTTATCGAATCCAGAAAAGATTCCGCCTCAGAAGAAGGAACCTACGTATATTGCAGGTTCTGAGTTTCTTCCTAGACCTTACTATTTGCATGCTAAATGTTTAAAGAATAACACTCATATAACCCTCTGTAATCCAGACAAAAAAATAATTTACAAGGCATCTTCTGGATCATGTGGATTCCGGAAAGGAAAAAGACGCGGATACGATACCGCGTACACCGTAACCTCAAAAGTCCTCGAGCAAATTCGTCTAAAAAATATGAGTATTGAAAACCTGTATGTTATATTTTGCGGATTTAGTCAAGCTCGTGAGGCCGTGCAAAATTGTTTACTAGGCCAGGAAGGTTCTCTCGTTCGAGATAAAATCGTCAAAATCATGGACAAATCGCCGATTAAATTTGGCGGTCCCCGTGGTAGAAATGTGAGAAGAATTTAATTTCGTGTAGTGCTTGATTTTAAACTCATTAATATTGATCCCAAGATGCTCACCTAAAGACCTTATGCATATCGTTCATCCCCCGTGCTCTTTGTTTTGGATAGCAGTGAAAGATATATTCAATAGCATAATGTCCTTTAATACAAGCTATCTTTAAAAAATGTTTGAATCGCCTTCCATTAAAACCTATTCCTATTGAACAAAATACCTAGGCAGATATAACCATATGCGGTATATATTAATAAACAAACAAAAAGAAAGAAAAAAAAAGAAAAGAAATGCACAGGAGAAAACTCACATGACAACTGGCGAAACTAGATCGATTTCAGAAAGTAAAAGCTCATAAAAATCATCGTCAACCCAATTTTCATTTCCAACAGCTTCCAGTCTCGATAATACTCGTCTCTTTTGTTCCTTTGAAAAATGATACTTCCCTTTTATTGACCAAGGTTCGTACCACCTACCCGCTATATCTGCAAGCTCACATATAAATTCTGAAGAATCACTATGCATGAGAGTGTATTCAGTTTGCGAAAACTGTTCAGCCATCTGTAACCGACGTGGTAGATTCTTCCGATCTCGAAATCGGTGAAAAGTTTGAGGTGTAGCATCTTTTTGTGACCAAAGAGATCCTTGAACACAAACCACATCATCAACGTTTACAAAGATATCGGATATATACATTAAAGAAGCTTTGGAAAATTCAGGGGGGAGTGAGTCAGTATGCAAGATGCAAAGATCATTAATCCATAATTTCTCAGCTCCATAATAAACGCCAAAAAAATGATCGTCAACGTTTTCTGACTCACTTTCGATAATAGGAAGAACGGTCATCGGAAAAGGATGATGTTCATCTATATAAACACGGCGTTCAACATCCGTGCTCTCCATGGGTCGAAACTTTCCATAAAGACACCAACTGTGAGCAATATCGTTAGCGAGTATATGGCTTGGGCGACTCATATCTACGAGCTGCTGCGTCCAAGGTTCAATATCAGCAGCAGCCATGTCGAAAAAGAATCTGGAGTTTCCTAATTCCTTGCAATGATATTGGTAAGGTTCTATGTAAGCATCCAAAAACGGACTAACAGAATTATCTTTATTTGTTTCATAGTTGATTAAATTCCTAGCCACAATGATTCCAGGAATAATTTCGTAATTCGTATCAATCCAAACAACTTCACCAAGTCGAAATGAAGATGGCCAAGTAAATGTATCATCTTTACACTCGTGGAACATCCTTTCCATATCCTTTTGGATGTTTCTTCGACCTTTGGCTGGGCCATTGGTGCATAACGAGCAGCAGCAATTCGCTCCATTCCTTGACAAATCTGAAATTAACCAGTAGAGATGATGCTGAAAGTCATTCATCGATCGAAAAGGGCGACCTCCAGGATGCCCGTACACCCAGTACTCACGTTTTGCTCCAGAACTATCACGATTAAGATCACGCTGGTAAAGCTGATAATGCTTTGGTAAAGCCTCCAATACATAATTATCAAACCTTTCCGCCGTAATTATACGAGACGTGTATTTTGGAGGAGCATTCTCCTTGGGCTCATCAGTTGATACTGTTCTGGAAGGGGGCCGTGATCGATGGGAAGAGACAAGGGACTTTGTATTTAATTGAGAAGGAGCTGAAGTTGGATTAATAACAGTAAAGGAGGTATTAGGTAATGAGTTTGAGGACACTTTTGAAGCATGAATAGAATGTCGGTAAAGATCATGAAAGACCTGCTGGGTTGAACCGGAACCACCGAAAATATGCTGAGCTAGCAGCTTTCCGCAGGTTTTTCGAAACGCTAAATGTCTTGGATCATCATGAGCAAGGGGTGTAATCGAGGGCGCATAACGAGTTTTGAAAGAACCACTGGGCAAGGTCCTCGCATCCCCATCAGACCAAGTACAAGTTATACTAGGCATATTGGGAGGAAACCTTTTCAGTTTTCTCAATAACAGGATTTAAAAGGAAAAGAAAACAGTAAAGAAACCCGATCACTCTATGGGAAAGAGTGAAAACAACTAAATATTGCAGAAAAAAAATAAAGAAACAAACAAGAAAAGACGTATGTTGAGAAATACTAATGAAAATGGAAAAGCCTTTCTTTCCTATGATTAGTTTCCAATGCGATCAAAGAAGTAGGATATAACTACGTTATAATTGCTTTAGAGCTAAAAACAATACATTATAACAAAAAAAGAGCATGGAATCTATAAATCCAAGTAAAAAAATCGCTAAACCGTTTATGAAAACAAGGCTTTTTAAGATTGTGAAAATGGTCCACTTTGGGTAGGTGCACTTTGCTAAAAGGGAAACAGCTCTATTAGGAAGGTAATACAAGTATTTCAATTAGCTTGATAGGACACGAAAAGAAGTGTTAGTAAGAAAAGAAAATTAAATACAATGTAATCTTTAAATAAGATCCAAAAAAATATACCTTTTGGTGTGAATATGTTACAAAGGTGGACTAACGACAAGCATTTTGGATACAAACAAGCTTTTCTTTCTTTTTTTTAGAAAAAAAAGAAAAAAAATAAATCCGTTAAACTAATGAAAGGTTGAATAAACTTTTGCTTAAATTCGACCATAGAGGATGATTATAGCACGAAGGAGGAAATCCTCGAGATTTTTATGACCGTTAGAACTTTATCAATTTGCTTTGGGATCGGAAAGAATATGGCTAGTTATCATTGTTCGAGCAATTAAGAAGAAACAGAGTGATGATGAAAAGGGAAAACACTGAGAAACGGAATCAAGACATCAAACTTGGAACGGTGACCTTTTGATTTTCTCTTATTGCTTTATTTACTTTTGACTTTTATTTTCTCAGATTTCCCACAGTGATCTTCCAAATGAATTTCGTTTGACAATATCTTAATTCACTAGTTTCATCGCAAAACCCTCTAAAATCGCACCTTGAAAGCGAATGTTCATTTCATAGAATCCTATTAGGAATTCTTTTATTGAAAATTAACGCTTCGCTCTTGCGTCTCTGTCATTCAGACTCCCATGGGTGAATTTCATTTGATTGCATCAGCCTTAAACATGGTACACAATTGAGACGGATGATTTGTATGCTAAATAGAAAAATCATTCCCCATCCCTTTTATGTTTTCGTCTTTCCTTGTTCGTTTTCAACATCTCCTTGAGCCAGAAAACAAAATCTGGAAACGGTCTCCAATGAATTCTCATTTCATGCAAACTAGCAGTCGCATTATAAATACATCTTTAGTTTTTTGTTCTAAATAAAAATTCGACTCTCAACGTTATACTTGATGCCTTATTTATCAAATCAAAAAAAAATTTCGTATCTTGATTTCATTTGATCAGATACGATTTTAGTGGGTATTACTTATTTCTCAGGTTCCCAGGCTTCCCTAATTATCAGAAGCGTAATTAACGATAGTCACGAAATAAGATCCCACGGAAAAAGACTTAACTGAATTTAAAATCATCAATTTGGCTTTGATCGTTCTCCAGATTTTTTCTTCTGACTCCCAAACTCCTGCTACTTATTAAAGAAGCGTTGGACCTTCCAAGGTTCTCGTTGAGTTTATAGAGCAGACAGAATTGTAGTCTTCCTTATAACTGAATCCTGATCTTTCTCTTTTTTATTGATTATTAGGTATCATTGTTAGTGGTTGAAGTCTTAGATTGGGATTGTTGGTAAAGTCTATATAGCTATCCATTTTTTTTTTTTTTTTATTCATTCAGCTCTTATTCCTTCTATTCCTTTTAAAAGTTTATTTATCTTTGATACATAATACGTCCGTTTGCCAAGGTCTTTCATATACTGTCACTCATGAACATG